>NW_026596134.1:22628586-23003197 GCF_907164565.1 Psammomys obesus | reverse complement strand
GGGGGGGAGAGATAGAATCAGCCAGGCTGGCCGGGGCTTCGGGGAGTGAAGCCAACAGCAGGGTTCGCTGTGGTTCTGTTCTCATCTTTGATAAGATACCTGGGTAGCGGGATGGCGGATACAAAGCTGTACACCAGGCAGGTCCTTTCGAGCTTGTTTTGAATTTCTAGGCAGATGTTGGGCAGCTGAGCCGGCAAGCAGCAGAGGAACAACACTTTGGCCCAGCTGGCCAGAGAAGGGTTGTCGCAGGAGCACCGGACGCCCAGCTTCTGGAGCTCAGCTGGCAGGGGGAAAGCACAAAGCACAGGAGTTTGACCCGAACATCAGCCGTGGGGAAGAGGGTGGTGGTCACTGTGTTGCAGCAGGGTACCTTAGTCATGCTGCCACAGAAACCAGAAGCTGTTCCCGGGCTTTTCCCGAGCAACACACAGAAGACCCCCTCCCCTTGGCGACAGCAGCAGGCGCCACTGCAGCAGAGCGCACACCTGTAGCATGAGTCCTTCTGTCTTGGTTTTAGAACAAATGCTAGACGTTTTCTTTTTTCTTTATTTTTTTTTAAATGTAAGCTAGAAAACAAAATCTCTGAGAAGCATTCTGATTCCAGTTACTGCAGAGTTAGCACCTGCCAGAGAACGTCTACAGTGCTCTCCATGTATTGTTTAAGGTGATTCTCACAAGGAACTTCTGAGACCCGTGAGGATGGTTCCCGTACTACAGATGAGCAAACTGAGGCTCTGGGATGTTATATGACTCATTGAAAGTTATATATGTCCCGGCTTGAGTTGGTGGGTAAAATTAGAAGGGTGAGAGAATGTGCAATAGAAACTGGGAGGAGTTGTGGAAGGTTTAATAGTTTTTGTTAATGTATACACAACAATAGTAAGACATTCATAAATGTGGAGTCTCTGTGTGTGTGATCAGCTCATACAACTTCACTGAACACACAGGTACTTAACTATTTGATTATCCTTTCTGCAGTATGAATTTTCAAATGCATATTTAAATACATTACATTAAATACATCAAATACATTTTAAGGATTTAAAATGTACACTTCCAGCTGGTGTGCCTTAAGTGTTACTAAAAAGCGGAATGTGAAAGATATTGGAAAGGTAAGTGCTCATCCCAATGACCAAAAGGGTTAAAAGCGGTGCTGGGTTACTCGTCATGATGTGTGTGGTTACACATCAGACAGCGCCGAGAGAGCAGGCGGCACCGTTCTTCGATGTGCATGCCGCAGCGGTTCTTGCGTAGTGACCCTTTTAGCGGCTGGACAATCCTTTCATAGGGATCACATATCGGACATCCTGTATATCAGCATGTTTACATTATGGCTCAGAACAGTAGCACAATTGCAGTTATGAAGTAGCAACAAAAATAATTGTATGGTTGGGGGCCAGCACAACATGAGGAGCTGCATTGAAGGGTGGTGGCCGTTAGGAAGGTTGAGAGCCATTGATTTAGAAGCTGATAACAAGCAAGCTGCTTACAGATCTTTAAAGACTGTTAAGTGATACAAAACACACTTTCAATGCATCAAGTAAAACACCACGATACAAAAAGCAAACAAGCAAGAAAGGAAGGAAGAAGGAAGGAAGGAAGGAAGGAAGGAAGGAAGGAAGGAAGGAAGGATAAAAGGAAGGAAGGAAAGAAAGGATACAATTAGGTACAGTATCAATTTCTGATATACTTCAAGAAAAAGAAGAGGAAGAGAAGAGGAAACAATAGACTACATAAGGTTAACATGGGTGATTATTCCTCCTTAAAAAGGTCATTTTTCTACAATATGCATACTGCTTTGCACTGTTGTTTTGCATTTTATTGTAGTCTAATTTACATGCATTACCACACAGAGTCTACAGTCTGAACAGTTTTGACAAGCGCATAATACCCATGCCGCCCATATTTCTCTCTAGATCAGCGGTTCTCAACCTTCCTAAAACCACAACCCTTTAATACAGCTCCTCATGTTGTGGTGACCCCCAACCATACAATTATTTTGTCGCTACTTCACAACTGTAATTTTGCTGCTGTCATGAATCGTAAGGTTAAAATCGAAAGAATCCCTGCTTTAAAGGGAACCTCTTAAGATAGCCTTGATAAGGCTACCCAGCACCACAGCTACTGTTCTGACACTCACTGCTCCTCACCCAGGGACTCTGGCCTCCGTGTGGAGATCCACAGGTTCTCAGCAGGGATGGGGACACGTCTCAGCAGTACGTAAGCCAGCTGCTTTCCAAGGTGGCCACCTCCAATGATGCCCACCTTTATCTTCTCATCCTCAGCACTGGCAGCATTAAATGTTGCAGACCGGGAATCTACTGTGCCTGAACTCCCATGCAATAATTCTCTGGAGAATGAACATATACACATGAATAGATGCACATGCTATAGTTTTCCCCAGCAGTATTTAAGGTTCTCCAGGTTTTTTTTCAATGTGGAAGCCTGAGGGCAATGTAATACTTCAAAAACAAGGCATTTCAACTGTTGGCCTTTTATACAGCCTTACTAGGAAATAAAACCTTCGTCATGAAAAAGCACATCCCTTTTCCAAGGGACTGAAACTGAGTGAAAATATTTTATCAGTGAAAATATTTTTTGTTTTGTTTTATGTTTCTTGCATTTTCCTAGGTCCTGAAACATGAGGTCTGATTAGCTCATATTTCATTAACCTTAAACATCACTATGTTAAACACCACATGGTGATTACAGCCTACTGTGGACTAGTTCTCTTAACTTTCTGGTCTATTTTCTGGGCAGAGAGCTGTCAACTAGAATGTATCATCACTGTCCCTAAGTATACAGTATGTTTGGGTCTATGCATATTGTTGTGAAACAGATATCTAGTCCCTTTGCATCCTTGCAAAACAGGAACTTTATATTCCTGAACAGCTCATTTCCTTCTCCACATCTGGCAGTTATCATTTTACTGTTTGTTTTCTGACTACTTTAGCTTCCATCATGTAAGCGGAATCATGCAGCGTTTTTATTTTACACTTAGGATCATGTCCTCAAGCTTCATCCAATTCCTAGCTTATCAAATTTTCTTCTTGAGGCCTAATAGCAATATTTCCTTGTATGCATATAGACACAGTTTGTTTTGTAGAATCTCATGTAACCTAGGCTGGCCCTAAATTTCTGTTTTCCCTGCCTCTGCTTTCTGAGTGCTGAGATTACAGGTGTGAGCCACCACGATTGATATATATCACACAGCTTGTTTATCCATTGTATTAACAGTTTGTCTCGTTGCTGTGATACCTAATGAAAATATCTGAAGGGTTGACTTAGCTACTTTTTTATTGCCATGGCAAAATGCCTCGACTGAGGCATCTTATAAAAAGAAATGATTTAATTTGAGGCTCATGGTTTCAGAGGGTTAGAATGTTGTCATGGTGGGGAGCACGGCATCAGTAGGCAAGGAGGCACTGGCCTAGTAGCAGCTAAGAGGCAGAGAGAGAAACACCTTCTCCAATAAGGACGCACCTCCTAATCCCTCTCAGATAGTTCTACCAACTGGAGACCAAGTATTCAAACATATGAGCCACCACAAGGGTTTATTTACTTATTTATTTTCTCATAGTTGGGAGTATAGTCCACCGTGGTAAGAAACTTAATGGAGCCAGGAACTTGCAGAGATGGTCACATTGTGTCTGCAGTCAGTAACCAGCATGACAAATGCTAGTGCATGCCTCACGTTCTCCTTTTAACTCAACTCACGATCCAGCCCATGGAATGGCACCACTCACAGTTGAGTTTGATCTTTCCACCACAATTGACCTAACTTAAGTAATCTAGTTGATTCTCGGTCATGTCAAGTTGACAACAGGTATGAAGAAACATCTTGTAGTTGTCATATGCATTTTCCTAGTGGTTGTCAATGTTGAACATCCTTTCATAGACCTGTTGGCTATTTCTATACATCCTTGGAAGAAGTCTTAGATTAAAAATCAGGTTATCAAGTTTATTGCTGAGTTGCAGGGGGTCTTTGTACATACTGAATTTTGCTGTTGCTGTTGTTTTAATTTTCTTTTTAAATTTAATTTTATTTATTATAATTTATTCACTTTGTATCCCTGCTGCAGCCCTCTCCCTCATCTCCTCCCAGTCCCACCCACCCTCCCTCTTCTCCCCCTATGCCCTTTCCCTAGTTCTCTGACAGGGGAGGACCTCTTCCCCTTCCCTCTAACCCTAGCTTATCAGGTCTCATCAAGGCTGGTTGTATCATCTTTCTCTGTGGCCTGGGATGGCTGTACCCCCCAGGAGGAGGAGATGAAAGAGCCAGTCACTGAGTTCATGTCAAGAGACAGCACCTGTACTTCTTACTAGAAAACCCACTTGGAAACTGAGCAGCCAATGGGCTTCCATTGAACAGGGGGTCTAGATCCTCAATGCTCACTTATAAGTGGATATTAGCCATATAATATAGGATAAACATACTAAAATCTATAGCCCTAAAGAAGCTAAACAACAAGGAGGACCCTAGGGAAGATGCTTGATCCTCATTCAGAAGGGTAAGCAGGATAGACATCAGAAGTAGGAGAAGACAAGGAATAGGACAGGAGCCTTCCACAGAGGACCTCTGAAAGACTCTAACTTCCAGGGTATTGAAGGAGATCCTGAGACTCATAGCCAAACTTTGGGCAGAGTGTCAGAATCCTTGTAGAAGAGGGAGATAGAAAGACCTGGAGGGGAGGGACTTCACGAGGAGAACAACAGAGCCAAAATACCTGGGACCAGGCTTAGTTGGAGACTGATAGTCCAACTAAGAACCATGCATGTTGCTTTGTCTTTCAAGACAAGATTCTCTGCATAGCCCTGGCTATCCTGGAACTCATTCTGTCACTCAGGCTGTCCTGGAACTAACAGAAATCCACTTGCCTCTGCCTCCTGAGTGCTGGGATTAAAGGTGTGTACTACCACTGTCCAACTTTTATTTTTAAACCTAACTGTATCAGTTATAAGTTCCAGGACTATAGTGAATAGAAGTGGTGAAAGTGGGAGTCCTTGCCTTGCTTCTGGTCTTGGGGAAAGAGCTTTCAGCTTTAAATATGTTGTTACCTTGCACTTTTATCAGCCTTTAGTATACTGAAGTAATTTCCCTCCAGATTTTAAGTGTTGTCATCCTGGCATACTGCTAACTTTTGTCAGCTACTTTGTCTGCATCGACTGAAATCATGTGACTTTTGTTTTTCCTTCGGTTCATGTGGTGCGGCAAAAAGGTCTCTAGGCAGAAAGTCGGAAACCAGAGACTGTGACGAACTCCCCCGTTAAACTATCTCCTCTTTATTTCACACAAAATGAGGGCAAACCGCTCTCTGTCTCATCTAAATAGAAAAGAGACTTCACCTCCCTGATGGATGTTCTTCTGGATTTTTAAAATTACCATTGAGGCCCAAACTCCTGCGCATGCGCAGTTCCCTAATAAGCGCATTTGGGGCCTGACCGGTACACAACCTTCCACCGCTGGTACTCAACCAACAAGGGTAAGTTAAAGGAAAACTGACACACGGCGTAGATCCTATAGCTTCAGATCACTAATTTGGATTGTGTGTGTGTGACTTACTAAACTGGCTTACAGAGCGTGGTCTTGGCAGTCCACCAGTGGCTGTCTCACAACAGAAAGGCTGAGATTAATAGCTATCCGGTCCATGAGGCTAGGTATCTCCACAATCCAAATCAGGCCCTGGAGAGGATTCCTGCTGAACCGCTGGTCCGTGTGCGGTGGAATCCTGAAGAAGTTGGATTTGAATACTGGCCTCCGCACTAGGATAAACAAACTTTAGAAGGAGAGTGAGGGCAAGCAGACAAAAAGCCAAGTTTCCTTCTTCCGAGTTCTCGTTTGAGCACTGCCGCCAGGTGTGGCCCCAACGTAGGGTGGGTCTTCCCGATTCAAAGTGCTTGCTTAAGATCCCAGGAGTGCCCGGCAACTAGGCTTTCAGGTAGTCAAACTGACAACCAAGATTAGCCATCATGTGTATGTTATAGATAACGAAAATGATAAACTGGGAGACCCAGTAGCAAGCCCGAGGAAAGGTTATACAACTTAAGCATCATAAAAGGTGGAGCTAGTCAAATGATTCCCACTAAACATTCCCCTCTTGTCAACATCTAAGTTCATAAAGAACGACAAGCCAATGGATCTGTGTGGTCCTCCCACGAGGTTGCTCACACTTTCACTTTCTCAAGCGCTTCCTCTTCCAAATGAGGCTTTGCTTCCTAGTCTTTTGTCTACACCTATAAAGTCATCATTGAGAACAAAAACCTTCCTTATACCAATGCATTACACACGGATTTTGCATGTTGAAGCATCCTTGCATTCCAAGAATAAATTCCACTTGTTAATGGTACATAATCTTTTTGTTGTTTTTGTTTTTCAAGACAGGGTTTCACTGTGTAGCCCTGATTGTCCTGGAACTCCCTCTGGTCTGGAATTCAGAGATTCACCTGCTTCTGCCTCCGGAGTGCTGGTATTAAAGGTGTTCACAGCCGCTGCCAGGCGATACACAATCTTTTTAATGTAATGTTGAGCTCGGCTAGCTAACATTTTGTTGAATATTTTCACATTAGTACTCGTCAGCAGTGGACACTGATTGGTAGCTTTCTCAAAGTATCATCAGCTTCCTCTAAAATCAATTTAAAAGTGTTCTCTCTTCCATTTTTTTGCTAGAGTTTGAAAGGGATTAATTTTTTCATGTGTGCTGCATGTATAGTTACGTGTGTGCACTGCGTGTCCATATGCTTGTGTGTACACCAAGGTTATCTCCCTTGACTGACCTTCACCTTAATTAGGTAAGACCTCTGAGTGATCCCAGAGCCCATGATTTAGGTGGTCAGCTTAGCCATCTTATGGTCTGTCTCAGGGTTTCTATTGCTGGGAAGAGACACCATGACCACAGCGACTCTCATAAAGAAAGATGTTTTAGTTGGGGCTGGCTTACAGTTCAGAGGTTTAGTCCATTATCTTCATGTTGGAAAGCATGGCAGTATGCAGGCGGACATTCTCGAGAGGCAGCTGAGAGTTCTACATCCAGATGGGCAGACAGCAGAAAGAGAATGCCATACTGGGCTTGGCTTGAGCCTCTGAGACCTCAAAGTCTGCCCCCAATGACATACTTCCTCCAACAAAGCCACACATACTCCAACAAGGCCACATCTCCTAATAGTGTTGCTCCCTGTGAGACCATTGGGTTCATTTTCATTCAGATCACCATATTACCTTCACCTCTAGAAAGATGAGATAAGGCTTCCAGGCATAGGTGGGTTTTCACATTTACTTGGGTGCCGAAGATCTGAACTGAGATTCCCAACTTTGCCTGTCAGTGCTTCATCTGCTGAATCATCTCCCTGGGCCAAGATTGCTAATTCTTCAAGCTTTAAACTATCTGGTCTGGGACTTCCTTGGTTGAGAGGTTCTGATTAGCAGTTCTATGTCCTTTCTGGTTCATATTTTTGGCCGGCATGGTTAGTCTTTACAGGTTCTAAGGTTTTCCACTGCATGGATATTTTCCAATTTCTTGACAATCCTCCTTTCCTGCACCATTGGCTGTCATAGCTCCTCTTCTGTGTCTATTACTCCATTCTTTATTCTTTAGTTTAGATAAGGGTTGTTGTTTTTGTTTACTCATTTATGTAGCTATCTGTTTATTTAAGATTTATTTGCTTATGTATGTAAGTGCTTTATCTGCATGTACACCTGCATGACAGAAGAGGGCATCAGATCCATTATAGACGGTTGTGAGCTACCATGTGGGTGCTAGAAATTGAACTCAGACCCTCTGGAAGAGCAGCCAGTGTGCTCTTAACCACTGAGTCATCTCTCCAGCCCCTTGTTGATACTTTTAAAAACCCAGTTTTTTGTTTAACTTTTCCCCCTATGGCTGATCTATCCTACATGTTATTTTTCTGCTTAACTTCCTTCATTTTGCAAACATTTCTTCTAGTCCATAGAGATATGCTATGTATCCTCCTTCAAGCTCATTAAAATTGATTGTCCCTGTAACAATACTGGGGAATGGAACCTCTGAGGGGTGAGTGATTCACAAATGGAATAAAGACATTGCATGGGATAGCTTCCTACTGAGTCTGTAGCTTGTTTTGCATTATTCCTCTTTCCAATAATTTAGGTTGTCTGTGCCAGAAAATGGACTAAGGTGACCTGACATCATTTCATTTCTTTTCTTCCTTTTCTCTATCTTTCTTTCTTTTCTTTCTTTCCTTCTCTTTCTTTCTTTCTTTCTTTCTTTTTTGTTTTGTTTTTTGAGACAGGGTTTTCCTGTGTAGTCCTAGAAGCCTTGGAACTTACTCTGCAGACCAGGCTAGCATGGAATTCAGAGACCCACCTGCCTCTGCCTCCCTAGTGCTGGGATTAAAGGCCCGCACCACCACCGCCTGGTCCAATATTCTTGGTTTCAAGCAAGTTATCTGGCTGTAGAGACCCCAAAGTCCAAAGTGGCTTTCCTGTCACCCACTATCAGGTCAGTCTTAGAAGAAACAACTGCCTCTGTTTGGAGCAACAGGCAAATAATGACTAGTCATTTATTTTGTGAAAGGCACGCTGGCAGCATGAGTGAGTAAATGCATGAATAAATGAAGGAAATAAATCACCTTGCCCTCTGAATAAAAATCACTACCAGTCCAGGCTTTACTATGTAAACACAAGACACCCCTGTATGAATTTTGCTGGTCATGTCAGACCACAAGTTGTTGAATATGGACTGGAAAGTATAGAAAAACAATTCTCCCACCAGATTTAAATCTCCAATATAAAAAGCATACACCCCTTGGATTCCCAGCAGTGATGCTTGTGTCTTCCTCAACTAGCTTACCTCAAAGTACAGAGCAGTTTGCAAAAGAAGGCTGCATGGGCACAGCCCTTGGTCATCAATCCCCGATACCGTCCCTTCAAATATAGCCAGTAACGCTCCTCCTCTGGAATCCCATATTCAAACTTGAGGGACTCAAGGTCGTCTAGTATATTCATGTCCAAAGTACCATCTCCTGCAGTGACAGACACCAATCAAGATGACTCCCTGCCCTGGAGAACGGGCCTCAGGCAGAAGGGCTTAAATACGAAGGTGTGTGTGAGCAGGTCACGGTGTGGGCTTCTGCACCATTCTCCTTCCAGATTCTGAATTTGGAGGTTAGCATCTCTGTCTGAGTGGGGTTACTGGGGCTTCCTAATTGCTATCCTGGATCCCTGAAACCTGAAAAGGGGTCCACAGTACTAGTGAGTCACACTGGCTACACGTGTATTTTTCAGCAGGAGTTACAAGAGCAACAGGGTTCAGAGGTGTTCTCAGCAGAGAAGGGTTTTCCCCTTCTAGTCATTCCTTGGGCTTCAGAAATATTGCTGATCACACAGGACCTCATTTCAAAGAAAATCTCCACTCTCAGTAAACTCTGTGTGCCCTGTAGGGTAGAAAAGAGCCTAAACTGAGGAGCACTGATCCTTTATCTAGAGCTTGGGCACTTTGATCTTAGAAAATAAGCCTAGACAGTTACAACCCCATCTCTCACCAATGAACAGAGAGAAGTCCAACTCCTCCGAACTGGCTTGGTCAGATAAAAACTGCATGTGGCTGGTGAGCCACCTGAGAGAGTTATCATTATGACTCATTAGCAACCAGTTCATTCTAGCCTCTGGTCTTAAAGGGGCAAGACACACTTACAAACTTCCCTGGCCTGCAGGCCAGGAGGACACAGTTCCTTTCACTACTTGTCGGAATGCTAAACCAAGCCAACATGGGACTTGTTTTTCCCAACAGAAGATTTTGGATTTCATATTCTCTATCAGATTGGAGTATCATATAGATCTTAGTACAGCTTTAAAAACACGTGAGATGCTAAGTGGAGATGCAAGCACAAAGGTGCTTGCCATGCAGGCCTGGTGACCTCAGTTCAATTTCCTAAATCCACCTAAAGGTAGAAAAAGAATCCTCCATAAAGTTGCTCTCTCTCTCTCTCATAAACAAAAACAGCAAAAAAAAAAAAAAAAAAAAAAAAAAAAAAAAAAATCCCAGATATTATTTAATGATTTTTTTTCTCTCTAGTATCTAGGATTGAACCAGGACCTGTGCATGCTGGACCATAATCCTAGCCCCTTTCTTTACAGTGACTCATTAAATATGATTCCGTGTCTTAAAAAGCTGAGACTACAGGGATGTATCATAACATTCTGCAAAGGAAACTTGCTGTGTTGAGGGCTGAATCCAAAGCCTTGCACCTGCTGGGCAAGCACTGCTATTCTATCCCTTAGCATACAACACTTTTTTTTTTTTGTTGTTGTTGTTCAATAAACAATCTTGTAGCAATCAAGGCTGAAGTCAGAGTTTAAAACTACTCAGTCTCTAAGTCTCATTAGGTTAAAAAAATCGAGGTGAAATTCATGTAAAATAAAATTACTTTTTTTTTCTTTTTTTCGAGACAGGATTTCTCTGTGTAGCCTTGGATGTCCTGGACTTTCTTTGTAGACCTGGCTGGCTGGCTTTCTGTCAATTTGTCAAAAGCTGGAGTTATCTGAAAGGAGGGAACCAAAAGCTCCAGCTGTAAGGCATTTTCTCTTGTTATCTTTTGTTTTTTTTCGAGACAGAGTTTCTCTGTGTAGCCCTGGTTTGTCCTGGACTTGCTTTGTAGACCAGGCTGGCCTCAAACTCAAGAGATCTGACTGCCTCTGGAGTGCTGGGATTACAAATTTGCTATCACACCTGCCAAGGTATTCTCTCAGTTAGTGATTGATGGGGGATAGTCCAGCCCATTGTGGGTGGTGCCATTCCTGGGTTGATGGTCCTGGGCTCTACAAGCAGGCTGAGCAAGCCAGGAGGAGCAAGCCAGTGAGTGAGCTGGGCCCCTCCATGGCCTCTGCATCCGTTCCTGTCCTGTTTTGAGTCCCACCCTGACTGACTTCCTTGATGAACAGTGATATGGAAGTGTAAGCTAAATAAATCCTTTCCTTCCCAACTTGCTTTGGTCAGTGTTTCATCATCACAGCAACAGTAACCCTAAGATAGTAACTCTCAATTCTAGACTTTTGGTGTGCCGCCCCTCCCTTTATAGCTAGGAACCACTTAATACAGACCATTAGCCACCATCTTGGCTGAGGTCAAATCCCTTGTAACCAAGTGTATGGGGAGGTTGGATAAAAACTCTGTGCACCCCTAGTGCTTCTGCTTCTCTACCGAAGTCGGACCCGCTAGAAAATGAAACCCACTTCAGCGAGTGAGAACAGATTCTCAGGGAAGTAGGAACGCATGAGGCCACCTGGAATACAGATGACTGTAAACTGCACAGGGTGCAACCTGATTCCTTTAAAGCAGATTTAACATGTGTATGCATACACGTATGTATATGCACACGTGTACTCTGAACATTTGAAGGTCAAAAGAAAACTTATGGGAGTCAGTTCTAGCCTTCTACCATGTGGGGCCTCAAGATCAAATTCAAGTCTTGAAACTTGGTGGCAAGCACTACCCAGAGCCATCTTTCCAGCCCCAAAGCAGGTTAAACACTGCTGTTACTAACGTTTTAAACACAGTAATTCTTCCCTTGGAGGCTTGTACTGTGCATAACAGGATATTTACCAACATACTCCCAAGTCTGGCAATAAAAAGTGCCTTCAGACATTGCCAAATGTTTCCTGCAGCCCAAACTGCCTTCGGCTAAGAAGTACAGTGTTAGACCAGAGCAGGCTGGGCGCTGTATCACCTGTTTTCCTACCACCTCACCCACTTGTCCTGAGTGCAGAACTACAGTCACAGACCATTGTGCTCTTTTTCTACCGATGAAGTGGGCCCACAGAATAAGGGGCTCTCCCCAGCACTGGACTGTCAGCATTAGAGCTGGGGCAGAAAGTCAGGCCTTCTGGCTCTTGGACTTGTACTAGTAAACATACACTCCTGCCTTGCTGTCACACTAACGTGATGTGTTGACAGGCTGCTGACGGTCATAGATGTGACAGGACACTGAGCAATTAGCTCAGCAATGTGCACTAAGTAACCAGATGGGAAAGAGAAGCCCCAAGAGCGCAACAGTTTTATTAGGAGTTTAGGCATATCGGGAAGATCCAGTTCAGGGAGGCACAGGGCGGAATGGAACAGTGCTGCTGTCCCCAGCAGGCCAGGTGGGGAGTGGGACCTATGTGAAGATATCTGAGTGGAAGTGCTGCCATATCAGCTCAGGTCAGACTTGTGGCTGCTTCTGGTGAAATGATTTTGGCCCAAAAGAAGAGTGGTCCAGCACTGGTGAATCTGAGTTCCGTTTAAGACTGAATCTGAGACAGAAGCAGAGGACAAGCTGAAGCAGATGGCTGGCCACCTGGACAGTGTGCAGGTGAGAGAGGGACCAAGTCATGAACAGAAAGTTGACAGGGACAACAGCTGGGTACTGCCTGGAGATACACAATGTCTAGGAAGTGCCTGTCATAAATGTGTGGCCCCGTGCCTTGAGAATTTGAGTCTGGTTTCCAGCATGTCCTGAGCAATACAGGTATCCATTCCTGAGGTCCTGAAGAGTCAGTTTCATTCTGTCCTGATGTCCTTTAGAGCAGAAACGTGATATCCAACACCAGGTTCTGTGTCACAACAGCTGAGAGGAATGAAATGACACAGGAATGTCACAACCATCCTGAGACACCTCTAGCTCTTAGTCCAGATGTCCCTCTGAAGCAGTCACTTTCTCTTACCCAGGATGGGCTCCCACCTATGTGCGAGCACCAGGTGCAGAACATCTTCCTTGTGAGGCGGAGCCTTACTACTGGCCTTGAGATAATGTCCCTTGGACATGTCAGTCTGAAGATATATGTGCTCAGATGCTAGTTTCTGTCCCTAAACCAGCAGACACCACCTGTGAATGACAGGCTCAAAGTGGCAGAATGCTGTGACTCTCTGTTTTCATAGAGAGCTGTTTTCATAGGCAGAAAAGTAAGAAGTGAGGCAGGTTTCAGGGTTTAGTTCTTCCATCGAATTTGCTGTGAAAAAAAGCAGACAGCAAAAGAAGTGTGGTTAGTTTTCACTTATCACTACAATGAGGGAGAGGAAATGGAATAAGGATTGAATTGGGGGCTGTTGAGTTTTGTTGTCTGTTTGGGGCAAGCTGTCTCTATGTAGCCCAGTCTAGCCTGGAACTCAAGTGTATATCACAGGCTAACCTCATACTCCTGATGTCCAAGTATAAGGGATTGTAGACATGTACCAGCAAAGAGTCATTTTCTAACTCTGTGACACATGCTCATGTGTTAAGGACAGAGGTCAACTCAGGTATCATTCTTCAGATGCTATCTACCTTATTTTGTGAAACAGGCTCTTTAGTAACCTGGAACTTGCCAATTGGGCTAGGCGAGCTGGCCGGTCAATGAGCCCTAGGGATCTGCCCACCTCTGCCTCTCTCACTCTCCTTAGTGCTGAGATTCACTACTAGGTGACCAAGCACAGGGGTCAAGCACCTAATTGTAAGTTCCATGCTAATGAAAAGCTCAGTGATTTCATATTGTGAGAGATAACCAGCCGGACTTTCCAAATAGCTAATTCTATATCATTCTCTTATTTTTCAACAGGCTGGTCACAACCATGTGACCACACAGCCTGGAGACTGAGTCTGTAGTTCCGGCTGTTGGCTAGGTTTAACAATGATCAGTTTATCACAGTTAAGCTTCAGGCTGAGTTCTTCTGGTTATTTTTCTATCACTTCACATCTCAAGAGTGACTTCTCTCAAAATCGTCCTTTTGCCACTTTAGCCACAGGTGAGTGCTGTATCCACGTGTCCCAGCTAAGTGCATCCGCCTTGGTCTTGGGAGCATACTCGAGACTACCTTGTGAGCGGTCCCCTAAGCTCACCGGAGGGTGAGTGGAGTTGCTTACCACGCTGCTAAGAACGCTGTCGATTTTCTCTTCCTCAGCAGATCCTTTATCTACTTTGCTCCTGTATGCAAGCAACTGCTGACGATCCTTCAGGTCTCGGCAGGTCTGTACACCAAAACACAATCAAATCCCTACTCAGCCTTCTCTAGGAAGGGCTTACTCTTTCTGCCACTGTTTCTTTGCCCCTGGGCTCAAGGAAAGGACGACAGATTAGAGTAAGATGATGTGTATAAAGCTCCCAGAGCTCCATGCTGGACAGAAAGCCACAGAGCTCATATAACTTGTTTCAGGTTTTTTTTTTTTTTTTTTTTTTTTTTTTTTTTTTTTTTTTTTTTTTTTAAAGATTTATTTATTTATTATGTATACAATGTTCTGCCTGCACATGTGCCTGCAAGCCAGAAGAGGGCACCAAATCTCACTGATGGTTGTGAGCTACCATGTGCTTGCTGGGAATTGAACTCAGGACCTCTGGAAGAAAAGCCAGAGCTCTTAACCTCTGAGCCATCTCTCCAGCCCTAGCTTGATTCAGTTTAATGATTCCAAATGTAAACTAAAAGCTGAGGATTTAGTCTGAAAGACTGGGAAAACAATACAGAAGTGTTGGTCTCCAAACCAATTCTTACCAGACTATTTTGTCCATTCAGTCAAAACCACTGGAACATTTCAGGATCCAGGGCTAATGTTCCATCCCTGACTATCCACCCAGGACCTAACTCAGGGTTCTCACTTCTTGGGGACTCACATCAATGACAACATCATGGCACTTGAACTTAGTGGCTAAGTTCAACTTTGTGTCCACATCTTCCACCAGATTGACATATTCCTGCAGTATCTGTAGGAAAAGGGACTCTGGTTAATGACAGAAACACAGGGCTCCCTAAGGAGAAAAATTAAGTTCTAAGGAAGAGAGAATTCAACACTTGACGTCTGCAAGTGCCACTCTGAGCCATGGTTTTGCAGTGGGAAATGAGGTGATGCTTGGAGCACATCCCTGACACCTCAGAAGAAAAGGGAACAGCAGGCCTCCTTACCCTGAAGCCAGCTACACAGGCCACAGTGCTCTAGAGTGGTCAGGGCAGGCCTATTGCACTCCCATGTCCTTGCCTACAAGGACTCCTCTGAATCATCTGAACAGTGAACAGTTCTTCATATGACTAGCCACTACAGTTGCTCCTCAAAGAGGGTCTGAGGTTACTTGTGAAGAGAATGTTCCTTCTACCCTTTTCAAGCTCAGGGCCCAGCAGCCACAGAACTTCCACTAAGAAAATGACCATTGCTCAGGTCCCTATCACTAGCTCTTTCTCAGAGCCATTACCTGAACAGGGGCACTGTTCTTGTGCAAAATCTCCACAACTCGATGGAAGCCAATGGGTGCTCTCTTCTTGGTGTAACCCAGCCAGTTCTGAAAGAAAGGACAGCAGATATTTTGAGATGACCTTGCTTCAATTCCCAGCACCCACATGATGGCTCACTACCATCTATAGCTCCAGTTCTAGGGGACAAAATGCCCTCTTCTGACCACCCTAGACATGCAGGCCAATGTGTATGCACATAAAATAAAAGTAAATCTTAAATTCCTACATTTCAAGATAAACAAATAATTACATTTCTTGAGATGTAATACTTATGAGACAAATGCTTGAATATTAAAGGGAAAGTATTGTATAAGTTTACTTTCAAATGGTTCTAAAAAATGTGTATAAAAACAAAAAGCTAAATAATAGAGTAAAATGTGTTGTAGGTAGAAATAATTGTTATTACACTCTTTCAGATTTTCTTTACATTTAACATTTTGGAAACGGAAACTGGAAAAGGACTCACTGGCCTGGCACTTACAGACCTATGAAGACAAGTGTCAGGACACCCACCTTTGTGGTGAAGAGGGCATCGACATCATTCCAGGCTCGAAGCTTGGCACGAGCAGCCAAGGCTGTCAGCACATACTGTTTGTCTGGGATCTGAAGAGCAGAAACCAGGAAAAAGTAAGAGGAGAAATAGAAATGCGTCCATTAAATGCTTTAAAATGTGAGAAAAGCATATGGATTGGCTGACAGTGATCCTGTCCCTTAAAAGCAAGAAATTCTGCAGGTCATCAGAACCCCCTTGTCTTTAAAGCTCCATGCTGCTGTAGCTCACAACAGTAACTTCCCTCTCACTTCCCATAAGCTCCTGCCTTCTATGTCAGCCCTGGACACCAAAAGCCTCAGTGCGCGGTTTCTAAGCACCATACGCTCCAGGTAGCGCTCTGATTCTACTCAGCCAGACAATGCACTGCTACCTTGAATGTCTTCTTCAGGTTGACGGGACTGCTGAAGGTCCCCTAGGATAAAGCGTGAGAAGAAACTTCAGGGAAACCAGCAAACCCTGTTCTTTTCTAGAACACAGTGTCAACTGTGAACCACTTACACCCAGAAATGAATTTCTAAGAAAGTCTGCGTTTGGCCTCATGAAATACCACACAATCTACTTTATCAGGAGGAAGACGAGTGAGTACGGAGTACGGCGCTGTTTCGATTCTTCTGTTAACCCACCTGAGACAACAGCACACTTGTGAGGGTTAAGTCAAGTCTGGACTTTTAGAGAAGCGACTCAGTGGCTAAGAGCCCTGGCTGCTCTCGCAGAAGACTTGACTCCAACTCTCAGCATGCACATGGCAGCTCACAACTACCTGTAATTGCAGTCGCAGGGGACCAGACACCCTGTTTGGCTGACATGGGTACCAGGCATGTACAGGTACCCAGTCATACATGCAGGAAAAACACCCCCACACACGCCTTTAATCCCAGCACTTGGGAGGCAGAGACAGGCAGATCTCTGTGAGTTCAAGGGTAGCATGGTCTACAGAGCATGTAAGTTCCAAGATAGTCAGGGTTATACAGAGAAACCCTGTCTCAAAAAAACAAAACCAAACAAACAAAATAAACAAGCAAATAGTAACACCTATACACATAAAATGGTTTTTTGTTGTTGTTTGTTTTTTTGTAATTAGAGAGCTTTCCACAGCTACCTGACACAGCTCTTCTTCATGTTTCTGCTAAGGGAGCCAGAACCCAAGACACTGGGTGCCCTGCTAGTGTGCCAACCACATAGGGCCACACAAACCCATAAACCTTTGACCCTCTTGGCTCACTCTTGCTGAGGGCCTGAAACGTTTATGGATGATTTCTGAAAACTACACAAGCCCACTGACAATACCTCACAATACTGGATTTGAAATGCTCCGTTCTTACTCCGCTTGTACCTCGGACTCCGTGTAGTGATAGAAGCAGGCGTAGAAGAGTGTCGTGACTAGCGGCATGTTGAGGATGGAAGCTTTACGGGGGTGCTTTCGGAAGATCTCAGTCTGCCCTGCAGACTCTAGATGTCGGTCATTTGCCTGTGGTGGAGTGAGCCAAGGGAAAAAAGGAACAATGTCCACAAGGAGACAGGGAGAAAATCTGAACTACTCAGCAGTTCTGTTTTCCACCCCAGGAGTGAAGCAAAGAAAGTAAAGCATAGAAATTGCTTAGGAAATCTCGGAGAAATCTAAAATCCATAAACAGATCACAGATTTTAAATTTAATAAGATACTTCAACAGCTCAGCTTGGTGTTGCATGCTTGTAATCCTAGCACTTGAAAGAGGGAAGCAGTAAGGTCAGGAGTTCATGGCCTCATTACATAGTGAGTTCTAGGCCAGCCTGGGCTCTATGGGAGCCTGTCTCAAAACAAAAAGGAAAAAAGAAACAAAGAAAGCAAGGAGGGAAGAAAGAAAAGAAAGGAGGGAAGGAGGAAAAGGAGAAATTTCACAATTTGGAATAAGGAAAAATAGTAAATTCTTCTAGGCTAGCAGCAGGTAAGAGGGAAAAGGATGCTTAAGGACAATCAAGAAAAACTCAGACAGGAAGTAAAAGGCTGTGCCAGAAAATGACATGTGCAGAGCAAAGGAACGGTCTAGATGCTAAATGACTGAGCCTGGGCAGAGACGGGATCTAACCTCAATGATGATCTGGCGTTCCAGGAGCGTGTAATGGTCTTGGACGTGTGCAGAATCTTCTGCTGAAAATGGCAAACTGGTAAAGGGCCACAAGGTTAGTACCTTTTTCTATGTGAAAATCAAACAAACCCACCTAAACCAAATGTTCACTAAAACATTCCAAGGCTCATGATTTCCAACAAGTCTGATCTCAGTGCACCTGCTCAGTGTCCTTTAAGACAGAAAAGCAGAAAATAGAGGCGGCTTTGGCCTGAATGTTTTATCTGAGGTTTGCCGACTGGAGCTGGGGTAGAGTTCAGTTGATACAGTGCTTGCCTAGCATGCACGAAGCCTCAGGTTCAATTGCCAACTGCATAGACCAGGTGAGGTGTATATGCCTATTACTCTAGCTTCCCAAGGTGGAGACATGAGAAGCAGAATTATCAAGGCCATACTTGGCTACAGAGGGAATTTGAGGCCAGCCTGAGCTATATGATACTCTGTTTCAAAAGAGAGGTACTGAGACTTTGAAAACTCAAAAGGGATCTCCTCAAAGTCCACAAAATGCACAGTTGTAAGTGAACTTGCTGTGGAGTAAGACTCAGCTTACTTATTCATTAGATATTTGATGAGTGGGTTACAGGGCTACCGAGCCCAGACAACCATCCATCAGACTATTCATCAATGATGCCTGTTCCTCTACTCACTGCAGAAAGAATTCTGAAATCAATTATACTGATCGAGGTAAGTGTGAACCACAGCTTTCAATGTGGTAACATTACAAGTAGGCATTTCAGAGTCAAGTAAACTCTAAACGTAACCTGGGAAATCCTTCCACGAGGAATGGCTGAAATAACTGTGAACGCTGAACCTTGAGAAGCAGGGGATACTGGGAGGCTACATAGTTATGTGGCTAGACACCAAGAAGCACATTTCAGCTTAACATAAGGATGTGCTTTCCTATGATGAAGGCAGGCCAACAAGATGATGAGTCACTGATGGGAGCAGTGAGCATCCCATTAGCAGAGCAGTTAACATCTGGGGCTTGCGCTTGGATGAAAACAGCACTACAGCAGCAGTCCTGAGACTTGGGGCTTCAGGACCCCTAACAAGAAAAAATACTCAAGCTCCATGAAGAGCTGTCACCTCTAATTTTTATTATGTTAAATCATAGAAAGTTTATCATTGGGGTTGGAGAGATGGCCCAGCGGCTAAGAGCAACAGTTGTTCTTCCAGAGGTCCTACGTTCAATTCCCAGCACCCACACAGCAGCTCACAGCTGTCTGTAGCTCCAGTTCCAGGGGATATGACACCCTCATATGACATACATGCGGGCAAAACACCAATGCATATAAAATAAATAAGCCATTGAAAAAAATCACCAAATTTATTGCCAAAAGGAGGGGATATGTGAGAACTAAAGGCCCAGAACAAAGACAGTCCTTCTGATTCAGTATGTTTAGCTTTAGGGAAGGGCCTATGTGGCTCCCTTGTCTCAGGTCTCCTCCAATCAGTGAAAACTCTGCTGGAGACTGCTGTTTCCGAGCCACTGAGGGAGTCGACCTTCAAACAGTGCCCATGTGATTCGTCCTTTTCCTTCCCTTCTGAACCACCCATTCCATCCTCCTTTTCTTCTTCTTACAGCTATACAGAACTACCTTCCCCCATACTTACCCTATGCAAGTCTTAAGAAATTCTTTTCGTTTTTCAGGGTCCTGAATGTTCAAATGCTCTCGATAATGGGATAGCTACAAAAAAAAAAAAAAAAAAAAAAAAAAAAAAAAAAAAAAAAAAAAAAAAGAGAGAGAGAGAGAGAGAGAGAATTCTGAGCTATCACATCTCTTTAAAAGAGAGAGGGAACTGGGCTATCACTCGGAGCTATAGTACTTGTCTAAGCACACATATGTGCATATACATGTACATAGAAAAGCAAAGAGGGAGAGAGAACACTAGGTGGATGTGTGTGTGTGGTATGTATGTACTTGCCTGTGTCTGTGTATGTGTAAGAGCCAGAGGCCAGTATCTGGCTCTTTATTGCTCTCCACATTATCCTTTATGAGTGTATTTTCAGCCTGTGCATGTGCTTGAGTGCAGGTGCCTGAGGAGCCAGGACATCAGATGCCCTGGAACTGGAGTTACAGGTGGTTATGAGCTGCCTGATGTATGTGCTGGGAACAGAATCCTAATCCCCTGCAAGAGCAATGCACACTCTAAACTGCTGAGCCATCTCTTCAGTCCATTCCCCTTCTCTTCTGAACCATGGTCTCTCACTGCACCTGAAGCCAGACTACCTGGCCAGCAAGTGTCTGGCATCCTTTGTCTCCACTGCCTCAGCACTGGGCTTACAGATGAATCCCCACTGCACAGAAACCTTACAGCAGTCCTGGGAATCCAAACTAAGGGTCTCATGCTTTCACAGAAAGCACTTTAGCCACTGAATCATCTTCCTAGCTTGTAAGTAGAATTTCTATGCTCTAAAACCCCAAATTCCTTACTCTCAGAGTCCTCCTGAACTATAGATGGTTATGTGCGTGTTTAGGGAGTAAGTTGAGCAGAGTGTCACTTCCTAGGTGCCCGTCTTCTAGATCTCATCAACAAAGAAAAGAAAACAACTCCAGCAGGAGAGCTTGGCATCTAGGCTGGGTTTTGACTTAGATGCCTGGTAAATAGATTCCCAATAGAAACAAACACCACACTTACCGCCAGCTCTTCTGTTCTATCCAGGAACCTGGGGAAAAGCAGAAGGGAGTGAGAGAGTTTAATCTACTGAGGTGTGACATTTCCTCTCATTAGAGACGAACTCTAAAAGAAACACAGTTCTGCTCATCTCCTACATACTGAGGTAAGCCCTACTCTTACATTTCTGTCAAAACAACCTTGGAAACAGGCACTCTACACAATTCTTCATTCCATTCATATATAGAGTATAATGCAGCAGGTCTTCTGTTTCTTCCATATTCTGAATAGGCCATAATTAACAACATTGCCTTGACATAGAAAGGATGCTTGACAAGACTTCCTTGACTGGGAAGGAAAGCCAAGCAAACAGCCTGCTTCTGTGAGCATGTCTTCTTTGGCAGATTCCTTCTGACCTAACCAGGTAAACTGCTTTCCCACGCCAGTCTGTGGGGCAGATCATCACTGTTCTGGCCACAGGGTAAATGAGTTTCTCTGGGCCACAAAACCTAAGCAGAGGTTTTCACACCTTCTCTGACACTGAGGAAAGGATAAAACATGCATACAGTTTATTCCAAGAGGAAGAAATCATCCCCATTTACTGCAATGAAACAGAGGAAAAAAGACAGCCACCAAGCAGAGAGTCCACCTCTCACCTAGCCTCCCAATGCAACCCAAATCCTAATGCTTTGATGATCCTCCCTGGAAAACAATAGCTCCTTCTTTTTCTACTGTACTCACTTGCAACACTGGAACAAGAGGAGGGCACCTATAATCGAGGGTTTGTTGGAAGTTGGTATGATGCTTTTATTTTGATACAATTACTGGCTCTCAAGATCTGGTTATTGCCTGCATATACCTATCCTTGTTGTGTAACCTGTCTGACTGGATGATTAAATGGCTGATACCTGGGCAAGGCAGAGTGGGGTAGGCATGGCTAAGGTTCCAGGGCTTTTGAGGACTGGAGAATAACGGAAGACAGACGAATGGGAAGAGAGGAGGAAGGAGGATGCTATGATGGGTTAGCATGGGGAAGAAACCATGTGGACCAGGAGGAAGGAAGCCAAGGATGGCATGAATGAAAAAAACACCAAATATAAGCAAGTATTCATAAGATTATGGATGAAAGGTAGCCCAGATATTATTATATTATGGATAGAAGGTAGTTCAGAGGTTATTGAGATAGCATAGACTGAAAAATCTGCCCAGCCCAAGGTAAATAGGCAATTATAAAATCTAACAGGTGTTTGTGGCTTATTATTTGTGACAGAGTGTTAAATAACACCACCATAACAAAGATAGGGCTAATAATAAATAATAAATAGCCTAACAGCCCATTTTTTATTTACAACAAGGATTTTATAAGAAAATGCTTAGCAAACACTGATTAATACAACACGATAATGGTAGCTACTAACTTCAGTTTTCATTACTCTAGGCAGTAGACATCACCACCTCCATTTTACAGGAGGAAAAGCCCACTCTCACCAAGTCTAGTGACTTGCTCAAGGTAACAGAATAACAGGTAACAACCATATGCAGTCCAGGTGTGTTTGACTGTGGGGTCTTGTTTTTAACACCCTGCCATTCCACCAGACTGCATGGTCTTGTAACTGTCCCAACACATTTCAAGATCTTGTTTTCTGGGTGTTTCTGGAAAAGGACAGTGTCTTCAATTTCTTTGCAACCCCCAAATGCTCTGAAAATGAACCTGGTAAACTTCATAGACCAGAAGCCCAGTTCTTACCTGAAGAGATCTAAAAGCAGCTTTTGGTCTCCTATTTCTTTAAGGAAATGAATGAGATGTCTCAGGGCGACCTGGCGTACCTCCAGCTCTCGGAAAAGGATTTCTGGCATTCAGGAAAAAGTAAGGTGGAGAAAGAAGTAAAGCTTCCTAGCACTTAAACCTGAGACTGGTCTCTCCACTCACGCAGCCCAACCATCATCTGCTGTAAGCCCAACAAAAGCGAAGGATGGTTTCCTCCTGGTCTCAGCCCACCATCATTAACAGCCTCTATGCTCTAGGGTGGTGGTTCTCAACCTTCCCAATGCTGCATCCCTTTAATAAAGTTCATGTTGTGGTGACCCCAACCATAAAATTATTTATTACTTCATAACTGTAATTTTGCCTCTGTTATGAATTGTAATGTAAATATCTGATATGCAGGATATCTGATATGTGATTGTTGTGAAGGAATCATTCAATCCCCAGAGGGGTCATGACCCACAGGTGGAGAACCACTGCTCTAGAGCAATACATAGCCCACTCCATCAGCCTTTCAGTTCTTAGTAACACTAAGAACAGGGATTTTTCAATTCCTCAAACACATAGCTCATGTGTTGCCCACGAAGAGAGAGGAGACTAATACAGCCCCCACCATAAAGGCTGCCCTTAAAGGATGTGATGTGTGCTCTCAGAATCCAGGCCACCCCAGCTTTCTCTGAACCAGACTTGATGCTGGTGAATTCTGCTATAAAAGCCATATCCACTGCTGAGTGAAGACTTCCTTCAAACCATGCTCACCTTTGCTCAGGGTCCTCTTCAGGAAGATCAGAACCTAGAAAACAAGAGACAAAGACTATCCATCCTCTTACAAAGGCTGCCCTCACCAGCCATGTCTAGGAATGAGGCCAGTGACCTGTTAGGGATCACTGTAGGCAGACACACCCTCTCTGTGGGGCAGAAAGAAAGGTTGGACTTCTGGAATTGAGCTGTCACCTAGGTGTCCACTTGGGCTGAAAGGCTCCACCCCCATCTGCTCAGAAACTACTCTCTACACAGTTCCGCTGCCATAATACTTTGCATAATATAGAGCAACCTGCCTACTGTTTTCTAGTTACAATGAGCAGTTCCACACAGAATACACGTAACCCCCACCCCCCAGCCAGGAGCACAGCTTTCTGAGGATCCTATGCCTCAGAGAGAAAGCCAGGCTTTTGCCATGTAATGCAAACAGTGAAGTCAGTTTTGACTGAATTTTCAAACCTCATACTCACTGCAGTGATGACGTTTCCGTCATGCATGCTTACTGCCTCCTCTAGGAGTTGCAGCTTGTCTTGCAAGGAGCGGAATCGCTCTAGTGAGCAGACCTGCAGAGCAGAACACAAAGAGTGTGTGAGGAAGACCATTGCCTTTATCCCTTTGTCACCAGATAGTGAGGGAAGGGCAACAATGAAAGGAAGCATTCAGAGAGGACCACTGTGTTAAACACTGATCTCTGTGCTCCGTGAGCCTGAAGGTCCCACCATTCCCTATCCAGTTCAATGTGACGCCCTGTAGGACCCTGATGTCTTCAAGTCTTGACCAAGCCAACACATTATCATTTATTTTTTTCTTCATATATAGTTTTATATAATAAAACCTACCCTATGCAAGTGTATAGCTCAGCTTTGAAAGTGCCTACACCCTAGTAACCACTACGACACTAAGACAGAGAAAAAGAACTCTGCTATCACCCTTAAATAGGCCCTTTGTCCACGTTGACAGTAATAGCCCTCCTGTTCCTGGCCCACCAACCACTCATCTCCCAGTTACTGCGGTTCTGTCTTTCACACAAGAAAGAATGTCACTAAATAATCGAGTTTCAAAAAATAAAAAAATACTCCCAAACTTCAATGAAAAATAAAGTTTTCTTTTCAACAGTGCTAAGATTGGGATCTATTAAAAAAAAAAATTAACCCATCACTTATCCCACACCATAGAGAGGGTCTCCACTATGCACCCAGGCTGTCCTCACACTTGCCAAGCATCCCAGGGTGGTGTTACACTTCCTGTTGTCCTGCCTCAGCCTCACCAAGTGCTGGGATTACAGCATGCTCTACCACACACAGCTACTCTCATCCACTGCGGTTTTTCCTTTGCTGGCAAAGCAACTCCCCAGAGGAGCAAACTTTTGCAGGTGGCTCTAACTGTAATGGATTTGCTACTCCTGAACACCAGTCCACTTCAGAAATGGGAAGTAGAAAGGATGTCATAAACCCTTCCTATGGGAACACGCTACCCACCTTGCCAAAGAAGCCTGTAAGATTTTTCTCTTCGGTAACCTTACCTTGCCCCTGCGGAGGCGTCGCACCGTATCACTGGGGCTCCAGTCATTGCTGTAATCCTGGAATATTAGCAACAGATGAACCATACGTTAAGGACTCAGCATGGCTAGTGTACCAGCTCCATGCTGCAAATTCAATATTTGCCCCTATGGAAGAAATACTCTGTGGAAAAGAATTGATTTAAAAAAAAAAAAAAAATTAGCCCCCGCCCCCTAAAAAAATCCTGGAATGGTCCTGTTTTGACTCAGGTCTTGGTTTCAATTTCTAAAGGAACTAGAGCAAGGGTGGCACAGACGGTAGAAGGCTGAGACCAATAACAAAGGCCAGAACCTTCGGCCTACTGGCTCAGGCCTCTAAACTCTCTATGCAACCAGTAGCACCTGAGGCCCCAGGAGTCAGTATCATCTGCCAGGAAAAGGAAAGACATTTGATGCAGAGCCCCCTTTTGATCTTAGAATATAGTTTCTTAGCCAGGTGGTGGTGGTGGCAGTGGTGCTGCATGCCTTTAATCCCAGCACTCAGAGGCAGGCAGATTGCTCTGAGTTCAAGGCCAGCCTGGTCTACAAAGTCCAAGACAGCCAAGGCTACACGGAGAAACCCTGTCTCGAAGAACCTTAAAAACAAAACAAAACAAAAAACCTCTTCCCTCTGAATCAGTTTTCTTGTTTAGAATGTTTCATGGAATCTGTGTCAGTAAATACAGATTTGGGGTCCAAGTTCTATCCTTTCCTGGCTGTGAGACTACAACTAACGTCTACAGTTGAAAGAGCAATTTTCTTGCTATAAAAGGGGTCACGTGCCACATAATGACACTTTGGACAATGCATTTAAAATGACAGTCCCATAGATTTAAATAGAGCTGTAAGTTTCCTGTTGTCAAGTAGTGTGCGCAAAGATGAAGCTACCTCATCGCGCACTTCTCAGAAAGTATCCCTGTCATTCGGTGACATGACTGCAGCAGCTGCTCAGAGAGTTGGGAAAATTAAACGAGGTACTGGATGCTGTGTCACACCAACATTAAGATATACAGGATCACAACAATCATCTCAGCACTCCAAAGAATGAGGCCGAAGAATTACTGTAAGTTCCAGACAAGTATGGACTATCTAGTGGGTACCAGGCTCCAGGGTGGACTACAGAGAAAGACCTACTTAAAAAAAAAAAAAAAAAAAAAAAAAAAAAAGGCTGGTGACATGATTTTTCAGGAGTCACTTGCTGCCAAACCCAATGACCTAAGTTCAAGCTCCAGATCCCACATGATGGAAGAAGAGAAGCAACTCCCACAAGTTGTCCTCTGAGCTCCATACTTACACCAGGAGAGTGCATACATGTGCACACACACCGAATGAATGAATGAATGAATGAATGAATGAATGAGTAAATCTAACTTTAAAAGTAAGTAATAGAGGGGTAAGGAAGAGAACTTACCCTGTATTCTCCCTTAGGTCTCCCTATCTCTGGAGCATAACTTTTGGCAGGTGTGTCTGACAGAGCTGAAAAGGAACGAGAACGAGAAGCCAGTTGAGAAGGCATTGTACAGCCTGTGTCTTATCACTCTTTCCTCTCGTGCATTTTCCGACATGCTATGTGTGTGCATACCCAAGTGTGTGTGTCAGTACGTACATGAGCATGTGTTTGCGCACACACACACACGTGGGGGTGTGCATGCCATACTAAGAGCGTGGCGGTCAGAGGACAACTCTGAGATCAGGTATCAGACCCAGGTCATGTAGCTGTGGTGGTTTGAGTAAGAATGGCCCCACAGGCTCATATATTTGAATGCTTAAGTCACCAGGGAGTGGCACTATTTAAAAGGATTAGAAGGTTTAAGAGGTGTGGCCTTGTTGGAGGAAGCCTATTGATGGGGCAGGCTTTCAGGTTTCAAAAACCAGCGAAACCCAGAGTCAGTCTCTCTCTGTTTACAGATCAGGATGAAGTTCTTAGCTACTGCTCCTGCACCATGATGCTGCCATACTTCCTGCCATGATGACAATGGACTAAACCTCTGAAACTGTAAGCAAGCTCCCAATTAAATGCTTTCTCTTATAATAGTTACTTCCATCATGGTATCTTTTCACAGCAATTTAACATGGACTAAGACAGCAGCCTGTGTATAAATTCCTCTATACATTGAGTCACTTCACCAGGAACTTTTTTTTTTTTTTAAACAAAACAAAACAAAAACATCTTTTGTCTCCTGGGGGACCAACATGGCCAAAGGTAAAGGTTCATTCTTTTCTGACTGCAGCCCCAGCAGTCATCCCCAACAATGGAGACTATGAGACTTCTACCTCCTCACTTAGTACCAGGCACTTTCTCTAGATTCAGAGGAAAGTTAATCTACTCATTCAATTACCATCCGTCCCCATGACTCTCCAGGCTGTATGCTAAATAAGCAATATCTCCCAGAGCAACTGAGAAAAGGCACTGATGCTTACCATCAGAAAGGGACTGGAAACTGCCCGGTCTAGTTCTACCTGAGGAAAAGAACACAGCAGGAAAAAGCGAACAGTTCAAGTCAGACTACCCATACTTGGCTGAGGACATAGAGCACATAGCGCCTTACCATGCAATGTAGAAAAATACATTTGAAAAAACTTTTATTCAGGACCGGGGAGACTCAGAGATAAGAGCACTGGTGTTCTTCCAGAGGACTAGAATTTGATTCCCAATACCCACACAGTGGCTCACAACCATGTGTAACTCCAGTTCAAGGAGTCCAACATCCTTTTCCGGTCTCCATGGGTACCAGGCATACAAATGGTACCCAGATATATATGCAGGCAAGACAACCCATGCAGATAAAAATAAATACACTTAAAAATAAATAAAAGCTTTTATTCAACCTCAGAAATCTGATGAACTAGTAATGACATATGTGTGGCGGGGGTGTGCAGAGAGAAATATTTTTAAGTGTGGTAAAATATACAC
Source organism: Psammomys obesus (assembly GCF_907164565.1). Classification (NCBI taxonomy): domain Eukaryota; kingdom Metazoa; phylum Chordata; class Mammalia; order Rodentia; family Muridae; genus Psammomys; species Psammomys obesus. Next base: position 22,975,739 of record NW_026596134.1, on the reverse strand, counting down.
AATATAAAATTTGCTCTTTTCATTATCTGTAAGTGTAGAATTCAGTGGCACGAAGTACATTCACACTGTCCTCCAATCACAACCACCGGCAGTTCCAGACTTCCACCATCCCTGAGACTCTGCCTGTAGACAGTAACTATTCCAGCGCAGCCCCAAGCAGACTGCCCTCCAATTCCCTGTCTCTAGGGGTCACACAGTGCCTGCTTCTGCTTACTGCACCCTGTATAATTCCCTAGGCTCTAGCCCTGTGATAACATGTGTCTTTCACTCCCTGTTAGGACTAAGTAGCAGAGTCTATCGCAGTACACTCCATGTTCTGCTCATCCTTTTAGCCCACAGTACACATAAACACTGCTTCAATCTTTTTGGCTTTTGAATAATGCTTCAAATGTTAGCATACAAACATCTGCTCAAGCCCCTGCATTGGATTCTTTTTGATAAGTATCTAAGAGTGACACTAGGTCACACACTAATCCTTTGTTCAACATTTTTTAGAAACTGCCACACTATCTTCCACAGTAGCTGCATGAGTACATATTCCCACAAAGGTTTCCAACAGGATGGAATAAAGTGTAAGGAAGAATTCTGACCTAGACAAATTTCAATGCCTAACATAGGTCTGCCAATTTCATTCATGTTCTACAAATTCATGCTAATGTCTGGGAAGTTCTCATTTCTTCCACTTCGAGTACTAAGCTGCCTGCTCAAACACGAATTCTTTCACCGTCAATGAAAACATCAGCCTGAGCATGTTCCCGATGAGGTCCCTGTCCCTTACCCATCACTCTTTACCTCTAAAGAAGCTGCTCAGGGAGTAGGTGGAAGCAGGTTTGGGCAGTTGTGTGTAGAAGCTGCTTCGGCCCTTTATCTGTTCACGTCCCTCAGGGGTTGACCCGCTATTCCCAGCAGTCTCTTTGATGGACCATGAGATACCTGCAGGATGGCAAGAACTAAGTAAGCATCTTCCAAATCAGTGCTCGATACCCAATACTCAACAAACTCTCCCGCTATTCAAGAGGCTCTGGTCCCCTGGACAGCAAGACATCACAAAAGGTATAATCAAATAGGCTAATCATTAGAGAAATTGACAAAGGGATGAATAAATGGAAGCCAATCCAAACAGCCTTCAAATCTACGAAAAGATGCTCTGCCTCTATTTCTTGAACAATTATGAAAATAACTTATTTAACATATCATATGTATCTTAGGTTATGTTTTGTTTTATTTTTTTTCTTTCTAGTTCACTTTTGTTTGTTTGTTTGTTGTTGTTGTTGTTTTCAGACAGGCATCCCTGGCTATTCTGGAACTTGCTTTGTAGACCAGGCTATCCTCAAACTCAAGAGATCTGCCTGCCTCTACCTCCCAAGTGCTGGGATTGAAAGCATGCACCACCATGCCCGGCCAATTTCTTTTTTTGTTTTTAAATCATGCTATACTACCTTCTAGATAAAAAACAAAAACAAAACAAAAAAACCCCACAAACTTTTAATTAAAAACACTTTTAAAATCAGCTGGAAAAGTAGACAGAAGAGAATTAGAGTCTATGAGGAAATTAAGTGGTATTCTATAATTAAGAACCGATGGCTAAGGACTGGAGTTCTGCCCACCTGTTATGAGCATGTAAGTTAACAGCCCCCGAACACGACCACGTATGACCACCTGCAGCTGAGACTCAAGGGTTGAGCACACATTCAATTCTCAACACACACACACACACACACACACACACACACACACACACACACACCCCTCCCCAACAAAATCCACTGAATGAGACCCTCCAGTGTAGAGCCTAGGAACCTGTAATTTTAACAGGTACCCATGAATCTGAAACAGCCATGGAAGCTTTCACTGCAGGGCAGCAGGCCCAGGGGCCACATAAACACTGTTGTTCTGTTTCTCCACCTGGCTCTGCCTGATGTTAACTCCCAGGCTGCAGCATCTGAGAATAGCAGAGCTATTTCTGACCAGCACTGAGGAGACAGAGAAGTGCAGCCTTTATTACTGTCAGGAGCCCCTAATAGCCAACTCGGCTTACTTCCCACAGGCTCTCCAGTCCAGCTGACTCGTTCCAGGTCATCTTCATCGTCATCATCCACGAAGTCTCGAAGGCTGTTCACTGCCCGTTTGGATTCCTTTAACTGTGGAGGGACATGAGCAGAGTAGTCTCAAGGTCCTCACTTCCCTCATGCCCACTGGTAACCAAGAAGGCTGAGCAGTGAGACTCAATGATGCCAATAACTATCTGTAGTCTAAATCCAGCCTAGAAATCAAACTGCACTGTAGCAGTCCAGTGCAGGATTCAAAGCTACTCCTGAATTCTATCATATTCTAACTATGACTCGTTTGCAAATCTGAGTAAATTTTATTCACTTCTCCAAAAATGACTATTCCCCAACACATCATTTTTTTCAAAAACAAGTTATCAAGGTGTGGTGGTGTGTGCCTATGTTTCCAGCTGCCCGGAAGACAAAAGCAGGAAAATGGCTTGCGCCCAAGAACACAAAATTCTATCTCAAAAATAACAATGATATAAATTGGGTGTGGTGGGCCATGCCTATAATCCAGCACTCATGATATAGAGGCAGCTATAATGAAAGAAAAAGAAAATTAGAAAAAAAAAAAAAAAAAAGACATGGTGGGTCCAATAGCACATCTTTAAGCACTCATGAGACAGAGGCAAAGGCTGACAGATAGCTACAAGTTTAAGGCCACCTAGGGCTTTGTGGTGAGACATTGTGAAAGAAAGATGAGAAAAAGAAGGGAGAAAATGAAAAAATAAAACAACAAAAGAGCCAGGATCCTATAAGATGACTCAGCAGGTATCTTAGGGTTTCTGTTGCTGCGACAAAACAGCATGACCAAAAAGCTAGTTAGGGAGGAAAGGTTTATCTGGCTTACACTTCCAGATCATAGTCTATCATTGGAGGAAGTCAGGACAGGAACTCAAGCAACACTGGAACCTGGAGGCAGGAGCTGATGCAGAGGCCATGAAGGGGTGCTGCTTACTGGCTTGCTCAGCCTGCTTTCTTATAGAACCCAGAACCACCAGTCCGCCATGGGCTAGGCCCTCCTCTATTGATCACTAATTGAGAAAATGCCTTATAGCTGGATCTCATGTAGGCATTTCCTCAACTGAGGCTCCTTTCTCTCTCATGACTCTAACTTGTGACAAGGTGACACACAAAACTAGCTAGTACAACAGGTAAAGGCATTTGCCATCAAGGAGTTCAATCTGCAGGACCCAATCTTCAGGAAGAACTGATTCCTGCAAGCTGTTTTCTGGCCTCCACATACAAACAATGGCACATGTGAACCCTCACATATAAATAAATAAAATAAAAATTCTTTAGAAGTGAAAAGGAGACAGAGGCAGGACTATCAGAAGTTCAAGGTCTTCATACACACTAACAAAGCAAATAGTAATAACAACAATAAATTAAGTCACATGAATAAAAGATTTGTGATCTTACTTAGGTATTTTTAATTTTTTTTTTTTTTTCTCCCTGAGACAGGGTTTCTTTGTGTAGCCTTGGGTGTCCTGGAACTCACTCTATATACCAGGCTGACCTTGAACTTATAGAGATTTGCCTGTCTCTGCCTCCCAAGTGCTGGGATTAAAGGCATGTGCCACTACCTACTGCCTGGCAATTTGTGATTCTTTTTTTTAAGGTAAAAGTAAGGGTAAAATCTTTCTAGCTTTTTTTTTAGGGCTTCTCTTCAAGAAGGTTGCTATAGTTTGTCTCTGTTCTTAATTTTAATTTAGTGTGTGCATGTATGTATCATGTGTATGTATGGGTGTGCCCATTCCACTGCACAAGAGGGGAGGCCATTGGGGGTGCTGACTAGTTTTATGTCAACTTGAAACAACCTAGAGGCACTTGGGAAGAGGAAACTTCAATTGAGAAAATGCTCCCACCAGACTGGCTCGTGGGCAGTGCCACCCTTGGCTGGTGGTCCTGGGTGTTGTAAGAAAGCAGGATGAACAAGCCAGTAAAGCAGCACTCCTCTGCCTCAGTTTGTGCCTCCAGGCTCCTGCCCTAACTTCCCTCAGGGATAGAGTCTAGCCAGAGAGTTGTAAGATGAAATAAACGATTTCTTCCCCAAGTTCCTTCTGATCATCTTATTTGGTCATCACAGCAACAGAAACCTAACTAAGCAAGACAACTTTACGGAGTCTACTCTGGAGACTAAATTCAGGTCACTAGGATTGTGGCAAGCACCTTTGTACTGGCTGGGACATTTCATGGGCCACTATATAGTTTGGATTCTGAATGTCCCCAAAAAGCCTATGTGTTATAAATTTGCTCTGTGGGGTAGCCCTGTGAGGAGGCTTTGAGAAGTAGAGCCTAGCAGGAGAGCCTTGGGCCTCTGGAAGGGTATTCTTAAGGAGGATTGTAGGACCTTGCCCTGTCCTATTCCTCTTCGCTTTCTGGCCATGAGGGGAGCAGTTTTGCGCTATCGTGTGATTGCACCATGATGTGCTGCCTATCCTAGACCCAAATCAACAGGACTAAGCAACCGTGATCTAGAAGCTTGAAAACTGAGCCAAAAGAAGGCTTTTCTCTGGATCAGCTGATCGCCCGGGATATTGCATATAACTGTAGAAAGCTAACGAACATGCAGGCTTTTCTGAAGATCTTGACCTAACATTATGAGCCTACTAGAGATGAAAGAAACTTTACAGACGCAGCCAAGAGCAAGGGATGACCCTTAGCACTTGTGTAAGCCAACCTGTGAGAGCTCATCATCTTCATCATCAAAAGTGAAAGCCTTGAACTTGGAGCTGTTCCAATATTCTTCCTCATCACCTTTTGTCCGGTTCATCTGCAGGGAAAGGAAGACAAGCACAGATCCTTTTTCAGATCTCTCCAAAAAGTGTTCCACAACTAACGACTTCCAGAAATAAGGAATGTAGGAAGAGATTTGGTAAAACACCTGCCACATAAGTCACATCCTTGGGTTTCTAGCTCACCAAATCACGTTAGACATTCCAATTAGCCACTAACACCCATTCCTAAAACCTTTATTGTGTTCAAGTACTCAGGTGTTATGAGAACTATGCAAAGGACGAGTTTTAGTCTTCCTGAAGGATCACGTTAGAGCTAGGGTACCCAAGTAAAGGGGATTCTACAAGAGAGGCAAATTTCTAAGGAGTCATCATAATGTTGCTTAAAGCACAAAGATCAGCCAAAGCTCACCCCATAAGTGAATTCATGTATGAACATACATTTACTGAGTATGTTCTCTTCTGAGACATGCTTCTAAGCTCTGAGAGCACTACAGTTGACTACAGCCAACAAATGTCCCTCTTTTCCAGACTGTTCTTTAAGTGCTTGACAAAAATGAAGGGAAAATAATGACAAGAACCAAAATTATCATGCCTGTACCATCAACTCATTATGTTATTAATCACTTGGCCAATTATAGGGCCAATTTTGGGGATTATGATCAAGAAAAGAAAATATATACAATTAGCCAAAGGATCCCAAATTCTTCTCATAACTACTCTAAAATTAGGTGTTGTTCTGGGAGAAAAAAAAATAAAGTATTTCAAACTAAACTGGATGAGAGCACAAACTGTGGTTTAACCCAAAAGGTAAATGGCTCTCTCTAAGCCTTAAGAGAGATGCTATCTTGCCTTATTGGCTTTTAGTAAAGAATAAATAGTATTCAGAAAACCTAACAAAGCGCTTAGCAGAAAATAAACAGTTAAGGTTATGTCTTTTCAGTATTTGATATCTCACTGGCATGTCTTTTTTCCTCATCTGTAAAATGGGAATAGCAGGTACTACTCTCCCTTATAAGAATTAGGACTAAACTACACAATATACGCAAAGTGCTTACTGCTTGACAGAAAGGCGATGGCCACCATTAGCTTTGACTACCTAATCTTAATGGTACCTCAGATAAAACTAGAGGCATTTATTTATTTTATTTTTTGCAGTGCTGGCAACTGAACTTAGGGCCTCACATATTTTAGGCAAGCGCTTTACCAATGAACTATATTCCCTGCCTCCAAAAAAACATTTAAAAAGCAATCTTAAAGATTAAGTGTCAGTGTGCTATGGGTCTTTTCTTATTGCCTTCCTCATATACAAGTATTTTAGGGAAGTCGGCTGAACAAATAAATACATGTAAGTGAATTAAAAGCAAAAGTCACAAAGTTGATTTCCCTTGTATCAAAGGAATATAGTACCTGTAATTAAAAAAAAAAAAAAAAAAGATTAAGTGTCATTCATTTGCCCTGAGAACAATTCTTAAAGGTAGAAAGGGAGGTCCGTGCCTCCCCTCCCCCCCAAAAAAAGTATGAAACATCAAAACCACTAATCACTCCTTACTCCAAACAACAAATCCAGGTCTTCTGGTTCCTAGACTTCTCTCCCCCTGCACCACACACTTTTGGAAAAACCAGACAGATCTTTACAGTGATACCAACAAATGATCAGAGAATGTGTCTAACAAACCTATTATTTCACGAAAGAATTTCTAGAACCTTTGGCCAGAGGACAGCAGTGGCTACATATTATTCTGTATTTCTAGTGTCAAAAGATACCGTGATTTACTCGATCAGTAAAATGGTAACAATTTAGTAACTCTAAGAACGCACAAAGCAATCCAGTACAATATTCGGAGTGACTAAAAGGGGGTTTCAACCTGATTTAAAATGCTTCGGAGATTTGCTCTTATCGTCACTTTTACACCGAGAGGCCGGAGAAGGGTAGGGTGACAGATGAGAGAGAACAGGAACAAGACGTAGGGAAAACAAACAGAAAGCTCCACAACCCTCGGGGCACTGTAGAAAACAGCTGCTAGAAGTTAGGTTAGGTTTGTACGGCGATGTTTGAGAACAGAAACCCGAGAAGCTGGACTACAAGAGGAACATCCAGAAAGCCACACATCTACAGCAAACATAAAAGCCTGGAGGGCCCTTGAGAAAGGACATGCTCGTTCAGAACCAAAGAGTTCTCAACCAGCTGCTGAGGCTCACTGGAAGCCCCAGATCGGAGCACACACTGGCTCCCAAGAGCGTTCCCGACCAGAAGAATCGGGAGTGAGGGTTTAGGGATGCCTCAGAGAAGACAGAGAAAGAACAAGAATGCGGAGAGGGTGGGTTCAAGTAGACACGAGGCCTAGACAGGGACTTAGGACGCCCTCACCTCTTCCACACCGAGCCCTCTCTCTCAGGACAGCGCCAAGCTCAGCCGCCGGAGCAGCCTTTCTAAACAGGCTGTGCGGCATAGAGAAGGGGCCGAAGGGGACTGTCCCGGGCTAGGCTGAAGAAGATGAAAGGAGTGCCCGCAAAGCATTCTGGAAGTTGTAGTTCCTTAACCTCTGTCATCCTTTCGTTCTCCCGGTGGGCCGCGGGGCTTCTGCACTACCATTCCCAGAAACAATAGCGCATGGTGCTAGGTCATTTCCTTTCCTTTCAGCGTGACCTTCCGCAGTTATCGGAAGAGTTGTTTAACAAGACTACAACTCCCATCAGGCTCAGTAGGGCCGTTTTAGGGCCCAGGGAAAAAACGAGAGGAATATTTCGTGTCCGATGAGAATTAGGGGTTTGAGGACCTATACTTAAAAACCCTTTAAGGTAAACTAAGAGAGTTTGAAGGAACTCCAAAATTTACGGAACCTACGATTCGGCGTACTGGAACGGAAGTACCCGGTAGGAGCGAGGAGGAGCCGGAAGTTAAGGCGGGGAGGGGGGGTGGAGGGAAAAGCAAGCCAGGAGGTGCTGCTACCGCTTCTAGTAGTTTCCAGGCGCTGCCAGGCGGCAGGGACCGAGCGGTCCTGAGGCTGTGGCTGCGGCTGCTTGGGAGCTGGTAGCGGTGAGATAAGTGAACTGATGGCCAAGTGGGGTGAGGGAGACCCACGCTGGATCGTGGAAGAGCGGGCGGACGCCACCAACGTCAACAACTGGCATTGGTAAGAGCCAGCAAGACAGGCCGCAGGAGCACTGTTACCAGGCTAGGGCATCGGGGTGCCTGGGAACTTGGTGTGTACAGATTTGGGACCCAAGCAACCCTGCTCTGGGATTGGGCGTGGGTCCTTCCTGAAGCTGGGGTACTCTCCATCCCTCGCCACCATAGCAGTGTTGGGGGTGAGGGGTTCCACATGGACCGCTGAGTCCCCAAGGAGGAATTTCAGAGCGAAGAGAACAGAGCGCCCTAGTTGCTGCAGCCAGCCTGAGCCCGGCTTCCTACACGTGGCCGCAGGCGTCCTTGAGATCCAAACCCCTGCTGATTGTGGTGGGAGACTCGGTAGTTGTTATTTTGCTGGTTACAGTGAAAATAAAAGTCATAGGGGACTACTGCCTGAGTCCAGCGGGGGCAGCTTTAGAATGTGATCTGCGGGGCGCTTGGAGCTTCGGGATGCTGAACACGATGCAGTCTCTCACCCGGAACTGTTAAGTTCTGTTGTAACTCCAGGTCACTGGGCAGTCATGACTTTACAGCCTCGCTGTTCATAGAGGTTTCCTCGGCTTTATTAAAGCTTCTAGAAGCAGTGTTACCTGGAGCGCCAGTGAACTTCACTCACGCAGTATTTTTGTTACTCAGTTGCAGCTCTTTTTTTTTTTTTTTTTTTTCTTTTTTAAATAGCTTTACTAGAAGGGCAAAGAAATGACTTTTCTCTCTCTCTTTTAAATCAGCCTGTCTCCTTTTAACACAGTACTTGACGTAATTTTTCTTGTGTACTTTGTGACACTGTCTAGAGGACATAGAATCTGTAGGACATTTGTATGTAGCGGAGTCTGAATAAGACAGGCCAGAACACTGCTAATGAGGCCAGCATTATTGGTTTTTTGTTTTGCTGGAGCTCTTGGCAAAATGCTTGCTGTCTTTTGCTCGCCTGGCTTCAGTGTATGGTCACAGCTTTCCTCTTGGCCAAAAGGGGGCGCCATGTTAACAATCAAGGATCATCCCGCTGAGACTGGAAAGTATAACTTAACACTAGTTCATGCAGCACCTGTCTTTGTCGAAAACTTACCAACCCCTTGGCTTCCTATAGGTGGCATGTTTGTGAACATGATGGGGTAGAATTTAGAGGGTATTGTTGTTTTCTGCTTCCTTTTACCTTGCATTCGCTTGCTGCATAAAACTGTGTGTCCTCTCCTTGACCGATAGCCTTTAGCTCTGCTTCTCTTTTACAGGACAGAGAGGGATGCTTCAAATTGGTCCACAGAAAAGCTGAAAACTTTGTTCCTGGCAGTTCGAGTAGAAAATGAGGAGGGCAAGTGTGAAGTGTCAGAAGTGAACAGGATTGATGGAGAGGCATCCATTAACAACCGAAAAGGCAAACTTATCTTCTTTTATGAGTGGTCCATCAAACTAAACTGGACAGGTAAGGATTAGCCAGGCTGCCTTAGCTCCATTTCCAGTGCTCTTAGACATGCTAGAGAGGAGCTTTTGAGAACTGAAAAACTCCTGAAGGGAGATGACAGTGTTGCATTGGAGGAAAGCAGTATTGGGTGCTGCTGTGGAACCAAATGCATTTACTTGTGTTCTCTATCAGTTTCTTCAGTTCTCACCAGAGAAGTGGTGGGCACACTATCTTTTTTGGTTTTTTGAGTCAGGGTTTCTCTGTGTAGCCCTGGTTCTCCTGGAGCTCACTCTGTAGACCAGGCTGGCCTTGAACTCAGGGATCCACCTGTCTCTATCTCTCAAGCACTGGGATCACTGCACTATCATAACTGATTGTAAATATAGTTTGGGGCTGTTTTTGCCATCTTCTATGTCCTTTCTAAAATACCCTTAGGAGAAAACAAATTGGCCTATATGGAATTTCCAAAATGAATAATAAAGAAGATGAAAGTAGATAGATCTGTTTATAATTTTTGTGTTTTTGAAATCTATCTGAAGTATTGTGGCCTGGAAGGAACTAAATCTTATCCAGTCCCCTTTTTATATTATGTACTGAGAAACTGAGGCTAGAGATAGAAAGTCAGTTTGTCATAGTTAGCATGTATCCCTAAAAAATAGCACACTCTACAATAGTCATTCAGTTAAAAAACCAGATGTAACTGGGGTGGTGTTTTTCTTTGAAAGAAGCGTGACATTTCCTTGGGCATCACAGGGGTTGCAGCTTGAGGGCTCTTGTGAAATCATAGAAAGGAGGTCTTCTGAGGCAAAAAGATCATCTCATACTGACGACACGTTACCTGACAGATGTTTTGAGAAAGGAGCTTTTGTTTATTTCTGTGCATCTCTCTTCACCTGGATATAGTTCTCTGTGTTCACTTCTTTTTTCTCAGTGATAAACTCACACAGAAGAAAATGTGAAATTGCCACAATCAAATCCTTCTCAAACATGCCCGTCACATTGGCTAAACGCTTGTTTTCAGAACAGGTGTTCTAACAGAACGAATGCCAGTGGCGCCCCAGCCATGCTGTGGGAGAGGTAAACCACTGCCCAGTCTGTGTGGCTTCCGTGCCATGCTGTAATAACTCATCTCCACTGATGGGATGAGGAAAGACATTAGGGGTGTGTTGATTGCTTCTGGCATGTGGCGTTCTCTGAGAATAGAGGGGCAGCTTAGAATGGGGGGTCTAAAGAAGCCTAAGTGGACCAGTGCCCTGGCAGGACCGTCCCTTCCCTGCAGAGGAGGAGGCTAATGGAACTATTGCTTTTGACAGGTACCTCTAAGTCAGGAGTGCAATACAAAGGACATGTGGAAATACCCAATTTGTCTGACGAAAACAGCGTGGATGAAGTAGAGGTTTGTGTTTCCTGAGTCCTTTCTATCTGTAGTCTCATCTGTGAAAGGCAGGCATCTCCCACCATTAATAGTCCAGGCTTAGGCTGAGCATTCAGAGGTGCAGGCTGCAGGTGTGTGTGTGCCATTTGGAAACTTGCAGAGCAACTTGTGAGTTTTGAGCCTCTTGTTTTAGCTGGGGAAATGGGTTCTAACCATCTAGCCATCACCATCTGCCCTGGCGAGAGGAGCTGGGAAGGAACATTGTTGGGGCTTGTACTAATAGGCCAGCTCTACACCTTTCCTTTGGCGATGTCAGCAGTTTGATTGCTCAGCCCCCACATTTCATGATGGTGTCCCTTAAATCATTTATCACCTACTTTTGATCTCTCACTCAGATTAGTGTGAGCCTTGCCAAAGACGAGCCTGACACAAATCTCGTGGCCTTAATGAAGGAAGAGGGGGCGAAACTTCTAAGAGAAGCAGTGGGAATCTACATCAGCACCCTCAAGACAGGTACCGTTTTAGAACACTGTGCCTGAGGAGGCTGTCTTCCCCTGCCAGACCCTGCCTGAGGGTCGGGATTGACCTTTGGCAGATGGATAATGATCTGGGAGGAGGGGGTTGTTTCATTTGAAATTTATATAAAAGCTCTTGAGTTAGAGAAAGATCTTGAGCTTTGTTGTCTAATAATGTTGGCTCTTAAGCTCTTGAAATGTAACTGACCCAAGTAAGATGTGCTGTGAATATGAAATAACAGTGGATTTTGAAGATGGAGCCCAAAAAAGCCAGTGTAAAATATCTCAATAGTCAGGAGTTGTGGCGAATGCCTTTAATCCCAGCATGTGGGGCAGAGGTGGATCTCTGTTAGTTTGAGGCCAGCCTGTTCTACAGAGTGAGTCCAGTACAGGCAAGGAGACCCAGAGAAACCCAGTCTCAGAAAAAAACAAAACAAACAAACAAAGATTAGGTTAACTATACTAGTAAAACGACCTTCTGCATTAAGTTGTTGGTGTGGCTATTGGAAACTTTAAGTTACATTTGAAACTCAGTATCAGACAAGCTCTGATCTAAAGACTGAGAATAATCCTGGAATGTGGCTGGTCCTCCTCCTCCTCCAGGAAGTTGAGAAGGTTATAGCCAAAGGGGTGAGCCCAGATATCTTGGGGGCGTCTCTGCCACATCCTTCTGATCTTGTCGTTGGAGTTTGTATCCTGACCAGCCTTGAAGATGATCGTTTTTAGTGAGAGCCAGGACTCCAGTCTTGTGACTAGTGAGTCTTGTACAGAAGAAGGGCACTAAAGAAGTTACAATGCTTCCGCTTTCATTGCGGGTTAAACTTTTTAAGATAGTGCTGCTGTATTCTCTAGGTTAATCTGTCAGGCATAATCCAGAGGGTTAAGAGAATGCAGACTTTTCCTTAATTCGGGCTTGTGACAACTGTTTGCTTTATGTCCTCGGACTACTACCAAGAAATTAATGGGGCTTTGTCTTTCAGAGTTCACTCAGGGCATGATACTGCCCACGGTGAATGGAGAGTCGGTAGACCCAGTGGGCCAGCCAGCACTGAAGACTGAGGTGTGCAAGGTAAGCAGTGTACCCAGGTGATGGGCCCAGCAGGCCATCTGCAGAGGGAGCTAAGTGACTGCCTCTGAATGCCCCATCAGCTTTTCTGTGTCCCTGACTCCATACCCAGAGCAACCTGTTCATGTGCATTTAGAAAGACTGCAATGTGTAGTTTTTCTGTCAGTGTCTAATCTGGTATGATTTTATTCTTGCATATTTTTTTTTTTACTAGTCTATACGTTCACCAATTGCCCTTGAAAGCCAGAAGAGGGTGTCAGATCTGGTGTCGAAGGCAGTTGTGAGCCCCCTAGTGTACATGCTGGGAATCAAAGCTGAATCCCTTGCAGTAGCAGGAAGTGTTCCTAACCATTGAGCCATCTGAGTCATCTCTCCCATCCCATCCCTCTGCCTATTCCTTGTTGGTTGGTAGTGGACCCCTAGATCAGAGAGAGACAGCAGGGACATCAAAGTATGACTTTGGATTGTACCCAGTGGCAGACAGCTGCCCTCAGCATCCTTTCCAGCTGGGGTGTTGACATTCATACTTTGATGTTAAGGATTTCATCCAGCCTTAAGTCACTAACTTTATCTCCCACCCCCCCACCCCCCCAAGCTGATTTGTTTCATTCTGTTTCACTGAGATAGATCCTGGTGTTTAGGGCTCAGTTCTTGCTTTAGAACCCTGACTTTCTTTTGTCAACAGTGAAGAATATTCTGGAATGAGCTGCGCCTACCTTGCTTGCTTTTTCTTTTTCCTTCATTTCCCTTTTTTTTTTCTTTCTTTTTTTTCTGTCTTTGTCTTTCTGCCTTTTATCACTCTATTTCTTTCTGTCCTTTCTTGTCCTGGGGTAAATCCCAGGGCCTTGTATGTGGGAGTCATCTCTTCCACTGCTGAGGTATCCCTGCAGCGCCCACCCAGCTATTTCAGGCTAGTTCTGAGAGTCACACTGAGCTCTCTGAAATGCCTGGACCCCAGCTGTCCTTGGTCTTTGGGTTTTGTGATGAGTACAAGAGCCTTCCTAGGAGTGGAGGAGATGGCTCAGGGTTAGGAGCACTCCCTGCTCAGGCTCCTGGGGGGAAGTTCTTAACAAGAATGTTCCCGGAAGAGTTACCCCATGGCTGAACCATGCATGCACATGAATTCCATTTAACTTGGTTGGATAAGGAGCTTGGAGGTTCAGGCTTTTGTGAGATGAGTCAGTTGTCCCTGTGGCTGTGTTGATTGAGATTGCACCTACTCTAAAGGAACCCCTTTTATCCCCTTCACAGGCTAAGGCTGCTCTTTCAAAAAGCCAGGCCAAACCTGTTGGTGTCAAAATCCCCACTTGTAAGATCACCCTTAGAGAAACTTTCCTGACGTCACCAGAGGAGCTCTATAGAGTATTTACCACCCAGGAGGTGAGTAGGTTTGCTGTCGCCCCTCGGTGTGGGCTCTGTGCTGATGAGTGGACTTGCAAGTCCTCCTAACACCAGCAGGGGTGGAGGGGATTTTCTTACACACACATACACACACTTTTTTGTACTAATTGGGGTCGTGTTAGTTGGAGCCACCCGCATTCTTGTTAGAAAAGTGAGTTGGGGTTGGGGCTGTAGCTCTTGTATGGCACTTGTTATGCCCCAAGTCGAATCTCTAACACTGGAAGGAAGGGAAAAGAAGAGAGAGTATGCCTCTGAAGTAATGGGTCATGGATTCCGAATTTTACTGAGGTCCAAGTTTAGCGTAATGAACCGGAACAGGGACTGGGCAGAGTGACTCCCCAGGAAGAGTTGAGGCGCAGGTTTCAGCTGCTGCGTGCTGCAGCATCCCAAATGCTTGTGCTCCCATGCAGCTGGTCCAGGCCTTCACCCATGCTCCCGCAGCCTTAGAAGCAGACCGAGGTGGCAAGTTTCATATGGTGGATGGCAACGTCACTGGGGAGTTTACTGACCTGGTAAGTAATTTCTGTCTCTTCCCAGGTTGTTATCTTCTTTGGTTAGTGATGTTTCTCAGTTTCTTGGGTAAAACTTAGGACCTCTGTGATACTTTTCAAAACGGTGCTGGGATTTGACTTTTCTGGCAAGTAACAGAATCATACATACGGAGGCAGGTGACTCACCTGTCTTGGGGTTGGGCACATGCGCCTCAGTAGACTGAGCTTCTCCATTATTCCAGGTCCCTGAGAAACACATTGCTATGAAGTGGAGGTTTAAGTCGTGGCCAGAGGGTGAGTAATGCTTGCTGCCATGGTCCCCAGACACTGCTATCTTCTGGTTTGAGCCTGTCCAGCAGCTCTGGATCTGAAAACTCCCTTCCCATAGGGCACTTTGCTACCATCACCTTGACCTTTGTTGACAAGAATGGAGAGACAGAGCTGTGCATGGAAGGCCGAGGCATCCCTGCTCCTGAGGAAGAGCGAACAAGGCAAGGCTGGCAGCGGTACTACTTTGAGGGCATCAAACAGACCTTTGGCTATGGCGCACGCTTGTTTTAGGGCCGGCAGCAATGGCTCTGGCTGTTTGACACTTCAGTCCGGCCCTCTCACGTTGGGCTTGTGACTCACAGGATTGCACCATCCCTACTGCTAACTTGGGGCTGGGGCCCTCCCTTCCACATACACCTTGGGTTTGTGCATGTTTTCTGCTGGGTGGGATCTGGGGGTGATTTCTCTTTTATGTGTACATACGCTAAATAAACATAATTTTAAAAGCATGCATTTCTTACAGTGTATTGACTGGGAACCTGGTGTTGAAGGTTTTGAACTTAAACATACAAGGGGTTTGAAAGCTTTGTTCTGGCTAAGTGTGGGTAATTAAGACACACAAAGAGAGCTGGGCACTGTAGTATATTCCTGTATTCTGTACTCCGGAGGTGGAACCAGGAGGATTAGGGGCTCAGGGGACCCTTGCTACTTTGGGGGTTCAAGGCTAGCCTGGGCTATGAGACCCTATCTCAAAAAAGTTGAGGCTCTGGAGAAATGGCTCAGTGGTTAAGAACACTGGAGTCTCTTGTAGAGAAGTGGAGTTTACAATTTCCAGCACCCATGTAGCAGGTCTGTCAGTCCAGTTCCAAGGGATCTAATCCCTCTTCTGGCTTCTGCGTGTGGTCTCCATAGACGTATAGCCAAAACACCCATACACAAAAAAGCAAAAAGCACGGCTGTTGAGGGCAGCAAGTCCTGAGCTGGTTTATTTGAGCTGCCTTCTTACCACACAGGAGGGCTGGCACTCTGGAATGAACAGCTCTTGACAAAGGTTAGGAACTGAGCTGGTAGAGGTGGCTCCTGGACTCTGAGCCCTTCTGCAAAGAGCTGAGCACAGGTGCTGCTTGTGTAGAGATGAAGATGACCAGTGGTGGCTTCAGAGAGCCACTCCTGTGTCCCAGACACAACAATGTTGTTTCATTGGTTCATAAACCACTGTGACGTACATAGCCTTATCCATTTCACAAAACTCAATCCTTGGATTTTGTTTTTGTTTTTGAGGAAGGGTCTTGCTATATAACCCAGGCTGGCCTTGAACTCTAAATCCTGCCTCAGCCTCTTGAATGCAGTAATTGGAGAGGCATACTGCCACAAGTGATCCTTTTAATATTTGTTCGCATGTTTGCTTTGGCTTCATAGGTCAAGAGCCCAAATCCAACAGACAATACTGAACATGGCTGCCATTTGGAATGCAGACTTTCAACCACAGAGCTGGCACTAACCTTGTATCTACTGTCTTGCCATGTTCAAACCACTGCATCTCCAGTATGTGATGTGGCCCTTCTGGAATAGAACGTTCTAGGCCTCTTAGTATTCCAACCCACAAAAGAGGAAGAAATCCTTGTCTTTTTCTTTTTGGAATGCAAGTGCACTGGGCTCCAGGCCAAATGCTGGGAGACCTTTCTAGTGAGGTCCACATGGCAGGAAAAGTGAACTTCTGAGCAGGCAACAGGTAACTCCTAGCTAAGCCTGCCCCAGTTTACTATTTCCCCTTCCCCCAGTAAGAATCAGCACCCGGCTAAGACAGTTACTCATCTCCCATTTCATGAGGCAGTGGTGAGGCCTGCAGGCTAATCCTACATGAGTTGGCATAATTTTATAGTTGCAACATCATCTTGATTGTAATTATTCAGGTAAATGCTCAACTTAAGATTACACCCAATTTGACACTGGGTGTATCCACCTGCAAGGGACCCAGAAGACACTTGGTGACAGAGACCTTGGACTCCATCTTAGCTCGAGGAGCCCATCCTAATACAACAGGAGAAACTGGAGCCTTGTCTCCAGAGTAGAGAAAAACGTGAAGAGATGACCGAGGCACCACAGTAAAGCCCGAAGCACCATGTGCCTGTCGGGTAACGTGCTTCTTCATAGTCCCCATCAAACACTGCTGAGTCACTGGTGATGTTTCAGTTAGCTATCTGATACCAGGATGCCCATGGTGAAAAATAAAACCTCGGACTTGTTTTGAATGATGAATATTCTACTTCGTTGCCAAGTCGGCGAGTCTACAAAATGGGTCTAACAGGTACATTTTGAGACCATCCAGGGTATGTAGTGGGCATGATAGTATGCAGCTCCACTTGAGGCTGTCAGAGGGCAGAGAGGCAGAAGGATCACCACAAGCTTGGAGCCACACCGGCTTCAGGTCTATGTAGGGAGTAAGTGCCAGTCTAACCTGCGCTAACTACAGGTCTTAAAAACCAAATAGATAAGGGTGCACGAGGCAACACCTAGTGTCTGCTAACTTTTGGATCAACGAACAACCTCAGATATTTGCCCTTAAGTCAAAACTGATACGATGGGCTGGACTGTGGTGCCATACACCTTTAGTCCCAGCACTCGGGAGGTAGAGGCAGGAAGGTCTCGTTTGAGGTCAGCCTGATCTACTGAGTGAGTTCCAGAATAGCCAGGGCAACACAGAGAAACCCTGTCTTGAAAAACAAAACCAAACCAAAAACAAACAAGCAAAACCCCTGATACTTCAACATTCTGTTTTAGTTCAAATTGCAACCCACAGAGCAATGGGGTTCCCATACCTAAGAGTCAACTGAGGGGAGCATGTTCAATACAGACTCCCAGACTTCACCTCTATGGAGATTTTTTTACTTCTTCACTGTAGATGTGGGGCCCACACATTTGCATTTTAGTGTCTCAGATCACTCTGGTGTCAGGGTTGCATTTTTAGAAGCACTTCAAACATGAAAAATCTACCTGTAATAAAGGAGGCAAAGATGCGGGGGGAGGGGGGGAGGACCCTTTGGTGAGTCAAGGATGGAAAGCTTTGAAACATCCTACCATCTGTGCTGCTGGCTGTTTCAACTTTGATCCGTCTTGCCTAGCCTAGGGGCATGCATAAAGCAAAGCAGAGATGGAAGAGGAGACCAAACTAGGTGGCTCAGGGCACACAGTGGCAGTATTCACAGGGGTGGCATTCTTGCTGGGTTCGCAGCTGGCCGAGTCAGAAAGGTGATGCTAAGCTGAAGAGGAAGGGCGGTCTCCAATTTCAAGGCCTCCTGATTCTGACCCTAGCCACTCCTAAACCATCCCTTTCAGAGGTTCGGTGACCCCCTCCACCTGTCTTTTTCCTCCTGCGCAGGTGTCCCACCAACCTGTAGCCACCTGCACGGGGCCTCTTTCTCATTTGCATAGCTTGAATAAACCACTTCGTGGCTGATCTGCTACCCCCGCCCCCCGCCCCTGTGCAAGACTCCCAGAAACTTCTCTTTTCCTTCTTTAGTTTCTCTCACCTGGGGCTTGACGTGGCAGCATTAGTGTGTGTGGCATTTAGAGCCCAGCAGACAACTGCTAGGTATGGATTAAATATTGATGATGTTTAAGTGCCAAGATAAAATTTCTACTAGAAAGAAGCTGAACAGGCAGTGCCTGTCATAGATGGATGCTGGGTTGTTTCTATTTCGTTTTTAAACGTTTCTGCTAAAACAGTTAAAAGAAGCAGAAGGTGACTACAGTCCATGTCTATATGTCTATGTCCATGTCCATGTCCATGTCCGGCTACGCGGATGATGGAAGAGGAAGATCCCTTGAGCTCGGGAGCTGGAGGCCAGCCTGGACAAACCAGAAAGACCCCAGTCTGAAGCAAAAAGAATACGCCAGTGATCTGTGTATGTTTGTTACTGGGGCTTGAGTCCAGGGTTTCCTGCATGCTAGGCAGGTACTCGACCACTGAGCTGCCTGTCCAGCCCTACCGCTCTGGTTGTTTTTTTTTTTTGGGGGGGGGGGTGAGGGGAGCTGAGTCCCAATATAGAACCCAAGCTGCTCTCTCAGCCACCTACATTTTCAGCCGCTCTGTTCCCCTGCTTCTCCCTGAGCCTGTTCCTAGCATTTCCAGGTCCGGAAGCCACACCTTCCTGCAGAAGGACCATGGGGTTGGGCATTATCCTCTTAGCACAGACATATTCAGCCCTCCAGCCCCCTTACAGGCTCTCACATGACCAACAGCAGTAATGTCTACCTTCTCCATGGTGGACTTCAATCTTCCTGCAGGGTAGTGGACTTGTCCTTGGTCCCCAAGGGGAGAATTTTATTAGAACATGGTGGGCTAACATCTCTACCACCTAAATTCATTGCAGCTGGCAGACGGTTGGCAAGTTACTTTCATGTGTAGACAGGGAGATGGTTTAAAGCCCAGCTGGGCAATGGTGGCACATGACATTAATCCCAGAAATCTGGAGGGCAGGGGCAGGTGTATCTCTGTGAGTTTGAGGCCAGCCTCATTGACAGAGTGAGTTCCAGGACAGTCAGGGCTACACAGTGAGACCCTGTTTCAAAATACAAAATGAAAACAAAACAAAACATGAAACCTCTCAGGCCTCCTTAATGTAGCAGAGAAGGAGTGAGTCTGGTGGTGTGTATATAAACATGGTTTTGTTTTGGTCCCAGGTGTGGGATGTGGGACTGATTCAGACGGTCCACAGCAGCAGAGCATTTGCCTCCCGCTGGCTCTGAGAGGAGCTCTTTGCCAGCTGCAGATAGTTTAAATCTGAAGACTCTGGAGAGAGAATAAATGCCAGGTCCCAGAGAGTGTGAGCTCTGAGAAAAAGCAAGGCTGCTCCAGCTTCCCCTTGCTGCTCCTGGCTGCTGTTGTGAGACAAGTTGGAGATCTGAAACGAAGATTGGACTGGCTCCAAGGAGCCCGACCACTCTAGGACGGAAGGAAGCAGCTAGGACAGAACTGTGCCCCTCTCGAACTAACCTTTTCTCTCTCCTACCTGATGTCCTGACACACTAATATTCTCTTTGCACCAGTCTAATATTTACACTGTTGTTTAAACCCAGACTAAGACAGATTCTGACATAACTCTCCCCTTCCCCAAAATGTCAGGGCTGGTGGTGGGGTCTGAAAAGGTCACAGGACAAGGTGGAGTGCAGGCGTGCCTCCCACTTCAGGTTGGAGCCCCTCCACACTGCTTCCCTGTGGAGTAAATGCAGTAAATGCCTCATATATTTGGAGTTCTGTACCTCTGAGGTCTAGCCAGGCTCAAAGGTGACCCTTTCTGGGTATGACAGGTGACCGATGGTTAGGCTCTCATCCTTGCATTCAGGGAGCTCTGAGGGCAGCTGCTTCAGGAAAAGGAGAGGAGCTGGCTGTGGGCCTGGTGATCACAAACCCAGCTGATGGGGGCTTAACCTGGACAATAAGCAAAGGCCTCGACACCCTCTGTTCTGCCAGGCCCCGAATCTTTTATCAAACAGTATGTGAAAAATAAAGTGCTTTATTGCTGAGGATCCCAGGACAGCTTCCAGACAGCTATGGAGGGCGCTGGACCTCAAGTCTCCTACCAAGTCCTTTTGGAGGATTTGTGAAAGGAGACAAAATATTGGGCCTTCAACATTTCAACTCCAGAAAAAGCAAGGAAGTGTGCTTTGGGGGAATGAGGGGTGGCTGGGAAGAAACGCCCAACTCCAACTCAAGTCCAGTGCTTTCAGCGGTGCCCTGTGGGCACCAACACCACAAAACATCCCCCATAAAACACTGGGACTGTGTGTCCTGTCACTTTCTGGTTTACAGCCCCTAAAGGCACAGAATACCCTACTGAGCCCACCCAAACTGAGCTCATCCCATGAGTGGCTACCACGGCAGTGGCAGCCACACATTCCTGCCGTCTGAGGACTGAACAAAGGAGAAGGACCAGAAGCAGTAGGTGGTTCCCTGCCTGGAAGCAACCTCCCCTCACCTCAGCTGTCCTCTCAGGCCCGCTGACAGGCTCAGAGCATGGGATGGGGTAGAAGAGGTAGTGTGCCACCCACAGACAAAGGAGGGGTGGTCACCCCGCTTCTGCTAGCCCGGCCAAGAGCAGCTGTAGGGTCAGATGAAAAGGACTGTCCTTTCTTGCCCCACCCCTCCCTGTACTCTTTCACAGCAGATCTTGGGAACTTGGGTGCATCTGGGACGCCCTGGCTCAATCCTGAACGGAGGGGAAGGCCACAGGGCCCTGTTCCGAGAGAAAGGGGAAAGGGCCCATGGCCAGACTGGGTCAGCCCATTCCCAACACACCCCAGGGGCCTCATCCTGACACACCCGCCAACCTTCTTACCAATCCCCGAGATGCCTGGGCTCTCCTGACACTGGGTCACAAGAGGTGGGTATGCAGGCCGGATGGCCTCTCAGGTGAGCCCTAACACTCGCCCCTGCAGGCTGGGCAGGGGCAGGGTAAAGGGCAGAAGAAAGTAGTCTCTGATCCCTCTTCAGTATTCTTTGGCCTCTTGCAGCTGAGCCAGGTACTCTTCCTCTGGTGGGTTGTCTGCGCAGGCCCGGCCATTGTTGGGGGGGCGCACAGTGTGGTAGCGGCTCCAGTCCCCCTTGCACAGGATCCATGGCAGCGTATCTACCTTGAAGTGCAGCTCAGGTGAAAAGTCGGTGCTGACTAGGTCGGGAGCTCCCGCGCCTTTGCCGCGGGTCAGCAGCCGGCTGCCTTCGTCGTAGCAGCAGTGCTGGGCAGCCAGTGTGCTGCTCTCGCCCGATAGCATGGAGCGCAGGCAGAAGCGTGCAGTGGGCTGGTAGATGTCCAGGCGCTCCCGTGGGCCACTGGCGTCCCGCCACCGGAAGCTGCGGCCCCGATGTTCATCCTGCAGGCTCACGGCACTGTGCACAGCCTCCAGGGGGTACGCACACGGGCAACTGGGCAGGTCCTGGAGCACTTGGCTCAGGTACTTAGCAAGGAAGTCACTCTTGCAGTTCAGCCACTTCTCACAGCTGTCCACTTCTGCGGAGGGCAAGGAGGCACGGGAGAGTGCTGGTCAGAGTTGCCTGCCAACCCCAAGGGAGGAAGGAGGCTAATCAAGGTTGGTCGTGTGGAGAGAAAATCCAAACCCCAGCTGGGGCAAACACACTGCCTGGGAAGGACTCGAGATAGATACAGAGCAGACCGGGGATAGCCCACACCATCCAGGCGCCTGAAGCAGGAAGCTATCTGTGGCTCAGAAAAGAGACTGGCTTAGGGCTGGCAGCCCCCTGTGGGACACTGGCATCACCTCTTTAGGTTCTGGACTGTGGTAGGGATCTTGGGACCATAAGAAGGAGCTGAGTTAAGTGGGGCTACGACAGGAACAAGTTTGGTTTTGTTTGTTTGTTTTTGTTCTATGAGGCAGGGACTCATATACTCTAAGCTGGCCTCAGACTTGCTATGTAGCTAAGGATGACTTTGAACTTCTGATCCTCCTGTCTCCTTCTGCCAGGTGCTGAGATTACAGGTACAGACTACCATGCCCTGCCAGGACTGAACCCGAGACTCCATGAGTGCTAGGCAAGCTTTCTGCCAGCTCATCTGCCTCTCCAACCAGAGACGAAGTTTTCTCTTGTTTTTCATCGTATCCATTTTATGTGCATGGGCCTTTGCCTACATGTATGTCTGTGTGTCCCACATGCACAGGGCTCCCGAAGGAGAGAATTGTATGCCAGATCCTCCTCGGAGACCGAAGTTCCCGTGTGGGTGCTGGAACTTGAGCCATGGTCCTCTACAAGAGCAGCCAGTGCTCTTAACATCTCTCCAGTTCAAAGAGACATTTTTTTTAACCAAGAAGTATTTAGTGTTTTAGCTACTAGTTTGCTCTCCTCTCCTTTCTTCTCTCTCTCTTTCTCTGCGTCTCTAAAAGAAACAAGGTCACATGTAGCCAAAGCTGGCCTTGAACTTTGAGCTAATCCAGTTGCTTCCATCTGCCAATCATTTTTTGGGTGGGAGTGGGTGGTTCAAGCCTGAGTTTCTCAGTGTAACCCTGGCCCTGTAGACCAGGCTGGTCTCAAACTCAGAGACATGCCTACTTCTGCCTCCCAAGTGCTGCCACCACTGCCTGGCTGATTCATTCTTATGTGCCTTTCTTAGGCCATGGGCCCTTGTTGCTCAGCTGTTCTGGGCTTCCCGTATCTCCCTATCTCTGCTGCCTCTTCCCCTCTCTCCCTGGCAAGCTGTAGCCTTGGAGTGTGGCCACACAGAAAAGAAATCGACCCTCTCCTTTCAGCTCTCAGCTCTCAGCTCCTCACACTCCACTCTGCAGTACTGTGCTCGGGCAGGTCGCCTGTCCCCCATGAAACCCGACCTCTCTGAGGACACACGCCAGGCCTCCTCTAGGAAGGCTCAGCCTTGTCATAGGCCCAGGTACACGACACAAGTTCAGGAAGCTTCCCTTCCGTTTTGCAGAACTTACACTCATGAGCCGTGCCTTCTGGGAGTGCTGGTGAGGTGCAGGGACACGAACAGGGGTGTGCTGGCAAAGCACCGGCCCATGTCCTGCTGCCTGCGAGGAGCAGCCCAAGATGTTGGAACCCTGGCTCATTCTGATAAGCACCTCCCCCGCCAGGCAGCAGAAACAGAAGCTCCCTCTTCTCTTTAACCTCACTATCTCCTAGCTCTGGGGTCCCCATCACTACCCCCTTCCCGGTAGGAATCTGGAGCAGGGCAAGGATACGTGGCTACCGTCCCTCCCACAAGAAGACGTGCTCACTGACTCCTGCTATACGGTGACACCCAGTCCTTCCAAGAGAGAGGGTCCCCAAGACCCAGCGGCAAGGTCTAACACCCTACTAACCTGGATCAAGCATATCCGTGGCATTGTGGGCCAGGGGCTGCCACCCCTCAGTGGGAGAGCCCAGGCTGTGCTCCTCTTCGGTGCCTTTGGGAAGAGAGGAGGCCAGGCTGGTGGCGCCCCAGGGCACCTCTGTGCCCCCGATAGGGAAGCCCAGCCCTCACTAGGCTCTCGGTGCCCACAGCAGCTGGGACAGGCCTGGGACAGGACCACCATATTTGTGAGCTTCCCATAACCCTCTCTGAAGCCCACCCTTCCCACAAGTATCCCGTTTGCACATCCCCACAGACCCACGGCCACAGTGTGAGCCGTATTAGCCACTCTGGTGCAGGGGCTGGAGCTCATCTTACCAGGACAGGGTGGTAGGTCGCAGACTCGGGACTCGGTGGCCATGCAGGCATAACCACAGGGACGAGTTCTCTGCTGGTTGCCGCTGCTGCAGCTCCCACTGCAGGGAGACCAGGTGCTCCACTCTTCCTGAGGCTCATAGTCTGGGTTGAAGTAAGGGGCCAGGATGAATATACTCAGCCCCCACCCTCCACCGGGACACACTGTGGCAAATTAGCAAAAGGCACCCGTTTATTCCTGGCCAAGGCATGGAGCATAATCGGATTCCAGGCCCACCCCACCACCTCGGTTAGATGTCCTTGTTCAGGGAACAGCCTGTGCAAACCTATCAGGGAGTCCTGAAGAGACAGAACAAACTGTAACCACTCACTGTGACAGGAAGCCACCTGGCCCTCTATCCGTGTAGCCTCTGGCACGTCCATTTACATGTCTGAGCTAGTGTTTTAATGTCCATCAAAACCAAGAAAGGGCGGTCCACAGAGTGCTGTCTAGCATACATAAAGCCCTGGGTTCCAGCCCCGGCACCAGGTATGGTGGTGAACAACTATAATCCCAGCAGTGGAAACACGGGAAGATGAATAAGAAGCTCAAGGTCACCCCTGAATCTATAGTGAGTTTGAAGCCAGTCTGGACTTCAGAATACTGTGGCTCAAATAATAGCTAAGAAGAGGAGGAGGCTGAAATCAAGGGTGGCACTCCTTGTCCAGGCCTGGGATTATTCCAGATCCTCCTGATTCCCTCTCCTGATCTGAGGAAGCAGATCAGGACTGAGTCTTAATCCATGACATCTCGACAGTTCAATAACAAGACCTTAGCACTCTGGGGAGAGTGAGTGAGGCTCTGTACCCAGAGAAGTACAGATGGGTAGTAGGACAGGAAAAGCACAAATAGCTGGGCATCAGGAGGTATAATCTATCACACGCTAACACTTTCTGTACAGATTCTTGGCACAGGTATGTGTGTGGCATGGGTGCCCCTGTGCTTATTTATGTGGTGTTACACGTGTTTGGGGGGGTACCTGCGTGCTTGTGTGGTTAGGCCCAAGGTTGACATGGGGGTCTTACACAGTGACACAGGGCCCCTTGCTAAACCCAGAGCTTGTCTTTTTCAGCTAGTGTGGCCAGTCAGCTTGCTCCAGCCAGTCAGCTTGCTTCCAACATGCTGGGATTACAGGTGGGCTCTCACTCACCTGGCTTATTATTATTATTATTATTATTATTATTATTATTATTATTATCATCATCTTTTTCTTTTTTTCCTAAGAGTTGAACTCTGGTCTCCAAACATTACAAGTTGTTTCATCCCTTGAGCTGTCTCAACAAGCCCATCTGTTTTATTTTTGAGGCTGGGTCCCAAGGTAGCTGAGGCAGGCCCGGAACTCACTACCCAGCCCAGGCTGACCTCTAACCCTCAGTCTCCTGTTTGCTGAGGCTGAGGTTATACACTACCATATACCTGGCTGCATAAAAGCTTGTTTATTTACTGTGACAACCAGCCCTGCGTCATTTAGACACAGTACTTCCTGTCTTAGAGAGGGCAGAACCGAGACACGGAGGTTGAGTGACTCTCTTGGGAACACTCAGCTGAGAAACAGCAGGATCAGTAGCCAAACTCACAATCTAAACATGAGAGTCATTGTGAGTGGTAAAACTCAGGGTATTGTTCCGTGTTCTCAGAAATTGACAAACACGCATATTTATGCGACTAGATAGCTTTTGCTTAGAGGATATCAGGGCTGTTGTGCAAGTCAAATGTTCCAGCAGTGAGAGTGGGGGAGAAGGGGAGGGCCCTTAATTACTGCAACATTGCTTTTGATCTTACAGTGGTCTCTGCACAGGTCTAGGCTGCTAGCCTGCCCAGTTCCTTGCCCGGGAACCTCGCCTCCTTCCTCCCTACTTTATTTCCACTCAGGACCTAGTAGGGCCGCAGCTGGGGATGCCAAGCCAGACCACTCACCGTAACTGTCTGGTTCCTTGAAGTCCCGGTCCTGAGGACCCAACCAGCCATAGTCCCAATTGTCTGTGGCCCCACTGGACCAAGGATCTTCATCCTCATCCTCCTCAGTGCCCTCTTGGTCCTCACCCTCGCCATATTCAGCAGCATAGTCTTTCTCTTCCTCCTCTGCTTCCCCCGGAGCTACGTCCTTGAGGCTGGTGGCTTCTTCTTCACCTTCCTGGTAGCCCCAGAAGAGGGGCCAGAAGAACTCCTGGGTGGGTAACCAGCTAGAGGCTCGCAGGGGCCAGAGACTGCTGGGCTCAGAAGGAAGGTCCATCTCCACCTCGGCCTGGGGGTCCTGCACCACCTCGATGGTCACCTGTGGGAAGGATAGACATGAGCCAGAGAGGGCAGGCTCAGCACAGGACTCCAGAGAGGGGAAGATGGGTTTGAACCAGAAGCTAAGGCCCGCCCTTGCCACCAAGCCTGCTATCTTCCTGCCTGACCTTGGCCTCTCAGGGAATAAGGGGCACCAGGTAGGA
This sequence comes from Psammomys obesus, assembly GCF_907164565.1. Taxonomy (NCBI): domain Eukaryota; kingdom Metazoa; phylum Chordata; class Mammalia; order Rodentia; family Muridae; genus Psammomys; species Psammomys obesus. The sequence continues at coordinate 22,949,652 of NW_026596134.1, read as the reverse complement.
CCATCGGTGGGTCAGAATCCCCTGGATGTAGATGCACTGAGGGTGAATCCAGCAGGTGCCAGACCCAATGGTTTCCGAGAGAAGCTGTTTGGAATTCTACCACACATGGACTGCCTGGCCTCAGGGACCAGAAACAGCCCAGAGCAGCGCAGGTTGGGCACGAGAGACCCTGTGTCAGATCCCCAGATCCTCCTCAGGAGTGTTCCAAGGGCACTAACCATGTAGATGAAACCACCACCATGAATGTGGACTTTAAAAACATTATTCTCAGGTACTTCAAATAATAGGAAGTCACAGAACAAAAAAATAAAATTGGGGGGAGGGGAGAAATGGCAAAATATAAAGAAAGTGAGCTGGGTATGGTGGTATACGCCTTTAGTCCCAATACTTGAGAGGCAGTGGCAGGTGGATCTCTTTGAGTTTGAGGCCAGCCTGGCACACGGAGCAAGTTCCAGGATAGTCAAGGCTACACAGAGAAATCCTGTCTCAAGAAACCAAAAGAAGAAGAAGAACAAAAACAAGAAAAAGGACAAGAAAAAGAAGGAAGGAGGAGGAGGAGGAGGAGAAGAAGAGGAAGAAGAAGAAGAAGAAGAAGAAGAAGAAGAAGAAGAAGAAGAAGAAGAAGAAGAAGAAGAAGAAGAAGAAGAAGAAGAAATTTAAGTATCACCTGTATTACATCTCTAGCAAGGATACTTGCAATTTTTGTGTGTATATGTACATGATGTTTTAATACAGGCCGACCGGTTGACTTTAAAACAATTGTAGAATGCACTTTTGCAGTCTTTCTTTCTTTTGGTGAACGTATACAAATAGGCAAACCTGCTATTCTTGATGATTCAAGATAGGCAGTAGATAGGCCTAGCTTCCCTGAAACACCCTTCTGAGGACTTTCCCATGCTCCAGCCATCCCATTTCAAGCTGAACCTCTTTGCTACATGCAGTCAGGTTTTGGGCCCACAGGGAGGAGTTACCCCTGTAGGCCATTCCAGCAGGACTCCACCACATTCCAGGACCCACGGCAGTATCAGGGACAGGGTGTACTCAGCCCTCAAGATAGCCCTACAGGGCTGCAGGCTTTATCCCCTGCTATATCCGGGGTCAAGACTCGGAAGCCAAAGAGACTTTCTAGAAAGTAGAGGGGCAGATTTTCTCCCCACTGTCTTCACACAACCAGCAGAAAAATAAGGATGAGGCTGAGGTGCCAGCCTAGGCCCTCTCCAGAGGGCCCCAGGGGTCCCCAGACAAATGACCCCTCTTCAGTCTCACCTGGATATTGGGATTCGGGGCACTCAAGTCTGTGTTGGCCAATCCTGGCAGCTTCTGCAGCTCCAGCAGCAGGGGTGTGTGTTCCAGGGTTCTGGCAGGGGTGGCTGTGCCCAGAGTCAGAGCTGCTGGCTCAGGGAGGGTCTGGCACCTGGGCTGACATGGTTCTGCCTGCAGATGGTCTTTGGGGAATCCTGGTGTTGCCTCCTTATCTTTGGGGGAGCTGAGAGCTGGGGCAGGTGAGGCCTGGGGAGACAAGGAATGAGGAATGACTAAGGTCAGGTCTGGCAGCAGGACCCCTGGGCCTGGCTGTACCACACACTCGCCTGTGACTGAGAACATCTTGAGTACGCGTTTGGAGTTTTCATGGCCCTAGTCAGTGGGTGGGGGTACAGCTATGCACAAAAAAATAGACTGTGTTCATGAAGTGGTCTTTTTTTCAAGCCTCCTCTCACCCCGTGTGTGTGTATGCCACACAGAGCTCTACTGAACATTGGAACTTTCAGGGGAGGGTTTTCTCCTTCCATGACAATAATGCCCTTACCTCCTGAGCATCTTGCCGGCCCATGAAGCTTTTGACGGCAGAGGCCGCAAGAGGCGGGAATGCACTACCCAGCCCAGCTTTACTCATTTTACAGAGGAAGAGGCTCAAAAAGAGGGAATCCACAACACTACCTCCAAAACCTCCACAAGGCTGCTTTTAGCCCCCTAGCCCAGGTTCCTGCTCCCACCTACTCTATGTGGGTCCTGCCCAGGCCCCTCCCAACCTAGTCCCTGGTGCAGTATGGGACAACTGCTTCTGAAGAATCAGGTAAGAATAGGCCTAAAGGCTAGGTCCACTTTCTACCAAGGCCTTCAAAGAGGTTAGGGCCCTGCCAAGTGAGAATGAGAAGTCCTACGTAAATGGAAGGTTAGAATTTTCTTACTAGACATGTCCACAGAGGTACTGTGTAGCAGGCACTATCTGTGTGTGTGTGTGTGTGTGTGTGTGTGTGTGTGTGTGCATGCTTGTGGAGATTGGAGTACAACTTTGGCATTCTTCAGATGCCATCTGCCTTTAAAATTTACTTTCTTTTCTTTTATATGTGTGGATGTATTGCCTGCCTCTGTCTCCCGAACTCTGGGATCAAAGGTGTGGACCACCACACCCTATAAGGCAGTTTACCAACTGAGCTAATACCCTAATCTCCCAGGCATTATTCTAAATACATCTATCTATCTATCTATCTATCTATCTATCTATCTATCTATCTATCTATCTATCATTTATAAATGAGGCAGTGTCTCCTGTAGCTGAGGCTGGCCTTGATCACCTAACCTTCCTGCGTCTGTTTTTATGTAGTGCCAGGGGTTGATCCCAGGGTTTTCCCTATGCTAGCTGAGCACTCCACTACCTGAGCCACACCCCCAGCCTCCTAAACACTCCGTTACGAATCGCATCTTCCCAACAGTATCTGCAGGAAGGTACCTGCTCCTATCCCACCCTTACAGACAACAGCAATGAAGGTACAGAGAGGGCAGATGTCCTTCCTGAAATCACGCCGATGTTTAGTGGTGGAGCCAGGATTTGAACTAGGCAGTCTGGGGCCAGGGTGCACCTTCTTTGCTATCATTCAGTATGACTACTGGTTGAGGTCACCTTCCTGCCCCTTTCTCAGTCAAGCTGCTTAATCAGTCTAGATTTTTCTTTCTCTCATTCCAGAGTTGAAAATAGGGGGGAGGGAGGGGGAGGGTGTTCTAGTGGCACCTAGTGGCCAAAGCCAGAAATGCTATGCAGAGAGACTTCTCAGGCCAGCAGCTACCAGCACTGAAATGACATAAAGCAGTAATTCTCCTCCATCAGCAGTAATCACCTGATGTGAACTCTGACCTCATCTACAACATGGGAACATGGCAGAGAGCCTAGTCCTGACCCTGACCACATGCAGAACATGCCTTCTCATGCCCCACCATCTCCTCTCCCAGCTCCCAAGGAGAAATAAAGCCAGGGGAAACCTTGGCCTTGGGGTCCTAACTCCCCAGGCCGCCCTTCCTCCTCCGTATACTCCAGGAGCCTCTTGCCCTGGAGAGCACCCCCTGAGGAACTTTTGCGGGGTGGAGAGGGACAGAGAAGCCCTAAATAGGGGTCCTGACCCCAGGAGACACAGCAGGGACTGTAAAAGTGGGAGTGGGAAAGGCGGGCAGCTAACAGAATGACGTTGAGTTGGGAGCCCAGTGGGCAGCAGGAGCTCAGTCCTTTGTGGCACCTTTGGGACCTAGGGTGGTGCCTGTACCTCTGTTACCCCCACAGAGGAAAGAACCGGGGTGTCTATCCATGAATTCCATCAGGCATCTGTGGATTCCAGGCTAGCTATGGACAGTTCCAGTTAGATTACCCATTAGTGAAATACCCAGGCTGGGGCTGGAGAGACAGCTAAGCAGTTAAGAGTGCTGGCTGCTCTTCCAGAGGACCCAGGTTCAATTTCTAGCACCCACATGGAAGCTCACAACTGTCTGTAATTCCAGTCCCAGGAGATTCTGATCTCTGAGGGTATCAGGTATACTTATGGTACACAGACATACATGCAGATAAAATACCCCCACCCATAAAATAATAATAATACTAATGAAAAAGAAAAAGAAAGGAAGAAAAACCTTCAGTCTCCTGTACTCCTGGAAATAAGATTGGGAAGAACAGGAGCAGAGGACCCAGAGTTGTGACCTTTAACCTCTGGTGCACCTGAGTACTCATGCCTGGGCTAAGCTCTGCTTGCTGGTTGTCACTCACTCCAACCACAGGTTCCAACCGAGAGCACCTTCTGCAGAGGCAGGAAGTTGCCTTCTTTGTTCACTGCGTCCCCAGCTCCCCTCAGTGCCTGATAGCCTGTAGGAGCTCAGTAAGTCAACACCGAGTGAGTGAGTGAACCAGCACAGAGGTGAATGCGACCTTCTTCCTGTTAGCGCTCTAGAGTTCGTGGAGGGGAAGGGACTCTGGGAAGATCTCAGAGGCTGCAGTAAGTGTGCCATGACTCATGAATGACCACGTATACACACGCGCAGGCACGCGCACACGCACGATCATGTCAGTGACCCTTAAGTGCAAACCCTTCTCATTCACAAGTTGCTTCCACGTTCTCCATCTTCTCTGCCAGTTGCTGGAACCACATGATCTGGCCTGGGTCCACACAGCATGCACACTCTCCAGCTTCATTCTAGAATGGCTACTGGATCTGCCCTTCAGGAATTAGAGAAGGAGCAGCATCCATCTGAGAGGGCTGCCAAGCTAGACAGCACCTTGTACTGATAACCGGAGGTGGTGACAATGGCTCCCGGGAAAGAGAGAAGTCAGATTGTGTGCGCCCTTTAGCTGGGCACTTCATGTCTTAGCTGAGTCGGAGTATGCACTCCTACATTGCCACGGAGGCAGGTTCTCATGGAAGATAAACTCCCCCTTTGAGGCTCTGGTCTGTTTAAGAATTTCTATCTGTTCAGGGGGCTGAAGAGATAACCGAGTTTGGTTCCCAGAACTCATGTAAGGCAGCTCAAAACCACTTGCAACTACAGCTCCAGAGACTCCCATGCCCTCATTTGGCCTTCAAGAACATCTGCAATCATGTACACAAAACCCACAGAGAAAGAATTAAAAATAAAATAATTTATTAAATAAATAACTTAGTGAAGAATATAATCTTTATAGAGTATCTAAGAGAAACCCTGTCTCTCAAAAAACCAAAAAGAAGAAGAGAGGGAAAAAAAGAAGAAAGAATAAAAGAATATAAAAAAAAGAAAGGAAAAAAAACTACTGTCTAGCTGGGAGACAGTGATGCACACTTTTAGTCTCAGCACTCAAGAGGCAGAGGCAGAGGCAGAGGCAGGTGGATCACTGTGAGTTCAAGGCCAGCCTGGTCTACATAGTGAGTTCCAGGACAGCCAGGACTACACAGAGAAACCCTGTCTCAAGTAACAAAAAAGAAGAAGGAGAAGAAGAAAAGAATATCTTGTCTATAACTAGGTATTGTAGCACACACCTGTAATCACAGCACTTGGGAGACTGGGGTAAGAGTCACGGGCTCAAGGCTAATCTGGAGCACATGGTGAGTCTCCTTCTTTCTAAGCTGCTTCTCTTATCTGTTAAGTTCCCGTGTGGCTTTCCTAGCACACATTCAAAATACATAACTCCATTTTCTTGGTAGTCAATTTCAAACCTTTCTCTTTCTGTCTCTGCTGCACGTTCTCTCTCTCTTTCTCCCTCTCTCTTTCTACACACACACACACACACACACACACACACACACACACACACACACACACACACTCCCTGGCTTGGCCAGGCAGCACCCATCCAAGTGCTTCCAGATGGAATCAGTATCCTGACCCCTTTCCCTACAACAAGGCCAAACCTGCCCACTGGCCCGTTTCCACCCTTCTACTGCCTCTGTGCCTCACGGATGGATCAGGAGCTTGTTCCATACCAGAATCCGGTCTCAGGTGTAGGTCACTGTTGTCCCTCTTTGAAGCCCAGCTGCTAAGACCCAGGCCCGTGCGCACAGAGCCTGACTGTCCACTCAAGTGTTTTGGCCTCGCAGAAGGTCTAGACACTCAACCATGGGCCCATGGGTAGGGGCTTGGGACTAGATTCCCGTCTCTGCTCTCCTCCCGGTAGGTACAGACTGTTCTACTACCCACCCGGGCACCCGGTGGAGACCTCAAGCTCCTCAGCATCATTTGAGCACTGCTGGCAAAGCTCCCTTCTCAGCACAGGCCAGGCCTCACGGTGTACCTTGCAGGGCCTACTCAGGTTGACTGTCCTGCTCTTGCTGTCGTGAGATTCCAAGGCTCACGGCTATGCAGCCAGGCCTGCAGGGCAACTCCATGGACTGGGTTCCTGAATCCCCACGTCTATCCTTTGGGCAGGTCCTACCATCAATCACTCTTCGCCTCACACATGAGGCTCCAGTGATCAGAAAGGTGGAGCCTTTTACCCAGCCATGGATGGAGAGGGTTCAGGCAGGGGTTTGCCTTCTGAACTTTAGTGCCTTGCTGACTCCAGATGGGGGCTGTACCTCAGGAGCACTGCCTGCTGCTCCACAGTGCTGAATGAACAAGACACCAGAACATAGCCTCCTTTTATATCTCCTGTCCCTTTTGATCATTATAATAATAATAGTTGTCATTATTATTATTATCTGGAGAGAGGGTCTCATGTAGTCTAGGCAGACCTTAAACTCAATATGTAGTTTAAAAAAAAAAATGTTGCATTTTTGATCCTCCTGCCTTTACTTCCAAAGTCCTAGGATTACAGGTTTGCAGTGCTAGTGATGAAATCTAGGGCTTTGTACATACTAGGCACAAATTCTACCAACTGAGCTACATCTCCAGGTCTGCTTTTGATGCCCCCCCCCTTTTTGGGAGGGTGGGTTTTGAGACAGGGTTTTTCTATATAGCCTTGGCTGTCTTGGAACTTGCTCTGTAGACCAGGCTGGCCTTGAACTTATAGAGATCCACCTGCCTCTCCCTCACAAATGTGGGATTAAAGGTGTGCACCACCACTGCCTGGCCAGCTTTTGACTCTGCTTTTGCCTTCCTGGAGGGGGAAGGAACAAGGAACCAACTGAGATTAGGCAGCAGAGATCCAGAGAGCTTGAGCTACTGAGCATCCAGGTCCCCAGCCCCTCATCCCTGTGCCTTTTTTTTTTCTCCCTTAACCATCACTCTTTCGTCCCTCACTGAGAAAGAGAGAGAGAGAGAGTGGTCTGGAGGGACAAGAAGGCCCAGGGAGGTGGGCAGCTCCAGGAGGAGGCTGCCAAGACAAGCCCTAGGCTTGGTATTACATAGGCCCCACATAGCCCCCTCCCGGACCGGTCAGGATGGAAAGGCCCCAGGCACAGAAGGGTCTCCTCTAGGAAAACACCCACATCTCCAGGCTGCCCACTCTAGCCATACCTGGGACCTTCCAACCCCCTCCCAGCTCCTGCCAGCTGGGCCTGCTTTCCTGCCACTTTACAGACAGGAGATGAAAAGTGTGGGGTGCTGTCTAAGCACCTGCCTGGTACATGACAGTGCAGGTCTGGTCGGGACTCCCAATGTCCTTCCTTTGTACCCAGTTCTCTGTCAGCCCAGCCCTTCAAAGTGTTCCCTACCGAGGTTATAAGATCCCTGCTGCTGGGTGAACTTCTGGCGCCTACATCTTGGGGGTTGCGGGGTGGCACCCTCAAGGCCTCAGCCCAGAAGAGCTGTTCTCATTTCTCTCTCGCTTTATTCTAACCACATGTTCCCTACTCCTCTCTTAACTTTCTCACACCTTCCCAGGCATAGCCGATGGGTGCCAAAGTGAGGTGCCCAGGGGCACAAGGTTGAGTTTGGATTCTGGCTCTTCACATACTAACTGTGGGTTTGCTACCAGACCTCCATATTCATTTCTGTGTCCCCACATGGGAATAAGACAACATACAAGAGAGGTCAGTCTCAGTGGGTGTCTGCGTGGCATTTGGGTCTCACTGGGACAGGAGGTGGAACTGTGTCATACTGTGCCTGTCTAGCTCTAAACACACGTGGCCTCTGCCCTTGGGAGTGATTGTAACTTCGACTCCAGAGGTTCCTTACCTGGTGCTCCAGTTTACAGAATGGATCCTTGAACCCATTTTACCGTGGACGTGGACTGAGGCTCAGTGTCAGGCCCACGGGAGTCAAAGGTGTCACAGTCTTCTCATTGTTGGGATTTCAGGGGTGTTCAACCACATCCGGCTCAGAGGCCTCTGGATTTGTCTGAAGTGGGGTTTCTCAACAATGGCCGGGGGGACCAGGTGTGGTGGCACACAGCTGCGACCCCAGCAGTCGGGAGGCTTGGGCAGGACTGTCATCGGTTTAAGGCCAGCCTGGGCTAACTAGTAAGTTCCAGGCCAGCCTAGACTTTCGGATAAGAGCACATCTCAAAAAAAAAAACCAACCCCCATCCCTACCCCTCTGGAAATAATCACACCAAACAAAGTAAAACAATGCAGGCATGGGGTGGGGTGTGCTTCTCTCATGAATCAATGTGGCAACCAGATGTGGCATTCCCACATCTGGTCAGCATCAGATAAGCAGCCTGGGACATGCCATGAAAAGATGTGTCAAGCTTTCTGGAACAACTCTTCCTTCATGGCCCACCTTGCTCCCATCTGATTGGGTTTTTATTGTTGTAGACAGGATCTTGCCATATAGCCAAGAATGACCTTGAATTTGTGATTCCCCTGCCTCAGTTTCCCTAGTTGTAGGATTATACCTCCAGGTTTTAGTTACGTGACTCCACTGAAGAACCAGGTTACTGGGTGGGTTAGTTATTTCTGATTTAACACCCTGGTCCCAGGGATAGCTGTCTGCATTTTTTTTTTTTCAATAGGATCCTTGACTTGAAATCACAGATTTTGGAAACCAATGTGTCCTACAGGTGATATAGCCCCTCTTTTAATTTTCAATTACTTATTATGATTATTTATTTATTGGTTTTTCAAACGTGGTTTTTCCATGTATACTTGGCTATACTGGAAATCACCCTGTAGACCAGACTTGCTTTAACTCAGCAATCCACCTGCCTCAGCCTCCTGAGTGCTGGGATCAAAGGTGTGAGCTACCATCAGGCATATTTTTTATATTTTTTGAGTCGGGGGTCTCATTATGGAGCCCTGGCTGGCCTAGGACTCACTATACAAACCAAGTTGGTCTTGAGCTTGGGGCAATCCTTCAACCTCCATGTCTTGAGTCTGAGGATTACAGGTATGCACAGCCATAACTGGCTAGCTCTCTCTTTTAAATGTGAGGAAAGGATCTGAAGTAAGCCATATGCTCAATGACACTCTGGACTAGACCTCTAGGCCCTGAGCTTCACGTCTGTTGTTTACTTTCAGGGCACTAATTTGTGTTTAGGGTTTCTATTATTGTTCTGAGGTAGGGTCTCACTATGTAGCTCTGGCTAGCCTGGACCCAGAACTCACAGAGGCCTGTCTCTGCCTCCTGAGTGCTGGGATTAAAGTTGTGTGTTGCCATACACAGCTGGGTTTAGGTCTTTTTTTTTTTTTTTTTTTTTTAGGGCTATGCCAGGTCTGTTCCGGGTCTAAGGATACAATTCTGACTCTAAAGTAACTCTTTCTCTCATACTAAGACCTACTAAAAAGAATTACAGCATGAAGGGATGGGCATTAAAATAGCTATTAATGCCAAGTGAACAGAAATAAGGCCAATTTATTTTTTTATTAATTTTATTTTATTCTGAGACAGGGTCTCTCAGGCCAGGCTGGCCTCAAAACTTGGCATGTAGCTGACAATGACCTTAAGCTTCTCATCTTCATGCCTAAAGCTCCCCAGCACTGGGATTCTAAGCCTGTGTCACTCACGCCCTACCTAGCCAATTTAATTTGGTCACTATCATTATCCTCAGGTCAATATTGAGACTGACTAACAGCCTCTGATCTCTCTCTCTCTCTCTCTCTCTCTTTGGTTTGCTTTGTTGTTGTTACAGTAGTTGTTTCTGGTTATCTCTTGTTTTGTTTCTTTTTCTTTGAGACAAATGGGTCTAGACTTTACATAGTACATATTGGCCTGAAACACGTGAATTCCCTGCTTCAGACTCCCGAATGCTGGAATTACAGGTGTTCAACACTACGTCCAGATCAGAAACCCCTGCATTTGTTTCTCAACAATAGCCAGGTGGATGTGTGTCCCTCAGGGAACATTAGGCAGCATCTGGCCCCATGGCATTAGCTAGGAACAGTGATAAGCATCTTGCAAAGCACAGGACAGCTGCCCCCAGGACTACAAATTCCAGGCCTCAGAATGACAGCCCTGTAATTTACAGGACGCATTCCTATCAAGGGAAAGCTGGGAACTTGAGGAGAGAGAGAAAAAAATGTCTTAGAGGTGACAATGCTTTGTGATACTGAAGGGCCATAGGACATAGACTCAAGGGCGCTTCCCATCCTCTGGAGGGTTCCAATAGTCGGGGCTCCTACTATATGGCCCAAACTCCTCCTACCCAAGTTTAGCCTTCACCATCTCCTGTTTCCTACAGGTCCTGGTCCCCAATTTCCCCATCTTGGAGATGGAGGTTCTTCCTCCAGAACAGCTCTGGGCAAGAAGGACCCATCAGACAGGCTCTTGCATACAAACAAGCCCCCATGGAAATGGGGATGGGTAGTGTCCACTGTCACCGTGAGGGAAGGGCTTCAGGCTGGATCGCAGAGATTGGTGATGGAAACAGCATGACCCCTGTCCTTTCTAACACAGCCAAGCACTCCCCTTGCTCACCTTTGCCGAAAGGTCATAGTCTGGCTGACAGCTCACACCCAGCAAGGTGTGACTACTTCCAGCCTGCCTCACCTCCCAGCGGAAATCTCGAACCTTTGGCTGATCAGAGTTTAGAGTTAAGCGGCTGCCACAGGGGAATCACCTGGCCCGAGTAGACAGCCCCAGGCCACCAGTCCACAGAGCTCTGGAGTCTCCCCTCTCCACCCTGGCATGACTTCTCAGGACGGTATGGCTGAAGGTGAGGTTCGCCCCGGGCCAGGAAGAGATGCACAGGACTCAGGAAGCCGGGCCACCGCTGAGCGGGCACCGAAGTCAACTTTTCCTCTGCAGCCCGCACGCTACAGCGTCGCCAGGGCCACGCGTGGGGAGTGGAAACTCCTGTAGGTTCAGTGCACCTGGCCATCCTCCAGCGCCCACCCCGCTCTGGGTGCCCCCAGCCCCGCTCATCACTCACCTCCGCCATCCTCGAGTGGCCCCCGGGACCCCGCTTCCTCAGGGGGAGCCCTCGGCCGGCGGCCAGCAGCGCGGCCAGCAGCATCAGGGCGCGCGGGAGCGGCGCTCGGCAGGGCGGTGGCCGCATCGTCGCTCTGCGGAGGCTGCTGTGCCGGGGCCGCCTGGCTCGGGAGCGCGTTCGCGCCCCGCCTCGCCTCTTTCAGGGGCGGGAGCGAGGGCTGCGGTGCAGGCCCCGTCCAGCCGCGCGGGGGACCTCCGAAGGGCGGCGGGAGCGCGCGGCCGGGGGCGCGCGGCCAGGGAGCATGGGTCTGCGAGCGGGGTCAGCGGCCCTTGTGTCTTCTTCCCCCCCACCCCCGGCCCCCGCCCCGATCCCTCCCCGAGGGGCCCCTCGGCGCTCGCGGACTCGTCCGGGCCCCGCGGGCGGCTCCTTTGATCTGGCGGCCTCCCCCGCCCCCAGTCCCCCGCCGCTGCCGCCGTCGCGGCCCCAAGCGAATTCCTGTCCCGGCAAAGTTGCCGCCCGGCGCTTGTGCGGCCCCGCGCGGCCGCTGCCGAGGGGCGGGGAGGCTGCGGCGCCACTGTAGCGCTCCCCGACGGCGCGGCTGGCGGCAACGCGAGCGGCACGGGTCTCTGGGACCCAGGCAAAGGTGTGCGCGCAGCGAGGTAGGTTCGCCAGGCGGCTTTGCACGGTCCCGGCGTTGCCTGGGACCAGGAACCCGCCGCACTGCCAGTTCCCTTTCAGCTCTTAGGACTGTCAGAACCAGGAGACCACACAAGCCACAGCCCCTCCCGGGGCAGCGGCTGGGGTGGGGTGGGGGAGGCTTGGGTGCAGAGGTCGGAGAAGCCGTCCGGCAGCTGGTGTCGCTCGCTGATCGCTGGGGAAGGCCCAGCTCCCACTGGCAGACCGTTGGGTTGGGGCTTCACAGCAAGCCGCAGAGCGGCGACGTCTGAGCAATTAGGATCCCCAGAGTTGAGGCACAGCCCTGGAATCCTAACGATCAGGGTGGGGCGATGCGTTTAGGACGGAGGATGCAATCAAGGGGGTGCCCACCTGGGAGGGACGCAGGAGGGAGCCCGGAAGCGAATCTGGTGGCCGTGGAGAGGGTGACCAGTATGCCAGCTGCGCTCAGGAGTGGCTGGAGCCCAATGAAACTCTGAGCCTCCCTTGGTTCTGTTGTTTCGTTTTTATTTTGTTTCGAAGTTGCTCCTGCTCTCCACGGCAGCAGAACCGAACGGTTGTGACGCCGGCATGACAGACAACCTGAGTCCGAGGTCGGGCCAATGAGGTTGAACACTGGCAATTTCGCATGATCCAACTAAGAAGGTGCCTGCCTGGTACGTGATAAATACTGAAATGTTAGCCAACAGAATCCTAGGCCCTGAGCTGACTCAGGTTGTCTGTCATGCAGGCGTCACAACCGTTCGGTTCTGCTGCCATGGAGAGCAGGAGTAACTTCGAAACAAAATAAAATAAAGCTGCATTTACTAGACAAGAATTTTTCTGGTATAAATACTTACACATCTACCCCAGATGTTTTGCCTTTCAGCCACCCTTTTGACAGATGAAATGCGACTTTGAAGATAGTTTGTTCATTCATTCACTCATTCATTCGTATTTGTCTCCATGCCAATAATTGCTACTCCACTCCACGCCCCTCCCCCTGGTCTGGACTGTCTGAATAGCCAAAGGGATCTGCTGTGTCTGTCTACTCTTGTTCTCACATTATTCCCACCCTTTACTGCCATGAAACTGACAACTTTTCTAATTTTGACCAATTTCAGTGAGGCACAGTTTGATATAATAAAATATACCCATCTTTTAGGGGCTGGGGAGATGGCTCGGTGGTTAAGAGAACACTGGCTGTCCTTACTAGCACCCGTAGCTCTGGCTGTCCTGGAACTCACAGAGACCCACTTGATCTGGCTTTCAGGTGCAAGGAATAAAGGCATAGACCACCATGCCCGGATTTACAGTGGTTTGAACGAGAATGGTCCCTGTAAGCAGGTATGTTGGAATAGTTGGTCCTCAGCTGATAGAACTGTTTGGGAAGAATTAGGAGGTGTGGCTTGTTGGAAGAGGTGTGTCACTGTCGGAGGGTTTTGAGGTTTCAAAAGACTCAAGGAATTCCCAGTGTGCCCTCTGCTTCCTGTCTGTGGATTGGGATGAGATCTCTCAGTTACTGCTCCAGCAGCATGCTGTCCTGTCTTCTGCTATGTGCTCTGCCAGGATGGGGGTGGACTCCCATCCCTCTGAGAATGGAAGTTCCCAAATAAAGTCTTCTATAAGTTGCCTTTGGTCATGGTATTTTCTTAGAGCAACAGAAAATTAAACTAATACAACCACTGTCTGGAATTCCAGTTTTAGGGGTTCTGACACCCATTTCCTGGCCTCTAATGAGCACTATTGCATGCACACACACACATTCACATGCACGTATGCAAATAGATAAAATAATATATATCCATTTTAACTGTATGGCCCAGTGAATTATAAGAAATGTATAGATACAACTGGGCGTGGTGGCACCCACCTTTAATCCCAGCACTTGGGGAGGCAGAGGCAGGTGGATCTCAGAGTTTGAGGCCAGCCTGGTCTACAAATCAAGGCCAGGTGACAGCCAAGGCTACCTCGAGAAACCCTGTTCGGAAAAAGGAAGGAAGGAAAGAAGGAAGAAACATGTGTATAGATTCATATCAGTGAGATGGTAATGGTAGAGGGACTTTCTGTCAACTACCCGAGTTCCATCCCTGGACTCCACAGGGTAGAAGGAGAAGCAGCTCCTACAAGTTGTTCTCTTACGTCTACTTAAGGCGTCATGCAAGCGTTTTTAAAAATGTGTGAATGTGACTATCATAGCTGTGACGTAGAACCTTTCTATGTCTCTTGCTTTCTCTGTGCAATATGAAGAAATTGCATGAAAAATTTTTGGGGGGGCAGGCAGTGTATCCTTACCATTCATCTCATTGATCCACTGTCGTTGAGCTATATTGCTACACATTGTAGCAACCATAGTAAAGTAAAATGACTCTTGTCTATTGGAATGGAAACGCTGTCCTGCCTCGTGGAAATTCAGTTGATCTCTACGTGAAGTATGGAAGAAATCAGTGTGCCTTCATTTGCACCTTCATTCCTAATACGGCTCATCTGCAAATTTTTGTTCTTCTGTATCTTACTTGCTCATCAATGAGTTAGACTCTTTTGCATGTGCTTATTTTTATTTCTACAAAAAAAAAAAATCATGATGCTAGACAGTGGTGACATACACCTTTAATTCTAGCACTTGGGAGGCAGAGGTAGGTGGGTCTGTGGGTTTGAGGCTAGTCTGGTTTAAAGAGTTCCAGGACAGCAAGGGCTACATAGAGAAACTGTCTCAAAAAACTAATCACCCTCCAAAAAAATTTACTTTGTGTATGTATGTTTCAGCTGCATGTATGTCTATGTGCCACATGCATGCCTAGTGCCTGCAGTGGCTACGAAAGGGCACTGGATCCCCTGGAACTAGTCACAGTTGTGAGTTGCCACGAGGGTGCTGGGAATCAGATCCAGGTCCTCTGGAAGAACAGCTAGGGCTCTTAACCATTGAGCCACCAACTTTTAGTGAATTTGTTGGTTTAGGTTTTAGGGTTTTGTTGTTAGTTTTTTGGGACAATCGTTGCATGTGTATATTTGTGTGTATGTATCTGCATGTGAGGTTGAATGCTCTTCATTCTATTTGCCAAAGCAGGGAAGGAACTTACAGGTTCATTTAGTCTGGCTACTTAGCATTGGTGGGTGCTGGGAATCTCAACGCTGGCCCTTATACTTGAGTGGCAAGCACTTTATTCAGCAAACTACTTTCCCAGCTCTATCATTTTCATATTTACATCTATAATCCATTTTAATTATTGTATATGAAGGTTAAAAGTCATCCTCCCTCCCCATATGGGTATTTAGTTGCTCCAGTTGCACCAATTTTATTTTCTTCATTGAAGTACTGTGGACCTTTTGTTGAAAATCAAGTGACATTACATTTGTGTCTGCCTTTGGACTCTGTCAAGCTTAGTGATCCACAGGCCCCCTAAAGCCAAGAACACCAGTGTTTTGGTTTTGTTTGTTTTAAAGGCTTCAGGCAGTATGAGCTATTTTCAAACTTGTTTGGACTATTCTAGGTCCTTTGAGTTTATATATATACAAACTTTATCAGTGTTCACACAAAAGCTTGTTATCTTTTTCAACTCTCACAATTTTTTTTTTTTTTCTAGCCAGCAAGATGGCTCAGTTGGTAAGGGCACTTTGCCATCAAGCCTGATATACTGAGTTCAGATCTGGGATCCCACAACGATAGTGATGTCTTTCTACAAACTGCCTCTCTAGCCTTGCCCACTGGTTGTTCCCCCTGCCCTCAAACTTGCAATGATCCTCCTGCCTCTGCTTCCCAACTGAGGTCTTCTTTTACTGAAATCTGTCACAGACTTTCCACTTCCTCCGACGAGTTTTCTGTGTCACCCGTTTCTGTTATCATGTTGGGTTTTTTGCTCAAGCCCTTTAAAATGATGTGTTCACATACTTGTCCACATCTTTTCATTGCTGTTGCTGACAATGTCCAGAACACTTGCTGGCATCGAGTTAAAACCTGGTATTTATTGGTTGAAGGAATAAAGGCAGGTGTCTGTATTTCTGAATTATTTTATTAGGGTAAAACAATATTTGTGGGATGATTCATTTCAAGTAGGGCCTTTTAACTCTTAACATGCACTCTGAAAATTGATATCCTCCACAACCTACTATGTATAGCTTCACAGTCATCCGATATAAAATAAAATAAAAAATCATCTGGCAAGAAGGTTGGAGGCTACAGAAGAGTGATAATTGTAAGACATTACTAAAATTAAAAAGCTCACGTTCCCAGATAAGAACATTACAGCAATGGAAAGGGTTAGCATAGAGGACACCTTGCAGATTCCAGTTGACAGTAACTTGGACAGTGGGAAAGCATGGATCAACAGGACCACCCTAATTTAGCTCTCCCACAGACACCTGTTCTCTTTCCCCCATCCCTTGTTAGCTGCCTTTGCAGAGAGAGTGATCATTGAGACTGTGGGCATGCAGGCTAAACTAATAGGAGAGGTTTCCAGGTCCTGTGAAGAAAGAACCAGTAAGGAAGCTCTCAAGTCCAACTATTGGCTAAACTAATCCTGAGGTACAATGTTAAAGGGGACGTAAGTAACTCACGACTCCACCCCTCCTGGTACATCCTCCACTTGGTTGGGTCCACCAGGATTCTGCACAAGAATCCTGGGATTTGTTCTAACCTTTGAGCTGACTGGAGTTCCTTTGCACACAGGAAGAGTGCAGGCGGTAAAGAAGCAGACAGTGTGCAGCACATCAGGGCGCTGTTCCTACAGGCGCCTTTCACTCCACCTCCCACAACTGCTCCAAAAGAACAAAGCTTTCGACATTGCTTCATTAAAAACAGTGACTGCAGGGCAAGAGCCACAGCATTCTTCAGGGTCAGTTTATTATAATTCATCAGAAACAATAACAGTGTAAGGCCACACCATAGTAAACAAATTCTTGCCCACAGCTCCCCCAACCAAGCTGCTCCTAAGGGTAAACTGTGAATGTGAAATCTTCAGACTCTGCAAAGATGAAAATGGTCACTTTGACTAGGGCTTAATCTGGATCCTTGTGTTTCCTTCCTAGAAATGCTTCAAACAAAAAGCAGCTTGGAAGTCACTGAAAACTACAACGGGAACAATAGCATTTTGTAGTCAAGATAAAGGAAAGGATCACGGGCAGGCCCTGGCATTTCTCTTTTCTCTGTGCTCTCTTTAGTTGGCTTTCTGGCTGGACACAGCAGTTGGCTAGATGCCCGAGCACACATTTCATGTGGATAAGGCAGAGGGGAGGAAGGACATGCTTTTCTCCACATGGAAGGTATTTTGATTGACTGGCTTAATGGATTAAGATGCCTGCTGGGCACTGAGCTTACTGTTAAGCAGGTAATAGCTTATCCATAGGTTCTGGGTCTGGGGGTGGGCAGGTGGAGTACCGGCTATAGATTCTTTGATAAACTGCCAACCAGAATCCATATTCATAAACCAACCTCTCCCTTCATAGCTCCAGACTAAGGTGATTTTACCTGTAAGAAACAACTCCACAGTTCCTGATAATCATAGCACAGGCAGAGAGGAAAACCGCTGCTCTCTTCCTTTTCCTAACTAGCCCCATATTTGAAGCAAAGAGATACAAACATCCAGCTGTTTCTTACCTACAACTCTGGGGGAACAGTGCTCTGGCATCATGTCATAGCAATCCACTTTTTTTTTCTTCCTTTCTTTCTTTCTGGAGAGATAAGAGTCTCCCTTTGTAGCACAGGATACTCTAGAATTCTAAAACATCCTCGTATGTCATGTACCATGCCTGACCCACAGCAGCCATTTTACACAGGAGGACCAGCTGTTATTCTTTTTTTATGAGGTCTTATCAGAATACTACAAACAATTAGGCAACGTCATCAATTTGGAAAAACAGGGTGGTAGTAGATATCATTTCCTGCTTTATCCAAAAAAGTTAGGAAATCTAAATCAGCTTTTTGCAAGGTATATTACACAGCAGGTGTAATCTGTCCATGCCCTACCGGTCATCAGAGACTCACCTATGGATGCCCTTACCTAAGAAGGGGAGAAACACTAAAGTGATGGCTGTGCATGCAAGGAACAGGCTGTCTACACTACAGCTCTCCAAATGCTGCACTAGGACGAGGCAGTCTTCTCTGGAGCCAGAATCCCAACCACCAAGAAGCAGAAGATACCGAATGGGGAGTAAAGCATCAGAGGCAGAACACCACGAGGATGCTCCACCCTTCAGCCTATGAGAGGGTGTAGGCCAAAAGTGAGGACACAAGGGAGAGGCTGGATTCTGAAACCCTGCCCGGACCAGAAGAGTTAAAGACAGTGAATGAAGGACAGGGGAGGGCTGGATCCTTTAAACAAAGACAGTCTAAAGGGAGACACTCACTGCCCTTGGCCCTTGGGCAACATCTTCTGCATGATTCTGATTATCTTCTGGTTTCTGATGTGAGGTGAGAAATGGGTCTCATAACCAGGAAATGAGGAAGGACAGCCACCAATGAAAAGCATGAGGTGAAGCAGATAGCTTGGTGGTGATGGCTGAATCTCTTTAAGGCCCAGACCTCTACTCTTTCTCAGATGCTGAACTAATACACCCTTGTATCTCCCCCCAAATTGGGATAATGATCTATGACTTGACTGGACCTGAGATTTCTATTACAGATTTACAAATAACCGGCCACATATAATGTGCATATACCATTTTGTCCTCTAGAAAGTAGAGATCAAGGATAGCTCACAGTTTTGTCTCTTAAAAAAAAAAAAAAACCTTGTAATTTAATTACATTTAGCCTGCAATAAACTTTACACAAACTAAGTGATACATATATAAAAATTTAAATGCCTGTAATAGCATTTTAATTTGAAGTGATTTTATGTAAGCTAAAAGACTAGTAGGTCTGTTCATTGCTTCAATTTGTTGCTTTTGTAAGCCCTATGTCTACATCATTAAATAGTAACTGCAGTGCAAAATACTTGGTATTCCAGTGGATTCTCCAGGGGGAAAAGAAGCAAGGTGTTCGAGTTTTACAGAACTGACTTATGAAATCTTTATAAATATAATTCTTGATTCTTTCTGTGGTTTTTATTTATTCTTTTTCTGTCTCTCTCAGCAGGTTTCACTATTGTAGCCTTGTCTGTCCTGAACTTCTGTATGTATACCAGGCTAGCCTCGAACTCAGATCTTCCTGCCTCTGCCTTCTGGGAGCTGGATTAAAGGGATAGGTTACCACATCCAGCTTGTTCACCCATTTCTGTTCTTTAAAAAAAAAATTCATATACAAGCTTAAAACATCTCAAGGGCTGAAAGCTCACAGATGTGAAGAGAACCAAAGAGAACTGAGACCCAGGGTATGAGAACAGAGCTTCACAGACAATACTGCTTATATCTTCTGTTTCACCTATGTGCAGCTGACAATAAGGTCTCCACAAGAACTTGGTTTGGGCATCTTTATCAATAACAAGAATAATCTTAAAGAATGACATATAAAATGTAAGGTTTTTTCTTTTTCATTCTATTCTCAATCCTTCCCTATAACACTTGATCACTACTAAAAGACAAATCCATCTTCAGTACAATAAAGCCAAAAGTTCTCTTCAATTAAGCTTTGGTCAAAAGAAACAATTAACTTTAAAATGGCGCTCTTCAGATGTGTTCTTTGGTCAAGCAGCACAAAGTCTAGAAGGAGTCCCTGACCCAGTAGAGACAGGCTATTCCAGTTTAGGAAAGAGGTATTTGATCAGAATTTCTCAAAGGGGAAAAAAATAAAATAAAATGGAAGCACAAGAGAAGGAAGCCCCAGATGCTGGGTAAAATCATCTTAGAATAGGAGGAGTGGAAGAACTGGCATTTGGAAGAGCACTGTTCAAGTGCGGTCAGCATCTACATGGAAAACTTATACCATTAATGGTGAAGTGGAACATGAGCAAAGATCTGACCAATACTTGCCTTTATCGGGTCAAATCCTAATCTGGACCCAGAAGCAGCCAGAGGCTGGAACAACTTTGAGGTGGGAAGCATTAGGTTAGATGTGGGAAAGAACCAAATATTGGATCCATCTTCAGCCTATGACCGTATGAAGAAAGATCTGATAATGCGTAGGTTGTTGGGTGACCAGAATAAAAAAAGAGACCAGTCTTGGAGGGGTGGCCAGGGGAAGTCACATAATCTTTCGATACTGTTAACATTTAACTTAAGACTAAAGACACAATGCTTTGGTTGATTAACTTGACTGGTTAAATAAGGGTTACAATGGGGGCACCTCTGAGACCTGGATGGGAAGTCAGCAGAAGGCACTTGCTCCCTAGGGAGGGGCCAGTGAGTCTCGAGGCTGGGAGCCAGGGCCAGAAGTCTTGATGCATCCAAGCCCATGAGGTGGTTGGAGTGGGGAAGACCTGTTTCAGAAGCCACAGGCAAGGGTCAGCATGATTTCACAAGTAAAATAGTTATAAAATAAAACATTTTTTAATGGACAAAGTAATCATTTATATATATATATATTTATATATAAAGGTGAGACTTAGCAAACAAAGGAAGAATGTGAAGCAGTTTGTTTTTTACTATTTACAAAATGCCATTTGGAGTGGAGGTGGCCACCTTCAGTAGCTTCAGAAATGTCTTTCACGTGAGGTGGTCACTGAAGTGTGGTTCCTGGAACTGGCTCAGAAAGGCCACACGCTGTCCTGGGAGTGAGTATCCCCCTCTAGGAGCACCAGAAAGGCTCAGTCTTCTGTCTCCTCGTAGGTAGTCTCGTCAAAGGGCCTGTCCAGCAGAGGCACTAGCCGGCGGCGTGAGTACTTCAGTTGCAGCAGGTCCCCAACTTCATCTATCTCCTTCAAAGCCTGAAGCACACCAGACAGAGGTCAGTGGGCCCAGCAGGGTACCAGTGAGCACACCCAAGACTCTCCTGAGCTGAAACAGTGGCAAGGCTATCTTGGTGGGACATGCTGAATCCAAGCACAAAGGTGCGGCAGGAACAGCATCTGAACAAGAGCTCAGGCCTGGCCATGAAAACGGACTGTAAGTATCCAACCACACACTACAAAGGCTTACAAAGGCTCTTGTATGAAAGAGATTGGGCTTCCTGTTGGGATTATATCTATAATTCTTTCTGAAAATGCACACCTTAAACAGGGTGCAGTGGTCCATGCCTTTAATCCCACATCCAGGGAGGCAGAAGCATGCGAATCTCTGTTGAGTTTGAGGCCAGCCTGATCTACAGAAAGTTCCAGGACAGCCAAGGCTACACAGAGAAACCCTGTCCCGAGATTAAACAAACAAACAAACAAACAAACAAACAAACAAATAAAATGCACACCTTGGGTCTCTGACTGGCTCAGCAGGTAAAGGCACCTTAAACTCAGCCTCACAACTTGAGATCAATCCCCAGGACCCACATAATGCAAAGAATCAACGCCTGCACCTTGCCCTTTGATCTCCATATGCAAGTAAAACACAATAAATTAAGTATAAAAATATTTTAAAGAAAATGTGTATTTTAGAACTGTTTACCAGCATACTGGTGAATTTGCCTGCTCTTTCATTTTTGAAGCCAGTATGCGGAAACAAAACACTAACAGTATTCCTTTTGTATTTCAGCATAAAAACAGTATTTATTCTAAAACGTAACCATAAAGAGCAAGAACTGAACTTCACTTTGCTATCAGAACAGTGCTGCCCCTGAGGCCAGGCTTAACTGAAGACTACCTGGACAGTTAGCTCTGACCTTCAGAAGAGGGAACCCATTGGCCATTTCTTTCCTTTACTCTGACAGACTTATAAATTTGAAACAAAGGCATACATGACTTAAAACACAAAAGAAAGGACATTCATGAACTTCATTCATGAATAATAGGGACTTCAGGAGTCCCTATTATTTTTCTTCATCAGTGTGAAAAGGTAAGTGGTTAGAGATAGGCAATGAGCCAAAACAAACTCACAATGCCCAAGGGATCTAGGTAAGAGTTCTGTTCCCATATCAAGTATTTCACACAAGATTTTTGATTTCATGTTATTTGATGTGAAATATCAATAAACTTCCCAAGTCGATCTGGAACTCCTGAGCTCAGTGATCCTTCTGCCTCAGCCTTCTGTGCACCCAGGACTATGGGCATATGCCACCACATATGCCCCAGACAAGTTTTATCTATAGAAAGAACAAATTTGTAATAGAAACTGCTGGCCCTTGTGTGAGGTTATTTGGTTACATTAGGAGAAAAGAACTACTATATTGTACCATTTATTAGCAAACATTTACAGTGATCTCTGGCTCAAGGCATAGTTAGATAAGCTGGTAAGAGAAAAATATATGCAGTATAGACTGAGTGAGGAAAAATGCCAGCACAGCTGCCCTCTCCACAGCTGATGCCTTTATTTTTCCCATTATGTGGAAAAATAACTATTGAAATAGGATCTAGATTCTACAAAACCCAACTTTTGAGAAGACACATTCAGTGCTTCTGTATAATCCCATGACAGTGTGACTTTCATCACTTCACTAATTGTTTCTCTTCCTTCCTTCCTTCCTTCCTTCCTTCCTTCCTTCCTTCCTTCCTTCCTTCCTTCCTTCCTTCCTTTCTTCTTCTTCTTCTTCTTCTTCTTCTTCTTCTTCTTCTTCTTCTTCTTCTTCTTCTTCTTCTTCTTCTTCTTCTTCTTCTTCTTTTTTGTTTTCTCTCTTTCTTTCTTGAGACAGTCCCTGTGTGATCCTGATTTGTTCTGGACTTGCTTTGTAGACCAGGCTGGCTTCAAACTCAGAGACATGCCTGCTTCTGCCTCCCAAGTGCTGGGGCTAACCCCCACACTCAGCATGTTTATTGCTCTGCATATCTGCTTTCCCCTAAGTTCTCATAACCACCAATGTATTTTCTGACACTGTAGAGCCACCCACTGTGGACATTCCTTATGAGTGGAAACCTAAGACACAGATTCTGTGTCTGGCTTCTTTCACTTAGCTCATTTTGAAGGTCTGTCCAGGATGCAGGGGTAGCAGCTTCACCACCCTGGTGAAAGAGGCAACCTGTCTCGCGGTGCTTGCTTTACAAACTTCCCTCTGTGTACTGCCTGCCCTGGCTTATGTTAGCAATCTGCTGAGCAGATGCTAAGGCATATTCTCAGCGCTCCTGAGGACCTTGTGCTGGGGCTCACCTGCTGCTTTAGTTGCTGTAATTAGATTTAAAGCTGGTAAGTATGAGTCTTCCAACTTTCATTTTCAATACCATTTCAGCTCTTTGGGAGAACCGACTAGTTCCGTATAAACTTGAGGACCAGCTTTTCCTTTTATGCAAAAAGTCTAACTTGAATTCTGACTGAATTTGTACTGGATCTTTAGATGACTGACTATATTGACATTCTAATAACATTCATTCTCTTAATCCATAACCATGAACTGTCTGTACATTTACTTGAGTTTTCAGCCATGTTTTACAGTTTTTGGCATACAAATCTAAACGCTTATTGTGTCTTTTTTTTTGAGATGGCATCTCACTTTGCTGACAAGACTGGTTTCAAATTCCTTAGATCAAGGGATCTTCCTGCCTCTGCTTAAACAGCTGAGACTACAGGTGTATAAAACCACACCCAGCTTATTAAGCATAAATTTAACTAGTTTACAAGGTAAAGACTTCCTTGGTTAAACTTATTCTTAGTTGCCTACCTGACCCAGATGTTCAGATTAAAACAGGGCCCTGTACATACTCATTCTAGCCCTGAACTTGTGATCCTTCTGCACAGCCTCCCAAGTATTGGGACTAAGGTGGACACCACCATGTCTGGCCTGAGACTCCCTTTTCATTTGGTTACTGGTGGAATATAGAAACACTAATGTGGTACAGGTATTTTTTTTTTTAACCTACCAACTTTGCCAAAACCATTTATTAGCTCTAAAGTATTTCTGTATATTGTGTGTATTCTAAGGGTAAGATGGGTTTTTAGGAAAAGAGAGAGAGAGAGAGAGAGAGAACACACCATTATGTGGCTGAGTAAGGGAATAATATTCTTGAACAGCTGATACACTTGTCCTTCCCATTTTTAAGAAGAGCTTTATTGAGTCTGTATTTTATGTGCTGATTTTATGTATTACTTATGGATATAGTCTAACACATGTAACAACAACAACAACAACAAAAAGGTCATGAATTTGAATAAGACCAAGATGGGAGGGGTTAGAGGGAGTAAAGAAAAGTGGAAATGTAATTATAATGCCCCCCCCCCCAAATCAGTGCAGAAAATTTTCAGTAAAAATGAGAAAAGCTATGGAAAACTATCTAAAAAGCATAACCCAACTAGAGAAAAAGAAATGGGATCAACAAACTGGACACATGTAGGCCATGTCATAATGTGGTAGGGGCAGGCTCACACACAGCACCTGCAGTTGGCCATACTGGAGCTTGTACTGGACACTCAAAGAATGAGGAACCACTAGTAATGTGTTCAAAAAAAAAAAAAAAAAAACAAAGAAAAAAAAAAACAAAAAAAACTGAACATTTTTTCCTGTTTTTTGCTTGCTTTTTTTTTTTGAGAAAGTTTTTGTTATGTATCCTAGGCTGTTTTCAAACTTGAAACCCTCCTGCTTCAACTTAAATGCTGGGATTATTGAAACCACTTAGTATTATTATATTGTTGTTGTTTGTTTTGTTTTTTTTTCTCGAGACATGGTTTTTCTATGTAGCTTTGGCTGTCCTGGACTCACTTTGTAGACCCAGCTGGCCTTAAACTCACAGAGATCCACCTCCCTCTTTCATCCCAAGTGCTGGGATTACAGGTGTGCACCATCATGCCCATCTCCAGGAATATATTTTCAATGAGAGAAATTTCATTTGTAGATACAGGGAAGAAAGGTCAAAAGATCTTCAGCTATTAAATAGAAAATGTTAGCTGGGCATGGTGGTGTACGCCTTTAATCCCAGCATTCAGGAGACAGAGAGAGGTGACCATCTGGTTTACATAATGAACTTCAGGACAGCCAGAGCTACATAAGGAGACCTTGTCTTAAAACAAAACAAAACAAAACAAAACAAACAGATGTCAACCAAATTATTATAATACTTTAAAAAACAAGCAATGACAAAATTCCTTAAGATTAGTGGATCTTAGCTGATCTCCTGGCACAGGTATGTAGTCTCAGTACTTAGGAGGCAGGGACAGACAAGTCCCTGTGAGTTGGACAGCAGTCTGTGTCCAACCAAGGAAAACAAATAAAAAGCACAACACCAGGACCCCCAAACCACAACAGAACCATTACCAGTTTCAAGAACTTTTCGAGCTGTGTGCTTGTGTGTGCGCAGTGTGCCCAGGGAACACCCAAGCGGCTCCTGTAAGTCGAGCCGCGACCAAAGTGCAACAGTCACACGAGGAGGAAAGGGCGAAGTGAGGAGTGCAACAGAGAGAGCTTAAATTAGAAACAGCTGGAGAGGAGGGAGCTCTGTCCTGCTCTAGACTGCATCACAGGGGAGACAACAGGACAGGTGGAAGCTCACACCTACAGTTCCAGCAGCCAGGAGGCTGAGGCAGAGGATCTCTAGGGTAGGTGTATAGTGAGTTGTAGGACAACCTGACTACTTAGCGAGACCCTGCCACAAAACAATACAGAGGAAGCTGGACAGTCCTCCGGAACTCAGAATTGGCTTTGGTGGATGGTTTGGAAGATGCTGCTTTCAAACAGCCATTTTAAATAGCAGCAGCAGCCTGTCACTGTCTCACCAGTAAGATCCTAGGTGCTCAAGAACATCAGGTGATTAATATCGTCTGATACAAAACTGAACAGAGGCACTTGAACAGAGGTACTTACGGTATCAAGTATTTCTTTGGTATGAGCTGCTGACAGGCAAAATCTGGCTCTGGACTCAATGATCGGGGTAGCAGGAAATCCCACCACAACTACACCAACATTCCGCTTCAGCATCTCCCTTCCAAAGGCGCTACAAAGGGAAAACAAGAAATGAAACCATGAAGTTACTGGGCATGAGGGTATATGTCTTTGTCCCAGCACTTGTTCTAGGCTGGCCTGGTCTACACAGTTCTAGGACAGACAGTGCAACACAGAGAAATCCTGCCTTGAGAAAGAAAAACCACCACAAAAAACAAACAAGGAAGTGTTAAAGAGCAGCCAGTACCAGGGCTTGCTGGCCAGATATCTGGTGACATAGGTGTACACACTTCAAGCTGATGGTTCTAAAAATTCTGTTCATTCAGTTCTCTGGCAGTCGCTCCTTCACAAAGCAAAAACCAATTCTGATAAAGTTTGCTTTAGGCCTGTTTCTGAAATGTAACAGTGGTTAATAGTTCAAAATCAATGTGCTAAAGCCTCAGTCCTCTTTCAGCAAGTTTGCAGACTGTGAAGACGGAGGACCTGTATAACAGGGACATCTCTCTGCTGTAGCCAGAGTGGCTGGCTGACTAGAATTGGCCCTCTAGACCAGAAATTAAAAACAAAAAACCATACTTGGGACTAAAGCTGCCTCTGGGGTACAGGCTGTTTTGATGCTCTTATCTATAGGCTAGTAGGTTACCCAAACTCCAAAATTCTTGTACAATTACTTCACCACAGCTGTCTTGTGGCCTTATTCTACACCCGAATCTTGACTAAATAATGAATTCTAACTTCGCTTTGTTTACCAAACTATGCTCTTTTTAATTTTTCCATTGGCCTATGCGACTCTTTCTTTGTTTTTTAAGTCTTCCCTTAATTTGCTCACAATGTTTGGGAATAAAAAGAGACTATCCATGGCAGGTACGGTGGCGCATACCTTTAATCTCAGCACTTGGGAGGCAGGTCTTGATCTAGTGAGTTCCTGGCCACCCAGCGCTACACAGTGAGATCTTTCAAAAAGCAAGCAAGGAAAACAAAACAAAACAAAACAAAACAACAACAACAACAACAAAAAACCAAACTCTTGCCCATGTAGCAACACAGGAAGACCAACTAACTTTTCCCCAATTCCAACCCCAGTATATTCTGTCTAATGACCAGTTTTTGACCTTCCACAAAATGTACCCAATTTTGGCTGGCATGTAGACCATCAAAGGCACCACAGGGGAATCTTCATTGCCATAAATGATGAATCCCATTTCCTTCAGGCGTCTCCGGAAATACCTGGTGTTCTCAGCCAACTGTTGTATACATTCCTTGCCTAGAAAACAAAACAAAACAAAACTAAAGTAAACTAAGAAATAGAAGAAAAAAGAAGTATTTTTCCCTGCCTTCCTTTTATCTAATCAGGTCTTTTATTCTTGTTTTTAGATAACTTTTACTGTGTAGTTTAGATGTCCTTGAACTCTTGGAATTCTTGCCTCAGTTTCCCAAGTGCTGGTATTACAGGCATGTGCTACCATACTTCTTTCTTACAACATAAAAGTTTGCACACTAACCTGTATAGAATATAAACATAAATGTGCCTCACTCTATTGCAAATACTTTCACACACATTGCCAGTTGTCAAATTTTGAGTCACTTTACTTAAAACTTTTATCAGAGAGCAAAAGCCTATCCAGAACAAAAATATAACATAAAAATATTTTTTAAATCACAATTTTAACTCTCTCTGGGTCAAAATACAAGTTTATTTTGCTTTGTTTGTTTTTGTTTTTTTCTGTATAGCTCTGTGTCTGTCTTCAAACTCAGAGATCCGCTGGCCTCTACTTCCCCAGTGGTGGGATTTAAAATGCATTTTAAAATGTTTCTCTAATTTCTAACTGAACAAATATCTGGCAAAGCACTGATATTATATTAGGTCAACCTAGGAACAGATGGCCAAACAAGATAATAAATTAAAAAATTAATTTGCAGAATGCTAAAAATATTTTGTTTTCATTCAAAATACTGACAAGTAAGAGAAGGTTGGAGTACTTTACTCATGTTAGAAATTCAGTGAATTTGTATTAAAAAAAAGAATACAGTTCATAAGTTAGTCAATAAGATACATAGATAACTCAAATGTCCTTAGAATTAGAGCACTGACATACCTACTACAATTGAGAATCTATAGTAGATAAGCTGGATACACATAGCCCCAAATTAATATTTTTATATATATATATAATAATTTCAAGTTGATCACTCAATGGTAGAACACTTGCCATTGTTCACACACAGAACATGGGTTCAATCCCCAATACTTTGTAAACCTGGTATAGTGGCACATACCTGTAATCCCAGAACTCAGGAGTTGTAGGATAGAGGATCATGGGTTCATGGTCATCCTTAGCTATACAGCAACTCCACAGGGGAGGACAGCAAACTTAGTCCTCATGTGAATAGATGAGCTGGGGTGTCTGGGTAGGGGGACTCCCCTATTCTAAAGAATAAGGGAAGGTGGGATTGGAAGGAGAGGAGGGAGGTGCCTATGACCAAGATGTAAATTGAATTTTTATAAAAAAAAAAAAAAAAAAAAAAAAAAAAAGATCCTGTCTCAGAATAAGAATCTCTTCTTAATATGATTTAAGCATCCCAGTTATATCCAAATAAGGGAAGAGTTATAACAACTGCTAATTAATAACAGCTTCACTTACTCTGTTTTCAATGGCCTGCAAAAGAATGTACTACTTATATTTTACACATAATGAAACAAGTCCAGAGATGCCAAATTGTTTGGCACAAGGACTTTAAGCCAGCAGGAGTTTAGTTTATTTAGTTTCTAGTCCAAAAAGTTAACAAACACCAATACATTAACAATTTTTTTCTTGTTTCTTGAGACAAGGGTTTCTCCGTGTAGACCTGCCTGTCCTCGATCTCAGAGGTCTACTTACCTCTGCCTCAGATTAAAGGTGTGTGCCACCACTGGGTTACTAAAGTAACAGTTTTTCAAATTAAAGACAACCTGGAGGTGTTAGTTCTTTCCTTCTACTTTAAGGGACCGGGGAATTGAACTCAGGTCACCAGGCCTGGCAGTAAGTACCTTTAAGGGTTGAACTACCTTGCTGCTCAATTTTTCAAGATTTAAAACTTAGCTATTAGGAAACAATATTGCTGCTTTATTTTCTAAGTAGTGCTTGTGGGCAAACACACTGGGTAGAAATTAATGAGTGAATGTACGCAACAAATGAAATGTTTTCAATGAACTTATTTTGATTAGCAAAATGGTACTGATGATAGAAGAATTATCACCGAGTAGGAAAAAATCAAGGTCAGTGCTATATAGAGAGAAGGAAGTCAACTGACTTTAAGTAGGAATAATAAAAATGAAGTGAGTTAGAAATGGTGTGTTTGTTGTTCTTTTGAGACAGGTCTCACCTTGACCAGACTAACCTGCAGCTTACTATGCAATACAGACTGGCCTCTAAGGCATGCCTAGACTCCTGCCTCAGTCTCCCCAGTTCTGAGATTACATATGTGAGTTACACCTTACTATGTTTAGCCAGACTGGTCTGGAACTTGCAATGATTCCCAGGCTGGCCTTAAACTCTTCCTGCTCCTGCCTCCTGAGTGCTAGGATTACAGAAACATACACTAAGTCCAGCCTGAAGTAGTCTGATTTTATCCTTAACAGTGTAAACAAAAACAGACCTACCAAATGAAGTCATCAGGCCACCATGTCCCTGGTTTTGATCCTTAAAAAATAGGACTCAACCTGATACTTTAGAGACTAACAGGAAAAGGAAGCACTCAAGCAAAGTTAGACACACCAGCCAGCTGTTCACTGCTGTCGTCCTAACTATCGAGATCCTGATTTCTAACAAATACAACACACCAGCTACTGCAAGTATTTAAGCCCATTCCATCAAATCTGTTAGCTCAGTAGTTTCCCTCCTGAAGTGTGAGCACATTATTTAAGACAGACTCAAACAAACATGGATTTTTAGCACAGATATAGATTACACTTAAAATAACCTAATTCTTAACCCTCGCTGTCTCGAGAACACAGATGTGGGCCTGGAGAGACTGCTCAGTGGTTAAGGGTACCTCCTGCTCCTAACAGAGGACCCAAGTCAGGCAGCTCACAACTTCCTTGTATCTCAAACTCCAGGCTACCTGTCTGATAGCCTCTTCTGGCCTCAGGTCCCAGACTCCCATGGCGTATCCTCACAGACACATAAAAGAATAATCTTAAAACAACAATGACATGGAGAACTTAAGACATCTGAATTCTTCCTACTTTTCAGACAATCTTTTATTCAAGAAAGGGTTACTTCAGTACAGTTCTTTAAATATACTTGAATTTTATACATGAATATAATATGATCATGTCTGTCCCTCAACGGTATTTAAAAAAGATTAAAATTCTTTTATTTTTATTTTTTTAACATTTATTTATTTGTTTAGTGGCAAAGTCCAGGGAATATCTTTAAGGAGTTGGTTCTCTCCTGCTTTATGTGGGTTCTGAGGATGAAACTCAGAACAGCAGGCGTCACGGTAAGCATTTTTATCTGCTATCCAACTCCCCATCCTGAGAATCACTGTTGTGTTTTGTTTTTGTTTTTCCAGTGCTAGGACTGAAGCTAGAGATTCATCCCAGGCCCTCACACAGGCACATGACTTAACACTGTGCTATAATCGCTGCCCTAGAACACCATCTTTAAAAATCACGGCCAGAATAATCTTGAAGTTATTTTTATGTCTTAAATGGTTGGTGTGTGTGTGTGTGTGAGTGTGAGTGTGTGTGTGAAGACAACTTTCAGGAGTCATTTTTGGCCTTCTATCTTCAAAAGGCAAGGTCTCTTGTGTTTCTATTACTATGCTGATCCTTGAGTTTCAGGGCAACCCCACCACAGAAATGCTGGCAATGGTCTTTTCAGTGGGTCTTAAGGGTGAGCTTTTTTACCCACTCAGACATCTCCCAGGTCCCAAGATCTTGAATCTGTATCAAATGTATTCTATCATTTAAAAAATGAATTTTGATAAACAGTCCTCCTCCCGTTTCTTGGGACTCTCATGATATCATCTTCTGTGTGAAGAAGCTCTCTACCAGCACTCACAGAGACTTCATAGCCTTTCTGGACAGACATTGCCTACAACAGATGGCTACAGACTTTCAATGAGACCTGAGGACCTGAGTACAAAGCTCTTGCCAGGCAGTGGTGCATGCCTTTAATCCCAGTATGGAGAAGGCAGACGCACGAAGATCTCTGAGTTTGAGGCCAGCCTGGTCTACAGAACAAGTACAAAAAGAAACCTTGTCACGAACAACAGCAGCAGCAACAACAGAAACCAGCAAAAAAACAAAACAACAACAACAACAAAACAGTTCTCATGAAAACTTCTAGGCCCTCATGGACAGATATTGTAGACCCTCCTACAACAGACAGCTTTAACCTTTCTAAGAGACCTATGTATAAGGCCAGGGCTGTCAAAGTAACTTGGCTCTTAACTATAATTCTGCTTTAATAGGCATACACAAGAGCCACCTGCTGAAACAGCAGAAAATTTCAGTTTAGATTTTTAAAGATTTATTTATGTATATGAGCACTCTGTTTTCATGCACATCAATAGAGAGGGTCAGATTCCATTACAGATGGTTGTGAGCTACCATGTAGTAGCTAGGAATTGAACTCAGGACCTCTGGAAGAGCAGCCAATGCTCTTAAACACTGAGCCATCTCCCCAGGCTCCAGTTTAGTGTGTGTGTGTGTGTGTGTGTGTGTGTGTGTGTGTGTAATTTTTTTTAAAAAATGTAACTTACTTATACCCTATAACCAAGAACATGAGTTTGAGTCTGCAGCTTCAAAACTAAGACTCCTGAACAGAATGTGGTGGCACAAACCTTTAATCCCAGCACTTGGGGGCAAATGCAGGCAGATCTTTGAGTTCACAGGTAGCCTGGTCTACACAGAGAAACCCTGTCTTGAAAAAGAAAAACAAAACCAACCAACCAAAACAAACAAACAAAAAACAACCAGAACAAACTGCAAAACAGCAAGGAGGAATGGGGTAAGGAGTGGTTGGTAGTTAGGTGATATTTACTGGTGGACAGTACACCCAAGATCTGTGCACTTCACTGTATGAATGTCGCTGCTATAATAACCACCAAATACTAGGAAAATCACCTGAAGCTAACAAAAAACCACCCCTGGAATTGAAGTTTATTCTCTGATCTCTCTATTCATGATCTTAATCATAGCCAGCTATTATTTAGTAATCATTTTTACAAACTGCAAAAACAAACAAAAAACATCCGGACAAAACAGAAGTCTCTGGGTGTTATGGGGTGGGCTCAGATACTCTTAGCCTTTGTTGCTTAAAACAAAACCTGAAAAAAAAAAAAGGGAGGGGGGACACACACAACTAAAGTTTTTGGCACTGGGCGTCCCAAGAATTTGTAAGCCGGGGGAAGTGTTATGAAAACAGCACTTGAGACTTAAAGCCCTTGTCCTGAGACAGGAAATGAAAACATAAAGGGATCAGCCCTTCCTTCCTTTCCCTTTTCTCTTTCCAAACAATCCTATGAATGATACACAGATCAGACGATGCTGTCTATAAAAATATTTCTTTTCTGTCTACTTCCATTCCATGATTCCCCAATATTTTAGTATTATGTTTCTTCTGGAAATTCTACAGAAAGTGATCAAAGGCTAACATAAAGAATTAGTAAATTACAAAGTGAATAAACTGTAATTAATATAAAAAATAAAAATTTAATTAAAAAAGAATTAGTAAATTAATACACACATAATCCCTACTGCCTTTTTAGGAGAATGAAGGGAGAATACAACCAAAAAGATGTGGGTGCAATAGAATACAAAACTGTTCAGCAAAGAAAAAGTTCAATGACACCTCTACACTACTAAGGCATGGAAAAGTCTTCGTATTCAATGAAAAAGTCAACTGGGGATTTAACAACTTAAAGCAAAACTCTGGGTGAACATAAACTCTTAGAAAAACAAAGGTTCTCCTAAAACAGTTTTGTAGGAAAAAAAAAAAAAAAGTGCTCTCTAGATGACTGGAATCTGCAGTCTAAATATCAAATATGGCAATATGGGCAAGATAATAACATCACAAGCTGGCCTTTAACCTCCACATGGGTACCATGGCACACATTAATGCATATAAAAACAAATAATGTAATTATGTAACAATATATTACAGTACTCATTGTGTACTAGACACAATTCTAGAACCCCTAATAAAACAGACCAAATCTGCCACCATGGGGCTTATTTCCACAAGGATAAATACCTCCCTGAAGATGAACTGGAAAAAAGACCTAAATCGCTCAAGCGCTGTTGCTACGAAGCACCAAAGTTCAGCAGCAAAGGACACACTATTTATCTCCAAGCTCTATGTTCTGACATAAGGAAGTGGGGCCAGCAGGGGGGCAGATCACCAGAGCCTCCTAGGTTTCAGCTACTTGGCTCAAAGATGGAAACAAAGAAAACAGAAGAGGAGGTGTGGCTTGGCCTAAGGTGATAACAAAAGGTGAAAAGTAGACTGAGGCTAGATTGCTATGGCAGACCTTGAGAGTGTATAGAATATGTGTGTGTGTGTGTGTGTGTGTGTGTGTGTGTGTGTGTGTGTGTATATACATATATATGTATATTTTTTAATAATTTATTTAATTTTATTTTATGTGCATCAGTGTGAAGGTGTCAGATCCCTTTGAACTGGAGTTACAGACAGTTGTGAGCTGCCATGTGGGTACTGGGAATTGAACCCAGGTCCTTTGGAAGAGCAGACAGTGCTCTTAACCACTGAGCCATCTCTCCAGCCTGTATAGAATATATTAAATATTTAATCAGTCAATGAACCTGAACTGGAGGGAAGAAACCAACATCAACTATACTACTGGGGAAAGTACCATTCTTTTAATTTTTAGAAATATTTACTTGGGGCTGGAGAGATGGCACAGAGGTTAAGAGCACTGGCTGCTCTTCCAGATGTCCTGAGTTCAATTCCCAGCAACCACATAGTGGCTCATAACCATCTAAAATGAAATCTGGTGCCCTCTTCTGTCATGCAGGTGTACATACAAGCACACGTTGTATACATAATAAATAAGTAAATCTTAAAACACTGAGACTGTGAGCAGAGATAAACCTTCCTTTTAAATTGTTCATACTGCATATTTTGTTACAGCAAATGCCATAAACTCAGAAAATGCTACAGAACTCTGCATGTATTTCTCATAGCCCTAATTTCCAGTACTGCTTCTTTATGGTTTTTCGAGACAGGGTTTCTCTGTGTAGTCCTGGTTGTTCTGGAACTCGCTCTGTAGATAAGGCTGGACTTGAATTCAGAGATCTGCCTGCCTCCCACTCCTGAGTACTGGGATCAAAGGTATGTGCTCTTTCCATCACCCATCCAGAACTGCTTTTATCTTGGTCTTCCCAGATCACTTTTTGCTTGACTAATCAATTACTTTACTAGAAGACTGGTGGAAAGGATGGAAATCTAGGTCAAGAAAGTAACACTGGGCACAGAGCGAAGTGCATAAAAAAAGCAGCATCTGGAGGCCCTAGGGATTAAATACAGGGAACAAAGAAAGAAAATCTGACAGGGTTTCTTGTCTGGACAGTTTACAAACAATGCTATCATTAGAGATACTGAACACAAAAGGAAACTAGGTACTACACGGCAAACAAACTGGACAGGCTTCAGCTCTAGAGACACCAACAAGGCTTGAAGGGTAAGGATGCTTTCTGCTAAGGAGGATAGCTTGAGTTTGGTCCCAGAGAAAAACGATTTGACTCCTCCACAATGTTCTCTCGATTCCACAGTGAGCACATAACTCATGTGGCCTTTACGGATGCAGACTTAAGACTGAAACCCAGGTCATCACATCTAAAAACATCTTAAAGCAGCAAGTGGACCAGAGTAGGGGGTAGGCCAGGATAGAACATGGAAGAAAAAAAAAAAAGTCAATGAAGTTTTAAAACCAAACTGTATTGGTAATTGAACTCTTGTCCGGATGGGTTTCTAACTAACTCATAGAAAGATTGAGAATCTCAAAACCCCATGAAAAAGAAAACCAAATGCAAGACAAAGCTGGGCGGTGATGGCACATGTCTTTAATCCCAGCACTTGGGAGGCAGAGGCAGGTGGGTCTCTATGAGTTTGAGGCTAGTGTGGTCTCCAGAGGGAGTTCCAGGGAAGCCAGAGCCATATAGAGAAACTTTGTCTTGAAAAACCAAATAAAATGGGAGGTGGGGAGGGGAGAGCACTTTCCCCTTAAGTTCCATATAAATGTCACCAAGAATAAATAGTGCCTCCTTGAGGCATCATGTAAAAGAGTATTTGTAAATACTCTTTTAAATAAGAGTTAACAGTTTGGTTAATGCTGGGATAAAGGAGTGGGAACCAGGTTCATCAACTCTGAGCTCCTATTTTGCTAGACTAGTTACCAAGCATCAAAGTGCTCAGGTAGGGCCATTGCCAGACTAAAGGACATCAAAGCAGCCAGGCCTGCCTCTCCATGTCTGTTCCAAAGCAGCCCCTTGGTTTTCTATCTCCATATAAGAACGAGAGCAGCTTTTGCTAACAAAGGCTGGTAAATTCCTCCCACAGACAGAGTTTATCACCCCCTCCCTTGTACTGGCTTAATCCTTTACTTCATTTCAATGCCAAAAAATAGGATTTCCTGCGGACTGCCACAGGATGTGCAACAAGCAGCAGGGGCAAGGGCTTAACGTTGTTGATTCAATATAATCAAAAGTTTAGCAGAATGGTCGCTAATGCACAGTCAGTTACACAGGGCCCTGAACAAAAGGAAGAAAAGAGGCCAAGAGTCTTTGAAAAAAAAATAAAGAACAAATTTAAAGGGTGCCAACTCATTCACTGAGGATTGAGTCATTCCCCTCTCCCCTTCTCTTCCCCTCACACCCAGAACCTTTAGCATGCTAAGCAAGCATTCTACTACTTCCTGCCTATTCCTAGTCTATCACTTCCCTAGTCCAGAACAGACCATCCTAACTAATTTGCCTAAAGACTATTCTACCCTCTGATGGGAGTTGGAGCATAGATAGCACAGCTACTTTAGGCAGAACCAAAGGGATGAGGAATTCTGCTGTGCACAGTGTGGTCAGGCATCCACTCCAGACCCACAGGGAAGCAAATAAACCAAATACTGGAAAGGCTTGTTTGGGTTTAATCAAGTAGTTTAGGAGTCAGAAGATAAGGCAGCAAATTAGGAGTTTACAAACTGATAAATAATAAACATTAAGGAAACCATTCTACTGTGGTCAATGCCACTGTATGTTATTTGCTAAAAAATTTGGGATTTTAGGTTAACAGGTTACAAAAATATGCATATTCAAAATGGGGAGGAAAACAACAACAAAAAGCATCCTCACCAATCTTGACTCAGGTCTAAATCCGCAACTCTCCCTCCCTTAGCTGACTTCTAACCCCCCACCCTGGGTGTCAGGGCCCTAGGCAGTTAGGTCTCCAAAAATGATGAAAACTGGCAGCTTAGCTTTATCACCAACATCTCACATCTTGCCCTCCAATGTCTTTTTTTTTTTTTTTAATAGTAAGTGGTAGATTTAGTTTTGGTTCCCTCTGATGTAAACAAGATTTAAAATCTAAATAAATAACATGTTAAATCTTTTAAATGCTAGTTAGCTCTCTGACTGAGGTGTTCTTTAAAATGCCATGAGCCTAGTAACAATAATTATCAGTGGTCTGAGCAGAACATACTAGGATCCTCCTGGGGGGGGGGGGGGAAGACAGGGTCCCACATAGCCTAGGCTGGCCCTGAATTTCCAATTCTCCTGGGATTAAAGGAATGAATCTGGCTTAGAAATCTCATTTTTAGCAAATTCCACAGCAATGGTGTTAAACCCAGGATCACACTGGATCAAGAACAACCTGAGTTGTTCTTGTACCTATTTTTAAGCTTTCTTACACATATGAACAAGGTCAAGCAAATGATGTTAAGATGTCTCCGATGATGTAATTAATCGGAGCTTCTCAGAATGTACTTTTATGAGGGCTTTCAGACACTGATGAAGATTCTCTCCTTGTACCAAACTGTCATCCACCTTTTCCAAGACTTTCTAACCAAGTCATATATTAGATTCCCTTTTGAGGAGTGCAGTTTAAGCAAGAATCCTGCCAAGTGGATTTGAGAAAATCCCCTAAACGTGGTATCTTATTGCCCTGTCTGCCTTCAGCAAAGGCAAGGAGCATCCTTACCCTGATATTTCCTCCTTACCAACTTGAGCCCTACTCCTTCACAACAAATCCCTATATTTATTTTCTGGTTGGAGTCAGAACTGAACTCAATTAATTGCTCTGATATAGGGCAAAACCTCACCGTAGCCAGCAGTCTCTGCACCTATACAGTCCCTCTTAAATACTCTATTAAAGAAGCATCATGAAGCCAGAGGTGTAGCTCACCAGCAGCAAGCTTGCTTACCATGTGCAAGGCCTTCTGCTGATTGCCCAATTGTGCAAACAAGATTGTTTTTAAAGTAAAAGCTTCATTGATAGGCTTTCTTCTTTAATATTTCATTACACCGTGAAAGTAGATGACAGGAACATACAGATCAAACATTTAGATAAGAAAAACCATAGGAAACAATTAACATAAAACCAATCCTTTGGCATATTCTCATCTTTGGTCGGTGAGCTGTCAGAAGATATCTGGATCCTTATCTTGTTACTGGCATATACTTATTAAGTAGTTGTATAGCAACAGACTCATAAAATTGAAGGACTGTTGTAACCAACTCTTCTAAGAAAATTCGTAGAAACAATTCTGGGGGAAAGAAGCAATGCTAATCATGTTGTGATGTGCAAAGTTAGATATGCTCCTCAACACAGACGAGGCCACAGCGGTAACAAATCCAAAATGAGAAGGAATAAGACTAAGTCGTAGCTCAAATAAGTGGACACAAGAGTTGCAGGGGTGAATATCTTTAAAATAAATCTGACTATAAAATAAAGCCACTGCTGGGCATGGTGGCACATGCCTTTCATCCCAGCACTTGGTAGGCAGAAGCAGACAGATCTCTGTGAGTTCGAGGCCAGCCTGGTCTACAAAGCAAGTTCCAGGACTCTGTTACACAGGAAAACCCTCAAAAACCAAAAATAAAACAAAATAAGCAAAATAAAACTATCAAAAAATGAAAATAGAACTAAGGAAATATATTTATCTGCTTTAATCCTTGAATATTTAAGAGCTTAGCCCCTCCATAGTGTGCAACCACATCTCCAAATGAGAGGCCTCTGGTTCAGGGTTCCTTTCCAGGTTTTCTACTAAAAACAGTGTTTCATCTAATGGCCAAGTACACATCTGTTCAAAGACTAGCTTTCTAGTCTTTACGATGCTTGTGAGCATCTTAATAGCCAGCTTCAAACTGACAACAAGATACAGAAAGAAGTTTCTTATTGTAAAGAACTTTTATTTACATTTGGATTTTGAAAGAATAGATAAGAGTGAAAGAAAAACAGACAAAACCACATCCCTACAAATGCTCGAACATTTCAACAGAGGGGATGAAGTGGCTGCTGAGTCAGAGAGAGGAGGCAGGCAAATGCCCCAGTGGCATTCATTTGTCAGGTTCAGCATTCACTAGGGAACTCAGGTGTTTTGTGGAAATTTAGTTGGAAAGAATGAAAAAAATTAGAAATAGGCCATTAACACTGTACTTTAACAAAACATTGAATAACATCGGAAGTAGAAGCAGATGGACTGAGGAAAGCCACGTTCTATCTGGAAACAAGATACAGAGAAACTGCCCCACATGTAAGCTCAAATTTCCCCACCTGTAGAGTGATCTTAATGCTTACTGGTTTTAAAAAGCTTAAGCTATGGTTAAAAGGCTTTGTGCTAGACAATGAAGCAGCTGATTTATAAACGGATCTCTTTCCTTTCATTTATGGTAATTTACAAGAGACTTCGGGGGGGAACTCACTTAAGTTTGAATAAACATATTAGATCTGAGTTTGCACCAATAAACTGTAGGAAATTTAAGTTTCATGGAGGATGTGGTGTGGAAGGATGTTCAGAGAGAAGGCTGGAGAAAACTAAGAGAAGACCAGGGTGAACAAAGGAGAATGTGTGACTGAGACAAGCTCTTCCCAGGAGCCTTCCCCTGACACCCTGCATGGCAGTTTTTGGAGGCATGGAGCACAACTTGTTCAACTCCAGCCCAGAGCAGTTGCCTGATAAATGCTGACACAAACACTTCTTGACAGCAGGGCTCAAGGCACTAAGTCACAGGACAGGGGGTCTGGCCCAGAACTCAGCTCTGGAGTAACTACTCAAATGTGCAAGGTAGGAATGAAACTGTTCACCAGAAAATGCATTCTGCCCTTTTCCTTCTTTTCTAATCACTGTACTTTGCTCATTACCTCCTCTCCCCCACTGATCTGGATGAGTTTCGAAACAAACTCCATTAAAGTACAGTAAGAAAGGAAAAAGCAGAAGGCAAACTCTCCTGGGCTTGGAAGGCAGTTTCCAGGACAGGTCAAAAGCTGTCAGTCTTGAGTAGCAGCAGTTCTCTACAAGATCATACTGATGCTTCTTCAAAGACAGGTTAGTGACTCCTCCTAAATTAGTTGCTGACAGTTCCCCGGGTCATTTAACACCTCAAGTCTACTTCAAACAGGCCAAACCTAAGTATAATTAAACTTCAACCTACTCAAGTTCTCCTGCACTAGTAACAGAAATTTACCTTGGTTCTTTAGAAACTAAGTGCAAACAATAAAGTTTTCCATATGGAAAGGGACTTCTGCAATCAATGTCTGTATCACCTGGTACATTGGCACACGCCTGTAATCCCTGCGCTTGGAGGAGGCAGAGGCAGATGGATCTCAGTGAGTTCCAGGCCAGCCTGGTCTACAAATTGAGTCAGGACAGCCAAGGCGACACAGAGAAACCCTGTTTCAGAAAATCATAAACCAAAAGCCAAAACAAAACAAAAAAAGCCAAAACCAAAAAGTAACCACCCAAAACAAACAACAAAACAAAACAAACAAAATAAATGTATGTATCTAATTTACTTTGTCTTTGATCATGCCATGCTGGTAGCATCTAACCACACACGCTACAGAAAACACTAAATTATTTTACATCCAAGTGCAGTTCTGGAATTTTTTTTTCAAAGGTCTTAGTTGATTTTTATGTGATTTTACTTGGTTCACAAAAATATCTTGGAGCTAAAATCCACTACAGCATATATATGGTCAGTGATGCGTGAAGGAACAAGGTAGCTTTCCAAATGTTTGGTGGGCTTTCCCAAACTTCTCAGGTCTCATTTTTCTACTCACTGGCTCATTTTTCTACTAACTTGATATTACCACTGGAAGAAGGCCACTAGCAGCACAATTTCCATTCACAAAAAATGATAGCAAATCTAAGTAGATGTGAGAAGGGCCAGCCGGGAGGAAGGAGACAGGAGAGCTCCAAAGCTGGGCAGAAATTAGTTCATCCTCCTTGGCTGGCTGCAGCTCACTTAACAGCAGCCTCGGAATATCTCGCCTTGAATCTCATTTTAAGCAGGATTTATTATGCTTAATGAATTATTGTGAAGCTCTACTAAAAAAGCAATATATACACATTGTAATATGCAACTTCTCTGTAACAATGTCTAGACCAGGCAGGAGACAGAACAGACTCCATCTCAACTTACAGTGGCCCAAAATTGTTTTATCCCATGTGTACAACTGTTCCTGTCACTGAGAGACTAGAGCAGCAAATAAATGGGAAGTAACATGTAACTTTAACAGAAATAAAAACAGACACTTCTCCACAGCCACCTCCTCCCAAGAAGCAGTGCTGGGTTTTGTTCTGAATCTGGCTTTTCTGGCTGTAAGCTCCACAATGTTAAATCTCTTTCTTCTGTTCCATCATCCCTCAGTGGAGTCCGGGAAAGGCCTTCTAGAACATGTTCTTTCTAGAACATGTTTCCTCTGTGAATCACCACCAATTTACGTGATATTATTATTTCTAATCCTTCCTCAGCCTAGTTATCTTCATAAATTTAAAAACAAATATAAAAATTTGTTTATAAACTTATGGTAAACTCTTTTTTGTGTGTGTTTTGTTTTTGTTTTTTAAGACAGGGTTTCTTTGTGCAGCCCTGGCTGTCCTGAAAGTCACTCTGTAGACCAAGCTGGCATCGAACTCAGAGATTCACCTGCCTCTGCCTCCTGAGTACTGGGAATGAAGGTGTGTGCCACTATGGCAGACTCTTGAATTTTTATTAAGCACAGTAACAGGAATGGGGGAGTACACTGAAGCCCTGAGAAAATATCATTTTCTTTCATTGTTGTTTTGTTTTTTAAAACAGCCTTCTCCATGGCTCAGGCTGGCCTGAACTCACTAGGTTGACCAGCCTGGCCTCAAACTTGCAACAATCCTCCTGCCTTCCAAGTATTGGGATTACTAGTATTTGCTAGTGTGCTTTGCCTGGAAGAACATTTAGAAGCCTCTAAAGATGTCTGCCAATGTCACTAAAAGGTATCCAAACTACCCTTGTAAGTATACAGTGGAAACACACACAGATCACTACATAGTTCTAGTGACACCTCAAAATAGCTAAAAACTTCAACATCCACGAACAGAATGAACAAAAAGGCTCTTCAGGCCTCTGGAATACTATAAAAATGAAAGTGAGTGAATGAGAACCTCACACTCAAAGAGAATTTCACAATGGGATAAAAAGTCAACACAGCAAATTGTCCTAAGGTATGTAACACTTAAAAATACAACTTATATAGACAGTCCTTATTGGAATCAGGTCTATTATTCCTACATTCCTAGAATGGATAGCAGAACCTTCAGGACATTAATGAAAATAGAAAAAAACTATATTGTATCCTTGACTCATTCCAAATTCCCCCACCCTGCAAACTGTTTAAACACAAATTTTTAAAGAGCCCCTTTGCACTGGGGCTCCTCTGCTATCTTCATGGCCCTGTAGCATGCTGAATAGGCTAATAATATGGCATAACACATTTTTGTTGTTGTTCAAGACAGGGTTTCTCTGTGTGACCCTGGCTGTCCTAGAGCTCAGGGATCCACCAGCCTCCGCCTCCTGAGTGCTGGGGTTAAAGGTGTGCAACATCTCTGCCTGGTGGTGAAATACATTTCAACTACTTAAGCAGACAGGTGCCAAGTCCCCTGAGGAAGGGCTGAGAGATGACTCATGTTCTCCAAAACCTCCTCCTCAGACTCAAGCCCAGCTAATAACAATTTTGGTGATGTGCAAGGAAAGCTCATGACAGTGGGTTCTGATTTAGCTAAGTCACTTAAAATGTTCAAGTTACTATAGTAAGTATGGGAAACCTTCCAACAGTCAGTGAAGATCACAGTCCCTAACCATCGGAGTCGTTCTAGCAGTAGATCTTCTAATCTGGTCCCAGATCTGTGAAGTAAAGGCAAGCTATCCCTGTTGTACCCTGACTGAACTCTTTTTTTGTTAGTTTTTTTTTTTTTTTTTTTTTGGTTGGTTGGTTTTGTTTTTTTCAAGACAGGGTTTCTCTGTAGCCTTGGCTGTCCTCAACTTGCTTTGTAGACCAAACTGGCCTTGAACTCACAGAAATCTGCCTGCCGCAGCTCCCTTGAGTGCTGGGACTACAAGTATGCACCAACCACCATGCCCAGCCCTGACTGAACTACTAACTCACAGAATTTGTGAACATAAGACAGCTGTCATATAACTAAGCTTTGGTGGTGGCTAGAGATAAAACCTGGAAAAGCAGTGTTATTCCAATGCTTTGCCTCACTGCCATATTTCATTTTCTCATCAGATATCTTCAGTGAATACAGATTAAGTCATTTATTCACAAGCAATTCACCATCCAGGTCTAGGCTCTAAGAAATTGCCAATATTAGCATTGACAGCTGTTAGGTTTTTCTAGTCTAAATCTACGTATCAAACTAAATCTATACCAAACTAGTAAGGTCAACATACTTGTCTCTGTATACATGTGTACCTCATATCCAAACACACTCTCTCCAGTAATGCCACATCAGAAAGAGACGCAATAAATCTGTGTTATTGTTAACAAGAAGTAATTCACACAGCTCCAATTCTGAGTGCAACAGTAATGCTTTCTTCCTGAGCAGGCAAATTCATAAAATCAAACCTATCAACACTATTTCCAAAAGTCTCTCCATAGAAGTAACAAGGATCTCTGACAGATGGGAACAAATATAAAGTCAGTTTGGGTTTCAGAAGTTTTAAGTCAAAACCAGACATCTTACTTAACTGTTTTCCAATGCAGGCTGTAGCCCACCTATAGTACCATGTACTAGAGTGGAGAGCCCAAGGCTGAGGATGGAAAATCTGCTATAGATACACTGCCTCAGAAGCAGCAAGACAGCAAATAAAATTAAGCTTCTATCATACTACTAGTAGAAAAACTTTGTTATCTTCTTACTTCTTTTTGTTTATGAGCTAGAGTGTCTAATAATAGCTCAGGCTGGCCTCAAGATATATAGCTGACGATGACCTTGAATAATCAATCCTCCTGTCTCCGCTTCCCAAGTGCTAGGATTACAGCCTTGTGTATTAATGTCCCACCCAAAAAGACTTTTAAAAGTAAAAACAGCAAAAACAAAGATTCAGTTACCCTCCTTTCATAGTAACTGGTCAACACTGCCCCCTGGTGATACAAAGGAATAATCAAGGCAACAGCTTTTATTTTCAGTTATGTTTCAGTTGCCTCTCTTCTGGATGCGCATCCCACCAATGACAAAGATAGATTTACGATGACCTTCATTATGTACTGTCCACTAATTAGAAACTTGGAAACATACTCTCTCTCTCAGTTTTTTAAGACAGGGTTTCTCTGTGTAGCTTTGGCTGTCTTGGACTCCTTTGTAGACCAGGCTGGCCTTAAACTCACATCGATCCACCTGCCTCTGCCTCCCCAAGTGCTGGGAGTAAAGGTGTGTGCCACTGTGCTGGCTTCTGGAAACATGGTATGACCCATATCACTATGTAGTGAATTATATTTCCACATAAAAAGATGTGATTAAGACCCTGACAGCACATATCCTAAAATTAAAAGCACAGTAGGACAAGAAAAGCCTTATCATGTGTAATTCAGGCATGGTGGCACACACTTGGGAAGGAGAGGCTCTGTGCTTAAGGCCAGCCAGGTCTACATAGAGTTCTAGGACAGGCAGGGCTACATACATACAGAGAGATAGATAAGAAAATTCTATAGGAGAGAGCCAGTGTAGTTATCAAGGTGTGTGTGTATAACACACTGACAAGTGTCTATGGAAACCAAAGCTTCACAGTGATGCCCTGTTGGAAGAGCCTGACTCCTTATTTAGGGAAAATCCTCCACCAAAAGAGCACAGTTGGCTGCTAAGTTTTTACTAAAGGCAGAAAATGCTTCTTGAAAAAGACTTACCAAGACTGGTGCCATCCTGCCCCATGATGCACTTCATGGAGGTGATGATCTGCTCTATCACTGGTGGTGACATAGACGTGGCATACACTACACTGTGAGAATGTGTGCGCAGGTAGTTTATCAGCTCCTACGGAAGCAGAGGCAAATACTGAGAGGCAGTTCCCAAGTACATAGTTACGCAAGTGCCATCCTTCCAGGTGTTCCTGTACTCTCTCCTTCCACAACCTAGAATAGCATCATTCACATAGAACTGGTCCTTAACTACTGGGTCCAGCTCACTCATCAGAATTCGCAAGGTTTCATCTGGATGCCCAATTGCCCAACTCTGGCAAAGAACACAAGTAACTGTGGCCAGAATTTATGTGCCCCATGATCCATTTAAGAAAACTGTACTACAAAATTCCATTTCTCCCTGGAAATTCTGGATGTAGGTATCCTTGACAAGAAGGCTTTGTGAAATTCCACAAGAAAAGGAGGTGTGAATTGAGTGAAAAACACGGTGATCATCAGCTTCAAAAGGGGAAAAGCTAGTTGACAGAGAGCACTCGGCCTCAAAACACAGCATTTCTTACAGATAAACATGCTATTTTGAATGAATACGTCTTGCCTCCTGCTTACTGGTTTTTGTCATTTAACACTATATATCCTTCCAGAGTATTTCACTTACTACTTGGGTTGGTACAAACATCCCTAGATTCTTGATCTGTGCTGGACTGCTGTCAGAGACCAGTCCTCTAGCAGCTTCTTGGTCTCTTAAAAAATAAATGTTT
This sequence comes from Psammomys obesus, assembly GCF_907164565.1. Taxonomy (NCBI): domain Eukaryota; kingdom Metazoa; phylum Chordata; class Mammalia; order Rodentia; family Muridae; genus Psammomys; species Psammomys obesus. The sequence goes on along the minus strand of NW_026596134.1, from coordinate 22,905,057 downwards.
AAGGGCTTGAGAGATGGCTCAGTGGTTAAGAATACTGACTGTTTTTCCAGAGGACCCAGGTTCAATTTTCAGCACCCACATGGCAGCTTACAACTGTCTGTAACTCCTGTTACAGGGGATATGACACCTTCACAGATGAACATCCAGTCAAAAGACCAATGTACATAAAAATAAATAAATTTTAAAAAATGTTTAGCTTCTCTTTGTATGAGCCTATGACCAACCAACAACCACAGAAAATCAATTAAACTAAATCTCCTTCTCTTCTGCTACTTTTATGAGTTGTTCTAGTTGTTTTACAAAATTTCAGGTTCTCTAACTATAATTTTGTTAACTCTGGCATGAACTCAGTGGCTGGCTCTCTGAACACCTCCCCCTGGGGGATGGAGCCTTGCCAGGCAATAGAGGAAGACAATGCAGCCAGTCCTGATGAGACCTGATGGGCTAGGGTCAGATGGAAGGGGAGGGGGACCTCCCCTATCAGTGGACTGGGGAGAGGCATAGGGGAAAAGAGGGAAGGAGGGTGGGATTAGAAAGCGATGAGAGAGGGGGCCACAGCCGTGATAAAAATTGAATAAATTGTAAGAAATGATAATAATAATAAAATAATAAAAATATCTTAGCTTTTGTGTCTGTTGTGAGTTAACGATGAACATGTGTCTGTTGGTTGTAGAGGCAAATAGTTCTGCCTCTTACCAGGCATGATGGAAGCCCGAGGCTTTCCCATTAGGGTAGGGCAAGCACTAGCTATTGAAAATAGGCACACTGCATACATTGAGAATGACTATTCTTTAAGACAACAATTGTTTAGTTTTAAGAAGAAATTCAGAACATTTACGAGCACCTACTATGTGTCGCACCTATCATATATTTCTTGGCAACGATACAGCAAGTTTTTCTTCTTTTCTTTTCTGTGGTACTAAGAGTCCAATCGAGGGCAGCACATATGCCAGTTCTTTAATACTGAACTACAGGCCTGGCTCAAGTTTTAAGCTAACAGCTTTATAGAAATACAAGCTACATTCCATCATAGTCACCTTTGTAAAGAGTACAATTTAATGGATTTTGGCATAGTCAGAGCTGTGCAACCCTTACTACTACCTAATTTTAGGACATAATCCTACAATGAAGCATTGCACCCATTAGTAGTTACTTTCCATTTCTCTGTCTCCTTAACCCCTGGCAACTTTTATATGTATATTCTACTTCTATACCTGTTCTAGATAAAATGTATATAAAAGTAAAACATCATGTAACATGACCTTTTGTGATCCATTTAACAAATCTGCAAAATGTCATCTGTGTTGTAGCATTGGCACATATTTTAAAACACAGTATTTTAAAACCATCACATCACAAGCCAGCCATACTAAAAAGTTAAAAATGCTTTCCCCAAGATGTTACACAGCAAAGACATTCAAATGTAGACAGTGTCCATGATTCCGGATGTGTTCTTAACTGCCTTAGGTGGCATAAATAAAGTTGAAAACTAGATGTTGGATTTGCAGTGTCTTAGAGCTAACAAAAGCTTCTCTTTTTGTTTGTGCTTTCTGATCTTCCATTCCCACTGGTTCCTGTGACAATCCTTTGAAAGTGTGAGCATAACTCAAACCCAACAGAAGACTGGTAAACAGGAAGCACCACTGTGTGCTCTTTTACAAAAGAGTATTCTATATCTCAGACCAAATGTAGTTTAGAAAGAAGCTCAAATGAGCAAACAACAAACAATGAACAGAACAGCCTTTAGCTCAGCAGGAGACATCAGAGTCACTCCCCAGGCATCTGAGGTAGAAAGTCCACCAGCACTAGAACTTGAGCCACAGCATCTCCAAGACCCCCATATCCCAGTTCAGGACTCTACCTACTAGGCAATCCCCAAATCCAACAGCCTTTTTCTATTTGGCCACTCTAGAGGCCTGTTTTACCTTCTTGCCTCCAATGTATCCTCCTGAAGCACCAAAGCTCTTTGTGAATGTTCCCATCATAACATCTACATCCTCGGGATCCAGGCCAAAGTAGTCTACCACACCTCGTCCTGAAGGGCCAAGTGCCCCAATGCTGTGTGCCTCATCCAGATACAAGTATGCCTTGTACTTCTTCTTGAGAGCAATCACTTCAGGAAGACGAACAATAGACCCCTCCATACTGGCAAAACAAGGTTTAAAAAACAAAAACACACAAAGACTGTAACTCTCAAAATTATCAACAGGCCACTTTATTTTTAAGGTTTTGAGGTTAATTGCTTTTCAACATAAGTCTGAAAACTCCACATCTGGTTTTAAACTAAGTTTTGTGGCATACTGACTTGGCAGAAACAGGAGGTTGACATTTTTAACTGGTTTTATTTCATAACAGAAAGAACTAGAGTTAACAGCAGATAGTTTGTTTTGTGGGGCTAGAGGTTAAAGTCAGGGCCTTGCATATGCGAGGAATGCACTCTACCACCTAGCCACATCCCCAGCCCACAAGATCTTCTAAAGCTGTGGTTACAAGCAACACCAGACTTTGTATTCATTATACACGCCTTGAATTCCTGCCCAGCTTTCCCCAATAGACTGTGGCCCGGACTATAAGCCAAATAAACCCTTTTCTGTCCAAATTGTTTTTGGTCATGGTCTTTATCACAGCAATAAAAACCTAACTAAGGCAGGCTGTCCCAATGAACAAAAGAAAAAAACATACCTGAAATTAAAATATAGCCTGGAGTGAGGGAATATGCCTGTAAATCCTAGTACTCAAGAGGTAGAATCTGGAGTTCAAGGTCAGTGTAGAATACATGAGACCATATCTCAAAAAATAAAAAAAAAAAAGTAACTCATTTTATTTATTTTTATATTAATTTGTTTTGTGCAAGACTGGAGATTGAACATAGGGCCTCATGTATACTAAACAAGAGCACAACCACTGTGTCTTGCCTTGTATCCTAGGTGAATCTCAAAGAGATGGCTTACCTGTCTCAGCCTCCTGAGTGCTGGAATTACAGGTATGTACCACCACACCTAGCTTTGTAATTTGTTTTTAGTAAATTAGAATCTTTATGTGTAAGCTTTTCATAAACAGTAGAAAAACCACTTCACTGAGAAGAAGATCTGGAGGCTGTGTGCTAAACAGACATAAGACCTTTGTGCTCAGTGTCTCCTCTGTCGCCAGTTATTTTTAACAAGTCATACACACTCCTTAGTTTCCAGAGGGGGCTAGTCTAGCTAGCCCTTCAGCTGAAAGCTTATATGACTTTGTGGGCCTAGGCCACAGTTAAGAACAGTGTATCAAGATTATCTACCTGTATATTCCTTCTACAAGGATTAGGATTTTCTTCCAGGGCCTTCTTGTCCGAGGCTGACCATAAACAATGGCATCTTTCAAAAGCTTCTCCAAGCTTTGCATATCTATGGCACAAAGAAAGAATTCAGTACCAAAGTATCTTTTTCCTGAAAATATCAGAAAAATGTTAATATACATTTTTTATTCAGAAATGTCTCAGACAGCAAAGGACATGAACATAATTAGAGTTGAGCAGAAAGATAAGTGACTTATTGCTACTTTAGTTGACATCTATACGTGACAAATGTTCAAAGCAATCAGTAAGACTAAATGACTGACAATTGATTGCTTTAGACAGAAAATGACTATTGTTTTATGTTAAATTCTCTGCCTTTGAATTAGCTTTTCTTTTATTTTTAAAATCAAACTCCATCTCTAAACCAACTGATTCATTCAGCAATAACTATATAAAGACCAAGTAAGAGTGAGTAAATCACCCCAAATATATACGTTCCTCCTAAACATGCATGGACCTGAAGAGATTGATTGGGGTTTTAAAGCACTTGATGCTCTTGCAGAGAACCTAGGTTTGATTCCCAGTATCCACATGGTGATTCATAACCACCTATAAGTCCAGTTCCAAGGGATTCAATACTCTCCTCTGATTTGTGTGAGCACCAAGCATGTACAAACAGGCAAAACATTCACATAAAATAAAATAAATACATCTTAAAAGAAAAGTAAACATGGAGAATGAACTTCAAAGTGTAAGATCTATTTACTTTTACTCAGGATGCATTCAATAGCTGTTTATTAAACAGCTTTCTCTTTTGTACAGTTTAAAATATGCCAGTCTAGGACATGCATGAGTCCAAGCTTAAACTTGACAATCAATTGAGATTGTTCCACATTCATTCCATCAGCATGAACACAGCCAACAAATCTGGGCCCCAGGGCACCAACCAAGGACAATGCATGGAGAGTATCTAGATGCTCTGCTTAGATGTAGCTGATTGGCAGCTTAGTCTCTATGTTGGTTCCCTAGTAAGGGGAGCAGAGGCTATCTCTAACATGGACTCTGTTGCCTGCTCTTTGATCACTTTACCCTGGTAGGGGTACTTTGCCAGGTCACAAAGGAAGAGGATGCAGACAGTCCTAATGAGACTTGATAGGTTGGGGTCAGCTGCGAGGGGAGGAGAGCTCTGCCTTTCTAAATAGGGGAGAGTAAAGTGGGAAGGAGAGTGGGACCAGGAGGAGACAAGGGAGGGGGGCTTTAATTGGGATGTAAAAGGAGTAAATTATAAAAATTAAATTTCCATTTAAAAAAAGGAAGCCAGCATGGTTGATGCTATCACTAAGAACCTTGGTTTTCCTCTTAAATGCTTTGGACTGTACTGTTGCCATCTCTATTGAGTTTATACTTTTGAAGACAATTAAAAATTTTCTCCTGCTGGGCAGTGGCGGCACATGCCTTTAATCCCAGCACTTGGGAGGCACAGGTTGCCGGATCTCTCTGAGCTTCAGGCCAGCCTGGTCTACAGAGTGAGTTCCAGAACAGTAAGAGCTGCACAGAGAAACCCCCGTCTCAAAAAAACAAAACAAAACAAAACAAAACAAAACAAAACAACAACAGCAAAAACCTCCCTAAAATCTAAGCAACATTCTGTCTGCTATAAATGTCATGCTAGTGGAGACACCGCACTATAACAGGGCCTTGATTCTGTGTTCTATACCACTTATCACTGGAAGATGGGGTCAAAACTGCCCAACTTTGTCCTTTTATAATCAGAGTTTGATAGGAAAGGGAAACAATGTAAAAAAAAAAAAAAAAAACCACAACAGGATGAACAAAAGGTGACAACTGTGTTACACTTTTTAGTATTTGTAACACCCCAATCAGCTTGCTGCCTGACTAGCAGTAACCCTGCCTGACCCAGAGCCTCGGCTCGTTTGCAGAGAGCAGGAGACAAGGAAATCTGTCGTTTCCTATGTTTATATACAGAAAGGAGACAGAAAGTAATAGCGATTGAACATGTTAGACAAAAGGAAGAAACAGGAAAAAGAGGCGGAATGTGTCGGTACATGGTTACGACTATAGCACACAGGGGGTTGAAACAGGAGAGTCACTGTAAGTTCCAAGATAATGTGGCGAGTTCCAGGCTAGTCGGAGCTACATACATAATATGGCCCTATTTCAAAAAGGAACCACGCATTTACAAAACAAAACAAGTCTACAAACTTTAGCAAAGGGAACTATCTATAGCAGGAATGCTTGGGCAGGGAGCCTACTTAGGAAAACGGTATCTACCTTTCTTTTATCATATACCACACACACTCCACATAAATTAAGATTTTAAATATGCCACAAAACTCCCAAATGAAAATGTGAGAAAACAAGGCCCTTCTTTAAAGAAAGAATTTAATACAATCTAAAATTCAAAGACATTTTGATAAGTCAATTAGCAAGACATTTAAATTAAAATAGTGACATAAAAGGACTTATAATATGAATTTTGTTCTCAACAATATTGGATTTATAATCCAATAAAGAATCAAATGAGAAGATGGGCACAGTGGTGCACATCTGTAATCCCAGAACTCAGGGAGGGAGAGGCAGGCAATCTCTGTGAGTTCCAGGCCATCCTGGTCTACAAATCTAGTCCAGAACAGCCAAGGCTACACAGAGAAACAATTCTCCAAACAAACAATAACAAAGCTGGGCACCCTGGCGCAGGTCTGCAATCCCAGTGCTCTGGGAGGCAAGAGGAACACTGTGAGTTTGAGGGCAACCTGGTCTACAAAGTTAGTCCAGGACAGCCAATGCTACACTGAGAAACAAACAAAAGAATCAAATGAGAGCCAAGCATGGGCAAGAGGATCACTGTGAGTTTGAAGGCAGCCTGGTCTACAGAGTGAGTTCCAGGAGAACCAGAGCTACACAGAAGAAAAAAGAAAAAGCAAACAAACAAAAAAACAAAACCCCAAAGTCTCAAAAAAGCAAAAGATAATACTAAAAGCTTCTAATATCAATAAAAAGATTTCAGCTTGAAAATGACCAACTTAAAGAAGATTCTAAAATATAATAACTGCATAAAAATTGCTTGATACATAAAAAAGAAATAAAACCTAAAATATTGTGTACTTATTAGACTTAGAAAGATATAAAAGTTAGTACAAGCAGCCAATGTCATGTTTATTATATGTATAATACAATTTGGAAAGGTATTAAAAACATATACCCTTTTTCATTCACTGGGCACTCTGGGCTGCTCTACAGGAATCAGATGATTGTACAAATATGTGAGCACAGTGCTGATTCTAGTTAGAAAGGTCAGAAAGGATTTAAGATTGAGACAAAGGAACCGACTAGCCATAGCTCTCTGGACACATCACACTAAACTAAAGGTTGAGAAAGAGTCACAGGCATGGACAAGAGTTCACAATGGATATGGTTAAAAGTTTCACAACAATGAAAAGGTCCTAACCACATACAACAAAACACTGACTCGGTCTCACTGTAGAACATTTTACATAAGATAAAGCAAAAAAAAAAAAAAAAAAAAAGAAGAAGAAAGTTACTGCTGTCCAATCCTTCCTTTCAGAGGTACAAACCTAGTAATTGGTATATATTATTGTACAATTTCATCTACACACACATTTGGCAAGACATTACACATGCAGATGATCTTTCTCCCTATGTGTGTTTTAAATTATGAAGACTATGATTTTTGTTAAAAATTATTATTTAACAGTGCACAAAAATATTTCCATTTAGAGAACGAGTTTCATTTTATTTATTTTTAAAGATTTATGTATTTAGTGTGTGTGTGTGAGTATCCTGTCTGCATGTGCACCTGCACATCAGAAGAGGGCAGCAGATCCCATTACAGATGGTTGTGAGCCACCATGTGGCTGCTGGGAATTGAACTCAGGACCTCCGGAAGAATAGCCAGTACTTTTAACCACTGAGCCATCTCTCCAGCCCCCTGGGAACAAGTTTTAGCTTCAAGATACCATTCCCTTTCTTCCTACCATCTCTTACATTACTGTACCTCAACATTTGTTCTACTTATACATGACTATGTATGATATATGTATATATGTTTGTGTATATACACACATGTAGGTACACATGCACACATATGTATCTGTAGAGGCCAGAGGTTGATGCCATGTGTCTTCCTCAATCATACTCCACCGTATTTTTTGAGATATGGTTGGGTTGAGATATGGCTCACGTTAAAGGCTAGGCTCACAACTATAAATATAAGAGATATGGTCTCTCCTCACTAATTCAACTAGACTGGCTGGCCTCAAAGATCTTCCTGTCTCCATCTCCTAGCTGCTGAAATTATAGGCATGAGCTGTCGCAGTCATCTTTTCGTAGGCGAGCACGGTCTCGCACAGGTTCTCCTGTTTCTGTTGCAGGTATCTTACAAAATAAGCCATCTCCTTGCCTGCTAGATCTTTAAAACAATTAAGAATTCTTTCTAACTTTGTGTGTGTGTCTGCATATGAGTACAAGTACCTGTAGAGGTCAGAAGAGGGTGCTTATCCCCTAGACCTGGAGTCATACCTAGCTTCCTTAGATGGGTGCTGGGAACCGAACTCAGGTCTTCTGCAAAGTTGTACACATTCTTTAACCACTGAACCACTTTTCCAGCACCAAACTTTTTAAGACAGACAGACATACAGAAAGACAGACAGACAGACAAACATGTGTGCATGCTGTGCCAGTGTGTGGTTGGATATAAGGAGACTCATGCCACAGCATAAGTGTAGGGTAAGAGACAACCTTATGGAGTCAGTTCTCTTTTACATGGATTCTAGGGATTGAACTCATGTCATCCAGCTTATGTAGAAAGCTCTGCATCTGCTCAAGTATCTTGCTGGTCCCATCTGTTTTATTTTACTTAAATGTTGAATTATCAAAATCTTTTCACAGATCTTATTCACTCCTCTAAGACATACTACAGCTATCCAGTAAATGTATTTGAACAGAGATTTATAAACAAGAAAATAAGATGGGAAACTTAAAAGTCAAATCAAAGGTAGAAAGTATAAATTACAAAAAGGAATGACCCTCCCATATATTCTATTCATTCATTCACAGACAGTCAAAGAGACACATACGCACATGCTCAGGATGACTACAATCTGAATATCCTCCAGGTTCAGCCTACCAACTGCCAGAATCCAAAGCACATGCCACTGCATTCTGCTTTTTAAAATGTTAGTTAATTTTTTTTTTCTCATTTCATGGGCGTTGGCATTTTGCCTGTATGTCAGATGACGGAGTTACAGACAGTTGTAAGCTGGCTTGTGGGTGCTGGGAATTGAACCTGGATCCTCTGAAGGGCAGTCAGTGCTCTTAACTGCTGAGCCATCTCTCCAGGCCTGTTTTTCTTTCTTCTTTTTAATGTTACATATTCTCCTTTTATTTCATTAAAGACAGCATCTTTTTAAAACACTGGACCAGAAGAACATTTTAAATCTTCTACTTCAGCTGCACTGTACTTTCTATTATTAATGTAACTGCTATAATCACCACCACTGTCCCAAAGACTATCAAACCTTACAGCCAATGGCAAAGCCTAGCACAAACTCACTGTTGTGTTTGAAGATTCGAATGGTTGCTCCCGACAGTCTGGCTCCTAGAACTAGTGATGCATGGTTTAACTCATCACTGAGAATCAGGCAACCCTGCAAAATCACAAGCACAGGAAGGTAAAATGCTACCAAATACGGGTGATAACTGTTTTTCAAAGACACTTTAGAAGCAGATACAGATTCCTAGCCTATATATAATAGCTTCTTCATCCTCTCAAGTTAAGTATCCAGATATATAGCAACAGCTTCTTATACCTAAAATCTGTCACAGGCTTTAATTGAGAGAAATTTGATGTATCATTTTGTGAGAAACAGCAGCTGTAGAGATGGTGCTTTTACTATCACTATTAACATGTCTAGAGTTCAGGAAAGAACCTATTTATAAACCCCAGATCACACAGTATGCAGAATGTGGTTGAGCTTCTTAAAATTCCTGAACATACTTTAACAAATAAATTAAGGAGAGAGCAAAGCCTGTTAACGCTTCATGTTTTATTCCCCCCCAACTTCTTTTTATCTTCCATCTCTCACGGGACCCTTCAACACGATAAAATAAAAACACAGAAACAAATTTTTGTCTTTCAAAAATGGCCTCCGCAGGGGCTGACAGGATGTAAAGCTCAGTGGTAGAGAACATTTGTCTAACATGTACAAGGCCCTGGGCTGTATACTTGCCACTACAATGAGTGAATAAATAAAGACATGAATTTCCATATGAAAATCATCTCAAAATACCCCAATGGCTGAAACAAAAACAATTTAAGCAACAAAAAAAGGTCACAGCCAGGCGTGGTGGCACAGGCCTTTAATCAGAGATCTTGTAAGATAAAGGGAGGTGAATCTCTAAGTTTGAGGCCAGTCTGGTCCACAAAGTAAATTGCAGGACAGCAAGAGCTGTCTTGGTTTTGAGAAGCCCTGCCTCAAAAAAACCAAACCAAACAAACAAAAAAAAAAACCCAAACCAATAATCAATTTTTAAAAAGAAGTACTAATATTGGATTATTACACAAATAATGAAATACTCATGAGTCCATACTAATGTAAAGAAATGACAACTCTTCCACAAAACTCCAATAAATAAGTATAGAAGGAATGAGAAAAATCTAGGAATACCAAAGCAATTAACTGTCATTGGCTATGCACAGCCACACTAAAATTAGTGTACGAAAGTTTAATAAAAAGAAAAAAGATACTATTCACATAATCCCGAAGTTTCTCTGGCAGAGTAATTGGTAATTACAAAGGGAACAGTAATAAGTGAGAGTAGGAAATCTTGCCTGATCTCTTAGCCACGTGACCAGGGCCTACTTATATTACTAATAATATGTGGGGCAGATGCCACTTCTGTGCTCTTTCTCTGTAACACATGCCAACAGTTGTGACCACTCACGCTAACAGACATTCTACCAAATAAGGGGCCAGCAAACACTGTTCCAACGTGGAAGCCAGAAAACACACACCAGAGGTGCCTGAGAACCACAACTGAGTGCAGTGTGGAGCCTCAACTGAAACAAGGGGAAAGGGCAGACATGTTTGATGATAGACATGTGCGTTTGTTGGTGTATTGTTAACTTCTAAGCTTTGGGAAAGGCTCCACTGGTAATTAAGATGCTACTGTAGAGGGAAGCTGAGTAAAGGCCGTACAGGGACTCGGCACCCTCTGTATCGCTTTAGTTATCTAAATTTAAAACTCTGGGAGAAGAGATCTCAGAGTCATCGGAATCTGTACTCACCAGGCCTGGCTCTACTGTACTTTAAAAACATTCTCCCAACAGACATAATTCAATTTCCTTCTCTTTACAGATAATTTATTTTTCAGGCAAAACCTGCAAGGCTGTTTTTCAGATCCCATCCCCTAGTCAACATTTTTAGGTATCAGTCTGGCTTTTTTCTTGTAGTCTACTGTGAGTTTCTATTTCATTACTGATTAAAAAATAAAATTAATATGAAATATTAGGTGCATATGCTTTAGGCAGAATGTTAAGGGATTTAAAGCGTTATTTTATTATAACGTATGAAAGAGATAATTTTTTTCTTTCTCTCTTGTTTTTTTTGAGACAGGGTTTCTCTGTGTAGCCTTGGCTATCCTGGACTCGCTTTGAAGACCAGGCTGGCCTTGGATAAGAGATACTATTATCATATTCAATTTACAGAAGAAAGTCATTCTTATCCAAGCACAGCACAAGGAAGAGACTCAACACAAAGCTCCTGATTTTAGAATATGTGTTCTATCAGCCTTTAAACTGAACAATCTGTCAACTCAGAGAGATCCAAGATCAGAGTCAAAGAATTAGCATCCATAATAGATTAAATAATAGTCACTACCATTTCAACTACAATTTGGAAGATTAGTCTTTAAGGTCGTATCTTTCACGTTAGTACAAGAAAAATCTAACTCTAAACAAAGATTTGTTAGCGTTCATAAGCATACAGGAAGATGCAAAGTGAGGACATCTGGCCTTCTAGTGTCAAAAACCCTAAGAAAGTCAGGATTTCAGGTCGATATTGCCCAAATGCAGGATAGCAGCATACTGTAATCAACATAAGGAAACATATACTACCTCTTTCAAAGAGCTTGCCCCTGTTGAACGAGCTGCTGAACATGTGGTATCCTAATACACCCTTCTTACCCTTTAAGTTTGTAGGATGTACAAAAAAGTCCCATCTTTTACTCCTGCCACTGATAACTTTGTCTCCTCTCTTTTCATCCTCATGAGTCTAGTTAGATTTGAATACTTTCTTCATTTTTCAAAGATTCAGTTTCCGTTTTACTGCTTTCCCCTGAAATTCAGATTCTGTATGTATTGTTATTGCATATTCCTGTTTACTTAGTAGGGCCTAGTCTGCTTTTTACGTCTAGATTTACTTCATAGGCATAAGAGTTTGGCCCACATGCACATATGCGTACCACAGGCATGTCTGGGACCCGTGGAGTCAGGGGAGTATATCAGGTCCCTATTGTTGGGGTCTCACATGGATGCTGGGAATAAAACCTGGATCCACGGCAGAATTAACCACTGAATCGTCTCTCCAGCGCCCTCTCTATGATTTCTTAGGATGAAAAAGCTTTTTTTTTTCTCCCGAAATACAAATTTAATGTACGCTGAGTATGTGACTCAGGGAGAAGGCATATGCATTCAACCTTAAGTCTCTAAGTACACTTAGTGTTATTTATGTTTAGCTCTGTATTGCTTTAGTTTTAACCTGTAATTTGTTATGTTACATTCCACTGACTACTTTTTGTTTTTGCCCCCAACCCCCCGCCTCCAATTTAACTTCCAGTGATTTCTGATTAAATTACACTGTGGTCAGAAAACACACTTTAAAACTTCCAAATATATTAAAATTTATTTAAACTCTAAATTCAGTATGTCCTGGTAGACACCCTGCTGCTGCTGGGAAGTGTTGGTAAGTGTGTAGGAGGTTAGCAAGCTCTGACTGCTCTCCCAGTATCTGGACCTGTGGTGACTCTGCTCTAAGGGAACAACAGCTGCAGCTCTTTCCTTTGACAAAACTCAAGCTTTGCTTTCTGAACTTTGAACCTGTGATCAAGCCCCTAATACATCTTGATTAATCAAGTCTTTTGCATTATATCATAGCCTTCATCTTCACAATATTCCTTGGTCTGAACTCTGTCTATGTCATCAATGCAGTAGCTTCAAGCTTTTCACTAGTTTGCATGCTACATCTTTTTCTTCCCCTTGAAGGCTAGAGATCAAATCCAGGACCATGTACCATGTACATGCTAAACAAGCACGCTATCAGGGACTTGCATCCCCAGACGTTCTTTTATCTATATTTCCGACAAAGACCTGGCTCCTCAGCTCTAGGTTGATCTCAGATGCCTGGACTCAAGAAGTCTTCTTGCTTTAGGCTCCCAAGTGGAAGGACGGCAGGTAGATGGCACTGTGCTAACTTCATCTTTTTATTTTAGTGTTCATATCTCTACATTTCAAATAGGTTCATTTACTATCAGGAAACTTACTAGTTTTACCTCATCTGAGAAGATCTGCCATCTACTTCAATGTACAAATAGTTACGTTTTTGTAATATCAATACACTTGCTTTAAACCTCTTGCGTTGCTATTTGTTTACTGTTTGTCTCATCTGTTCAGTACAAAATCACAGTTATAACTGAATTAGAGTCACACAAATCTACTACAAAGGGAACTTTGAGGACAAAAAAACTATGTGACATATTCACAGTCATAGGTAAGTCTGACCATATTAATCAACAAACAAGCAAAACTCAAGTCTGAGGTAATTCACTGCTTTTGCCAATGTGTCATTTCTAAACATAAATGCTAAGATAAAAACAAACAAATGAACAAAGAAGAAAATGAGTTCAAGGGTTCTTTTCAAGCTTTAGTAGTTACAATTAGAAAGCATTTGACCTTTCCTTACATTAACTCTCACAAGTTCCATCAGCCTGGAGCAATGGCTCAGAGGGTAAGAGCACTGACTGCTCTTACAGAGGAGCTGGGTTCAATTCCCAGCACCCACACGGTAGCTCACAACTGTATATAACTCCAGTTCCAGGGGATCTGAGACCATCACAGAAACATATATATATATATAGGCAAAAACATCAATGCACAAGTTCCATCACAGGATGAATATGCAGATATGTTCACATACACATGTATGTTATATTTAGATTTAATCTACTTAAATATCTAGGTAAATGCATTTTCATATTTTTCGACTTAGGCAAAACAAACAATTTTTTTCAATTAAACTTCAGAATTTGAGTCTTTTGGGGCTTTTATCTTTATCAGAATCCCTTCAAAATTGTATAGGAAGAGGGAAAGACCATGGGTTCTAAGAGGAAAGCCCCAACTGATAACAGCTTTGCAAGACATACTTGTCTATGATGGAGCATCTTTGTAAACTGTGCTTAGTCTAATGTTAATAATAGCTCTTGACTGGGAATGTTTATCAAAACAGAAGAACGTATGTAAGAGAACTGCTCCAAATGACGCCATCTTACTTTGCCAACAAGAGCGGGAATGTTCATTGAATTTGTTGCAAATCCCATGCCATAGGTCATAGCAGCTTCCACGCCCAAGAACCTTGCTACCAGTTTCTCCAGTTCTTCATGCTTGTCCAGGTTTCCTGTACGAAGAAGTCAAGTAATAAAATCAGTATCATAAAATCCTCAATTTAAAAATTACTACTTTATTAAGAGAAAGCAGGGCTAACAAGACAGATCAGCAGGTAAAGGTACTTGCTGCCAAGCCTGACCCGCCCCCCGAGAGGTCAATCTCTGGAACCAACATGGTAGGTGGAGAGAACCAAGAGTTGTCCTCTGACACCCCCCCCCCCCACACACACACACACACCAGTGATAAAAATATTTTTAAGTCTGGGGTGGTGGCACCTTTAACCCCAGCACTCAGGAGGCAGAGGCAGGTGGGCAGGGGGATTTGAGTTCCAGGCCATCCTGGTGTACAGAGTGTTCCAGGACAGCCAGGGCCACACACAGAAACCCTGTTGTCATGAAAACCCAAATACATACACACACATACACACACACACATACACACACACACACACACACACATTTATAATTTCTGTTGAAAAGCAACACACACACACAATAGAACACTATTAAAATTCCATTTATGGATACTTATAATTCTTAATATAATTAGTGAAAAAATGAGAACTATGCACACAGGGTAATATCAAAAGGTAAACTGTGTTCCACTAAAAAGATATTCTGAGGGGCTGAGGGACAGCTCTGTGGCAGAGCAGATTCATATCATGGGTAAGGCCCAGAGTCAGATTCCAGCACTAAAACAAAACAACGTTGTAACTACTTTACCTAAGAATGTAGCCATGGGGACTGGAAAGATGGGCTCAGCAGTCAAGAATAATGCTTGCTCTTCCAAAGGATTCAAGTTCAATTCCAAGCAGCCACATGGCAGCTCAGAACTGTCTGAAATTTTAGTTCCAGAGTATCTGACATCTTCACAGTCACACATGCACATAATGTACATAAAATAGTGCCCATAAAATAAAAATTAAATTATTCATTAAGAAGAAAAAAGAACATAACCACTTTGGAAAGTCCTCACAAAAAACATCAATAAAATAAGGCCATTAAGACTGGGCTAATAACACCCTGGACAAAGAAACAGACATATACAGAGGAAGCTCAGAAGATGACAGTATCTGACACACATGGAGACGGCCATGGGGCCACAGGCTAGGAAACACTAAGGAAGCCAGCAAGCACCTGGAACTGTCAGAGTGAGTATGGCCCTGCCAACGCCTGGACAGCATGCTTCTATCCACAACTCCCCATTTCTCATTCTTTGTAGCCCTAGAAAGCCAGAGTCGGGAACTCTTGAGAGATAGAAATCCTTACCAAGTAGACAATGATTTATTGAGAAAGAAGTAGACTCACTACATGAACTCCACAGAGGCTCAAAGTGAGAGGCGGCAGCAATCAGGGCAGACAAGGGTTAAGGCTAGGCTACAAACATGATATATAAAACACACAAAGCCACATGGCAGAACACATCTGTAACTCCAGCACTGGCAGGAAGATCACAAGCTCAAGGTTAGCCTGGGTTGCTACAAGACTTTCTAAACATGCCTCACCCCTTAACTCTCACCCCTCTACTCCGCCAAAAAACATAAACTCTCACTGCTGATGGGACTATGCAATAGTGTGGATATTCTAGGAAGTAGCTCAAAATGTTGATCATAAAAATACCATTTGATCCAGCAATACTACAACTAAGTACAAACCCAAGAGAAATATGAAAATGTTATTAAAAATGTATTCTTATAACTAAAAGGATAAATGAACCAAATGTCCATCATAAATAAGTGAAGAAACACAATGTGGTATGTACACACAATGGACTGTTACTTAGTCACAGAGTAGAATGGCATGCTGATGCAATCTCTGAAGTACTAATGCATGCTATACATAATCTTGTGAATAAAAAAATCTTGTAAGTAAAAAAGCCAGAGACGAAAGGCTACAATGTTACATGATTCCATGTAGATGAAATATCAAAGAGAGGCAAATAAAGACAGTAGACCACTGGTTGCCGGTGACTGCTAGTGGGTCAGACAGCTCTACCAGATCTGTGACTATCCTAAAAGACTATGAAGTATACTCTTCAAGTGGGCAAATGATGTCTTATAAATTGTATCTTAATAAAGCTTTTAAGACAAGAAACAAAAAGTAACATACTTTCCCTTTTAAACCCGACTGGAACGACCAAGTAATTCTTGCTTCTCTCCACAAGTAAAAGAACATTGTTCTGAAGTCCTAGCGTTCACATATTGAAGTGTGTGTGCAATGCCAGGCTGTAAATGGTGAGGAAAGGCAAGTTTATGGACAGGTCTGCCCAATTAACTTCTCAATACCAAAAGAACACAAAAGGACAGAAAAGAGAAAGGAAGACAATTACAGAGTTTGTCCATGTTTTTCAAAAGCAGGAGCTTGAGAATCTATCCATGAGGAGCTTATAACAAAATCAAAGGATCCACAGAGCTCTGAGACAGGAATGTTTGTGAGGGAGAGAGATCCACAACAGGGCATAACTGGAATTTCTTTTCTTTACTTTTTTTTTTTGTTTGTTTGTTTTTTCAAGACAGGGTTTCTCTCTGTAGCCTTGTCTGTTCTGGAGCTCGCTCTATAGCCCAGGCTTGCCTTGAACTCACAGAGATCTGCTTGCCTCTGCCTCTGCCTCCCTGGGTGCTGGTATTAAAGGCATTAGCCATGTGAAATTGTGAATTGTTCTTTCAAGGTCTGTAAAGAAGTGTGTGGGTATTTTGATGGGAATTGCACTGAATCTGTAGACTGCTTTTGGTATGACAGCCATTTTCACTAGTGGGTTCCATAACAAGGAGAGCAGGAGTTTTCTCTGACATGAACCCAGTAGCCTGCTCTTTGATCACCTCCCCCTCGGGGGAGCAGCCTTGCCAGGCCACAGAGGAAGACAATGCAGCCAGTCCTGAAGAGACCTGATAGGCTAGGATCTGATGGAAGGGGTGGAGGACCTCCCCTATCAGTGGACTGGGGGGAGGGGCATAGGAGAAGAGGGATGGAGGGCAGAATTGGGAGGAGATAAGGGAGGGGCTACAGCCAGAATACAAAGTGAATAAACTGTAATAAATAATAAATAAATATTTTAAAATGTTTAAAAAAAAGGCATGAGCCACCACCGCCCGGCTTGTAATATCTTGATACACTCAAAAGAAATAAAGGTCTCAAAAACTCAAAGGAGAAAAGTTAAAAAAAAAAAAAAAAAAGAGGAAAGTTTCTCATATGCAGAATCTAAATTTAAACAGATTTATCACGTGAAAGCATAATGGCAGCTACTTAGAGGAAGAAGATGGAAGGAAGAAAGGATGATAGTGGAGGCCACAGATAAGAACAACATACAAGAATGTATGGTATGTACTAAAATGTAAGAATGAAAACCAGTTATTTTCCACGTTAACTAAAAGTACCATTTAAAAAATGGGCTTGCTGGGCTGGAGAGATGGCCCAGTGGTTAGGAGCTCTGTCTGCTCTTCCAGAAGTCCTGAGTTCAATTCCCAGCAACCACATGGTGGCTCACAACCATCTATACCCTCTATTGCCCTCTTCTGGCACGCGCAGGAGTATATGCAGATAGAGCATTCAAAATAAGAAAATAAAATAGAAAAAGTAGGAGAGAGAGAGAAAGAGAGAGAGAGAAAGAGAGACCTAAAGTGACCCCTCTCAACCCCCAAATAAAGAAATAGTAGACTGTAACTGTCAAACAGTCCTGAGAGCAACCATTTCAAAGTAAAGCAGGAGACAAAGAAATAGCTAATAAGAGTACCCAGAGGACTACATTAAAAAAAAAAAAAAAAAAAAACAAAAAAACAAAACATGCTTCTCAGAGCTCCTCCTCTTGACTTTGCCTGGTAAATTTAGAATTTAAGATGTGTAAAGATCCAACTGAGGCTCCTACAGCACTAAACTGGCATGGGATCCTAGAAACAATGTGGCTACAAAGCAAAAGACTAACCAATTTTTTTACTTTACTGAGCTAGTCTTAAACACTGGGACTTTCAGATCAAAAATGTCCATACTCCATACACTTTAAGAAGAAAGCAAAATAAAAAACAAAAGAATAGCTGGGCAGTAGTGGTGCACACCTTTAATCCCTGGCAATTAGGAGGCAGAGGCAGGCAAATCTCTATGAATAAAGCAGGATATAGAAAAGTTCCTAATTCTGTTTTTCACTGTCTCTTTCTTTCACTTTAAATATAGTATATTGAGTGAGGTGCTGTGGCAGATAAAGCTATTGGGAATCCCTTTCTTCTCTTTGCATTGAAGAGGTAGAGAGCCACCCCTTAGCCCTTGAACTCAGGCTGGCTAAAGGACTGGCTTTGACAAATGCAAACGGTGCTGACTCTTAGAAAAGCCTCTTGTCGCTTTAGCCGAAAGGCTGCAGCTTCACAAGATTTGAGCCACTGAGTCACCACTGGCTGCAGCCATGTCAGTGATCCTGGACACAAACCATCCAAATGTACTTGCAACCCAATTCCTAGGCCTTGCCCACCCTAGTGAATTGTTGATTCAACTTTCTCAGTTTAAATATAAAAAAAAAACCACCTTATAACTTTATAACAGTTAGCAGTTCTCTACCGAAAAAAAAGGAAGAAATTTCTTTACATCAGATTGTTAATCCATCGCATTTTACAGACTTGTGAAAATAGTTTGCATTTACTGAGTCCCTTGTCTGTTCCAAGTGTTTTACATGAATTAGCTTAATTACTTAAAACATATGTTAGCTCTGATAGTGGCCATAAATAAGTGGCACTTCTAAGATTTACAAAAGTCAATAAAATCCAACACAGAAACAAACACAAAACTTTGCTATGGACATTATGTACATGTAACACACACTGAAACCATTTCAAAATATAAAAGAAAGCATCCGTTGGACCTGACCTAAGGCAATAGGCCAAGTGTCTATATTTATCACTCTAGTGCTGTACCACTATTACTCACTCCTGAGCTCACACTTACCAATCTCCTGGCGAGTGCTGCACACTCCTGCTCCATACTCCTTGAGAACTTCCGCAGCTGCTTCCTGACATGATCCATTGTTCCTCGCAAATCCAAGATAGTTGTAGGAACCCATGTTTATAACACCTTTAATTATATTCCCTGTGTACCTGTGTTTCAATAGTATAAAACTTAATGATATTCACAAGCATACTCACACTTAAATGTGACATACTCTGATAACACAAAAAGAAGCACCATACACAGAAGTAAAGAGGACACTATCTGTCGAAAAGCAGCACAAACTAACTCAACACTAACAAGAGAAATGAATGGTACAACAAAATCCAATATGCATTGTGAACAGGTATGAAATTGTTAAATAAACATTACCTTTAAAAAACAATGTTAATTTATTGACAGTGGAAAAAAATTAATGTATGATGGCCAATGTTGGCTTAGAATAGTCTTACAAACTAGCTATCATTCAATATTTTCTTCTGGAGGGCAACTTGGTACTTCTTAGTCACTGAAAGGCACGTATGTGCTCACTCAGCAATTCTGCATGTGAACACGTACACATGAGGGTCCTAAGAGCCACTGTCCTTTCACCTTGGACTTCTGTAGGCCCAGGGACCAGTGACATTCCCTATGATGGCAGCTCAGTCAGCGTGGACATCACGGTCCATGAACCAACCATGACTGATGGTTCCCCATCAACTCAAGGTAGAAGTAAGTGTAGAGCTTTAAATGCCCAGGATCTGGGACTTACTATCACAAGATGGCTGGCGCTGGTACACTTATACTGTAGAATACTATTAGCCATGACAAATAATGAACTTGTAGTGAATACACATGTAAACAAAGTGTTATGAGTATGTTAGCAAATAAAAACAAAAAATTATTTATAACATATGATCCCATTTTTATGCATAAAAAAACTGCCTGTAATATAGACATACAACATGCACATCCCCACAAAACACCTGAAAGGACGATTTTGACAAAAGGAACACGACAAAAACAAAGTGAAAGCAATGGGCATCTCTGTAGAGGGAAGGCACAAGGACCAAGGTTAGCTGTCCCTGGGAACTGTCAAGTTATTTGTATTACTTGCCCTCAAAAAAAAAACCTACATAATATTCAGGCAATCTAAATAATAAAGTGTTAAAAATAGAAACTATTTTAAAATCTAGCACATTTATGAAAAATACTATTTTTTTGAAAGGCTCCACTTACTCTTAAATCATTTATCCTAATTAAAATACCTAATAATCAATTTAGAAACACTGGATTTCTCTTTTAGAAAATAGTATGAGGGAGAAGTTTCCTGTCCTGGCACCTGGTGGATCAAAATATTTTTGAACTGTCTCCCCTGAACCTGTATATCTGTGGCTAAGGAGGATGAAGCCAGCTTATGTAACATGAGAGTCTGCCTAAGATAAACAAAACAAGTAAAAAGACAAATAAACAAATAAATAGTATGAGTTTTGTTCTCAACAATATTGGATTTATAAAGAATCAAATGAGAGCCTAGTGTGGTGTGCATGCCTTTAATCCCAGAACTCAGGAGGCAGAGGCAGATGAGTATGTGAGGCCAAGGCCAGCCTCGTCTACAGAGTGAGTTCCAGGACAAGCAGGGCTACACAGAGAAACCCTGTCTTGAAAAATGATTGAATGAATGAAAGAATGAATGCATGACAAATAGAACAGAGAGAGACAGACAGAATTAAATGAAATAGAAAAAGATTTTAAACTTTAGTTTCAGTGAGGGCTATGGATATAGCTCACTGGTACAGTGCTTGCCTAGCATGTGGGAGATTTAAATCTCAGTGCTCCAAAAAATACTCCAATAACAATGAACAGTATTGCCCCTATTGTATCTTCAGCTGCTGCATTTGCTTTGAGTTTCCTTTGTTGCTAAGAATTACTTTGTAAACATGACTCACTTGAACGACCAGTTATAGTCATGAGATTGTCTCTCCATGATATCCACCCTGGCTCCAGGCACACTGCAGATAGGTCGATTCCAGTTGTCTCTGATCCTCATGTAGAGGTTCCTTGTATAGAAGTTTTCAAAATCCTGATACAATGACACAAAGTCCTGCCAACAAATAGTAAAACAGCATAAATTTAACTGATGTACCTGAAGGGATGCCTTACAATTTTTCTTTTCATACCTCAGAATGATGTCAATCAATCATATTTAATTAACTGACCTATCAAAAACAACATCTAAGGAGGCATTAATTCTATATTATTTAATGTCTTTTTGATCAATTAAAAGTCGCTCAGGTCAGATATATGGCCTGCATTTCATGATATCAAATAACTAAAACACACAAATGTAGACCTAACAGATTAAACCTGAAGTTGGACACATATACATAAAATCCAGTCATAAAATTCTTCCATTAATAGTTTCCCTCCTAACATACTGAAAAAAAACTATCCTCCCTCTGCCTCTCCAGTAAGAGTGTAAGGGAAGATGCAAGAAAAACCATTATAATCCAAGTTGCTGAGAAGAAAAACACAAAAAAAATTTCTAAAATTAAGATTTTTAACCTCTGCATATGCTCAAGGATCAAAAAAAAAAAAAATACTTCCTCCAACAAAAAAATAATTAAAAAACAAAACAAAACAAAACAAAAAAAAAACCAACCAAACCTGAAATGTAGCTTAGAATAAGTCTTCCACTTGGATTTTCCTTACTAGACAGGAGTTAAGTACACACTGGGCGCGAGAGATGCCTTGTGGTAAGAGTACTCAGTCTACTTGCAGGAGCCAAGCTCAGTTCCCAGAACCCCCATCAGGCAGCTCACAACCACCTATAAGTCCAACCAACTTCAGGGGATCCAAGCCTCTGCACTGACATGTACATACCTACATATAGGCACACACATAATTCAAAACAATAAAAATATTTACAAACAATAATAATCCTCTGGAAGCAGTGGCAAGTGGATCTCTGAATCTGAGGTCAGCACTTCTATAGATTTCCAGGCCAGCCAGAGCTACCTTAGGAGACCCTATCTCAAAACAAAACATGTATTCTGAAAATGAACTCGCTGGACCACAGATTTAGTGCCCTTTCCTCTAAGACCAACCTAAAATTTAAATCTGTAAAAAGTCAAGTCAAAGTAGACCCAAAATAAATACATAGTACATAGTGTCATATGAACCCTTCCTGAAACACACAAAATCAGTCCACATGAGATCTGCTTCAACTCAAATCTCTAAAAGCAAACCAAACAAAAAGAAAGTTCAAGTGTGCTTGTAACTGGCACATCACTGAGCCTGTAGCCATCAGGCCTGAGCTTGTCAAACTCCATTAAACTGTTATATCTATCTATCTATCTATCTAGAATTCTAAAGTATCTATGTTGACTAGGACTCTGAAGTGCCTAAGAGTGAAGTACCTCCCTATAGATATCATCTATTTAAAAAGAATTTTTTGAATATAAACAACAGACTATCTCTCATAATTCCTTCTAACATTTACCTTTTCCTTAAGGCAAAATAAATCACCTTACATCTAAACATATTATCATGTCTATCATTGTTCTAAGAAAATATCGAGAATGGCTCAACAGTTTAAAGCATCTGCTACTTTTGCAAGTACCCAAAGCAATTCCAAGCAGTTTAAGACTATCTGCAACTGCAAATCTGGGAGATCCAATATACTCTGAACTTGGCGCAGAGACATTTGCAGGCAAGGAACTCAAATATATTTTAAAATATATACTAATAATGTATCTGTCACAGCTGAGGCTAATCCTTTGATGCTCTCCCTTCCATCAAGAATACCAGCTGAATAAAAGAAGGGAGAGAGACACTCAAATTCTAACTAAATATTTTACTTTGGCTACTATTCACCGTGTATTTATTTCCCAAAGGGGACAGAAAAAATAAAAAAAGCAGTCTTCTGCCCTCACACTGACTAGAGTAACAGCACCAACTCATTTTGTTGTTGGAGACAAAGTCTCATGTAGCTCAGACAGTTCTCAAATACATCATGTGGCGAAGGATGACTTTGATCCTGCTGTCTCTGCCTCATGAGTGCTGACATTGAAGCAAGCCCAGTTTATGTGGTGGGGACTGAATTAAGAGCTCTACGTAAGTGAGGCAAGCTCTCTCTCAACTGAGCCACACTCCCAGCTCCTAATCTTTTCTAGTGAAATCACAGAACCGATCATCTTTGTTATTTTTTTAAATTTCATTTTTATTTATTAGCAGTATTTATGCAAGCATGTATGCATTTGTAGATGAGTAGTGTGTGCAACAGACTCTGGAAGTCAGAAGACAGCTTCATGGAGATGGTTCTCTCCAAACACCTTAAATGGGCTCAATGGTCTCAACTCAGGTCTCTAGGTTGCATAACAAGTACTTTCTGCACTGTCTTACCAGCCCCTACAGACACAGTATTTATGAATATTTTCTGCCCTATGAAAACAGTAAATATTAGAAAAAAAAAAAGATTATGCGGGAGATGGTGTTGTGCCTTACATATCTGGAGAATCTTTTCTGACTCTCTTCAGTTATTTTGAAGTTTCATTCAACTGTTTTCTAAACACTGTGCATTGATGTTCAAGCATGAACTTTAAATATTTTAAGGAGCTATTTCCTCACAGGCAAATTTTTATTAGCAACAACAACAAAAAAAATGTTTTGGCTGTATCAACATGTAATAAAAGAAAACAAAAAACAAAGCAACCCTCCTGAGCCTAGTTCAGATGCCAGAAAGGTTACCAAAAGCCAGGACAGAAAAAGGGTTGCTGTCTAGAGCATGGCAGAGTTAAAGCAGTCAGTCCTGAACTGAACATAGACAACTGGTGATGTCTGTTATCCATGATTGAGAGGAGTGAGTTCACATCTCCCAAGAGAGAACTGCATGTTAAGTATCTCCTTACAGAAGCAAGAGAGCACAGCAAATCCCTGAGCTAGGCGACACCAGCATACAGACACAGAAGATATAGTGAAGGATGTCAGGCCCAACAGCAGTGGAAAACAATGGCAGCAGAGGCACTCAGGGCAAATTTAGCTTCGCTTGACCTCTTACCTAAGTTCTAAGGTAGCAGCTTTAGTGGCAGTTAGATCTGGAAGCAGATCCAAGGGCAGCTTAGAAGAAAAATTGCTACTAAGCACCTCAGTCCCAGATAACCACAGTGCCTATTGTCGGAAATGTCTTGTGCCTTTGATATTCTAGGACTAAGGTTAAAAGAGGAGATTTGGGTCAGCAAGATGGCTCACAAGGTGAAAGCACTTGCTGCCAACCTAACTACCTCAGTTCATCAGTCCTCAGAAGTCACATGGAAGGAGAGAACGGACTCCTGCATGTTGTTCTCATGACCTCCACACTTACACTGCACATGCCCTTCCCCAAATAAACAAATCAATGTAATTAAATTCTTTTAAAGATTTATTTATTTATTATGTATACAATGTTCTGCCGGCATGTGTGCCTGCACTCCCGAAGAGGGCACCATATCTCATTATAGATGGTTATGAGCCACCATGTAGTTGCTGGGAATTGAACTCTGAACTTCTGGAAGAGCAGTGTTCTTAACCTCTGAGCCATCTCTCCAGCCCATAATATAGTACATTGTTGAATTTTTTGACAGACTTTCAGGATACGTTAAAGAAGAAAGTGGGTCTTTCTTCAAACAATGAAATACTTTCTACCTCTGTCTCACCATTTCACTACCTCTTCCTTGTCCTAGCCTAGTCACCGTGCAATGACTTTAGTCAGGGCTGACCTACAGTCATGATTCTCAGTCACTGAACAAACATTTACAGAGCAGTTCCTTCCAGGCACTAACTGAGCATGAGGGATAAGAAAGCATAATTTCTCAGCATGGCAACAGGTAGAGAGGCACATGTGTGTTTGCAGGTGTGTGGTGGTGGTGGTGTGTGTGTCTGTTTGCAGGTGCATATGTGTCTGCATTCTAAGCATGCCCTTCCCCAAATAAATAAATGTAATTATATTTTTAAAAATTTAGTATAGGTAACAGCTGGTTAGACAGTATACATACTAGAACGGGATCTCTGTTCAGGGATGGGAAGAATATCTAATTAGTGACACAAGTCCAAGCAGCCTTTAAGCATGCATTCTTCATGGGCATTTTTCCTAAAACCCCCACAAGCACAAACAGAAAAAAATCAGCAATTTCTTGAGATGGTATGCTAGGCTTGAAGTTCTCAGCAGTTAAGAGATTCTTTTCTGTCAGTGGTGGCTCACACCTTTGCAGGATCTCTGTGAGTTCAAGGCCAGCCTGGCCAACAGATTATAAATTCCAGGACAGCCAGAGCTACACAAAGATACCCTGTCTCAAAACAAACAATGAGATTCCTTTACTCAAGAGAAAAACTCAAATCCATGAACTTGCTAAGCAGGGATCACTGTAAACACTACCAAAGCAATCTGAGGTCATCTTATTAACTAGTCAGGAAATATCCTTCGTTAGTCTATTTAAGGTGAGCCTTTGAGAAAACACACTACACTGTTTAAAACCAACAGATGTAACCCAGTCCAGTGTCTATGCAGGCCTTCCTTGTAGTCTCAGTCTATGCAGGCACGCGCACACACACAACACACATGTGCTCATGCACGGGAGCACACCACTACCATTACCACATGCACCTATAAATACACACACACACACACACATACACACACCACCACAACCACTACCACCACCACTGGGTCTCCAGATACTCTTGAGAGCAGGCTATGGAAGTGGTATAATAAGTAGAAATAAAAATTTTAAGGCAGTGAATGCTGGGAACTAGAAAAGACCATCCTGAGTGAGGTATCCCAGAAGCAGAAAGACACACATGGTATATACTCACTTATAAGTGGATATTAGTACTATAAGAAAAACATACTAAAATCTGTACACCTAAAGAAGCTAAGCAAGAAGGAGGACCTGGGTAAGATGTTCAATCCTCATTCAGAAAGGCAAATAGGATGGACATCAGAAGAGGGAGAAAACAGGGAACAGGACAGGAGCCTACCACAGAGGGCCTCTGAAAGACTCTACCTAGCAGGGTATCAAAGCAGATGCTGAAACTCATAGCCAAACTTTGGGCAAAGTGCAGGGAATATTATGAAAGAAGGGGGAGATAGAAAGACCTGGAGGGGACAGGAGAAACAGAATCAAAAAAATCTGGGCCCAGGGGTCTTTTCTGAGACTGATACTCCAACCAAGGATAATGCATGGAGATAACCTAGAACCCCTGCACAGATGTAGCCTGTGGCAGCTCTCCAAGCAGGTTCCCTAGTAAGGGAAACAGGGGTTGTCTCTGACATGAACTCAGTGGCTGGCTCTTTGAGCACCATCTCCTGAGGGGAAAGCCACAGAGAAAGATAATGCAGCCCACTCCTGATGAGACCTGATAGGCTATGGTCAGAGGGAAGGGAAAGAAGACCTCCCCTATCAGTGGACTGGGGGAGAGGCACAGGAAGAGAAGAGGGAGGAAGGGTAGAATTGGAAGGGGACAAGGGAGGGGGCTACTGCTGGGATACAAAATGATAAATTGTAATAAATTAAAAAATTAATTAAAAAAAATAAAAGGCAGAGACACTGTTTTTCTTTTTGCACCAGTGTATGTAACCTTCATGCAAACCCATAGCTGCCCTTCACACTGGCTACACCAGACATTCCACGGCATGATACTTGCGGCACCAGCACTTTCCTAATCTGCGGTAGCTTTTTAGCTGGAAGAAGAGGCCCTGAGCCCCCTCTTCCAGTCCTCTGCAATGTTATAAGTACTTGGTTTCCTCCTCACTCTAATGGCCTACAGTAATGCGGGGGCTAATTTTACTGCAACTTGCAACTATATTAACAACACATTCTCTGTATCACTAGTTGAGAAATATTTAGTAAGTTGTCAGTACTTATAGACTAAAAGAACAAAATTTAAATAATTTGTTATTAGACAATCACCAAGTGACGTGGCTGAATGAAAATCCTAGCAGCATTCCAATCCAGTGCCACTGGTGATAAGCTACATTCATTCATACATATATCCTCAGTGCCAGTTCTAGCACTGATCTTCCTTTATTTTAGAATCCATATTGTGGTTCGGATACCAAGTGCCTCTGAAAGGTTCATAGCAGCTTGAGCACTACCAGGAGCATGTGAACCCTCAGCAGGTAAAAGCTCACAGAAGGATCATGGGGGTATGACCTGGAAGGGGACAGTGAGGTCCTGGCCTCAGTTCTTCCTGTCTTCTAGCTGCCATAAAGTGGTTTGCTTGGCTCCGCCATGAGTTCTCCTTTGAGCCTCAGCTCAGGTTCATAAGCAACAGAGCTGAAATCTCTTCAATCACTGACCTCCACAAAAGCTTTTCCTTTGAAGTTGTTTGGTTCAAGTTTTCTTTTAACCACAGTGAAGGACACACTAGGGTACAAATTTCAATATCAAAGGTCAAAATTTCTTTTAAACACGAGCATTTGAGGCAAATAACACTGCTTTGATGTTGAATAACATGCTCAGGAATATGTCAACATCAAGACAATTTAGAGTTCTATCCTTGACATTTCATAAAATGTGGGGGATACAAAGAAAATGTATAAAGCTACTCCAGCAGTCAATGCATGGTCCTTAAAGAACAAATTTGTTGGAATCATGAAATAGATTTATGTCTGTTTAAATCTTGGATAAGTAAAAAAACAAAACAAAACAACAACAACAACAAAACACAGAATGGAAAAGATAAAAACCGCCAGGTGTTGTGGCACATACCTATAATCCCAGCAGTCAGGGAAGAAGAGGCAGGCAGTTTGCTGTGAGTTCAAGAGACCAGCATGGTCTACAAAGTGAGTCTGGGACAGCCAGAACTAGAGAGAAACAGACTAAACAGAGAAACTAAACAGAAAAAAAAAAAAAAAAAAAAAAAAAACCTAAAAAATTGTACTGCTCTTGCAGAGAACCAGTCACAGAAAAATGGGCCAGTTATCAGCACAGAGAAAGGACTGAAGTGAGTACCTAAGAATGAACTCAGGCCACACTAACACTCAGAGGTCAGCAGATGGGGAGGATCACTGAAGAAAAAAGAGAAAAAGAAAAGAAAAAAGCAAGCAAAAATACCAAACAGAATGCCCTACAAGTCAGGACAGGATGACCAACTGTCAAAATGCAGCTGACAGGTATTACACACAGTAAAAAAAACTAAGAAAGGTCTACCAGATCATGCAACACAAGGTAGTGGTAACCCCAAGAAAAAATTTTTAGGACATAGATGTGGTAGGGTCAAAAATTTGACTAGATTTGGCTGAGAAAAGCGGAAAGCAAGTATTGAAAATAGAATGTCAGGAAAACGATTTACTCTATAAGAAAAAAATTAAACAGATTAGGAGAAAACGGAATCATGAGAAAGCTTTATACTACAGGGGAAGTATCCCAGTGTGGCTCACACCTGCAGCCCCAGAACATGGAGTGGGAACGGGAAGAAGTGAACGAGAGTGGAGGACAGATAAAAATTGACCTATTCAAAGACCTTGTCTTCAAAGAAAGGAGGGTAATTCTGTAGGAAATAGAGGAATACAGCAGAGAAGAATATCTTACTGAAACCAAGCCAGCACCAGGCTAAAGGCAAACCTGGATGCCAATAAGGGGGCAGACGACCAGCCGGTCATTAACCACTTGTTACCTCTAATAAGCCCTACTGGATGGCTGCATTCAAGTGTGGGGGAGGGAAGGGGACTCACCACATTTTCATACTTTAGGACTTTTTTTTTAATAATTTATTTTATTTTATGGGCATCATTGTGAAGGTGTCAAATCCCTTAGAACTGGAGTTACAGACAGTTGTGCACTGTCATGTGGGTGCTGGGAATTGAACCTGAGTCCTTTGGAAGAACAGCCAGTGCTCTTAACCACTAAGCCATCTCTCCAGCCCCCACTTTAGGATTTTTGATAGCAAAGGTGTCATGGCATTTTCAAATGCTCCAGAGACAGGCTTGGTGGTGTGTGTCTGTAACCCTAGCAATTGGGAGGCTAAGTAGGAGGACAGCAAACAAGTTCAAGCCTTTATTGTACAACAAATTCCAAACCAGGCTACATAATGAAACCCTGTTCAAAAAGCTCTATAGAGAAACAAATACAACTACAGAATAGCCTAAAATCTAAAGAAACTTCAGTGTAGATTCTGAAACTACAACTGAGAGGTCTGTAAATTCTATTACCATTTATTTCATTTATTCCTTCATTTTGATTCATTTTGAATATACTATCATTTTGATATCCCAAAGGCACTTAGTCTAAGGCAGTGGTACTCAACCTTCCTAATGCTTTGATCTTTTAATGCAGTTCCTCATGTTGTAGTGATCCTCAACCACAGTTATTTTGTTGCTATTTTTTAACTGTAATTTTGCTACTGGTCTTTTGAATTGCAATATAAATATCTGATATGCAGGATATCTGATATGTGTCCCCCAAAGGTGTCACAACCCTCAGGTTAAGAACCGCTGACCTAAGAGTGTCACACAGATATTAGTTAATTATACTTTTACGTTCAAAGCTAATAGTAAAGCATAGATCCAAATTCTTATAAGCAAAGAAAATCTCAGTTAAAAGGTGGAAGCTTAGAGAACCAAACAGCAAAACTTTGTGGGTGGAGAAGACAGAGAGACAACACTACCCAGATGCTCAGACAAAGTCCCAATAGCTGATGGGAGACAGACAACTGCACACCTAACACTGGCACTACAGCAATGGATAAGGTGCTGTAATTTCTGGGTTTCACTTGTTTAACTTTTGAGATTATAGTTGTATCACTTCCCCCTTCCTTTGCTTTCCTCCAAACCTTTCCATGCTCTTTTTCAAAGTCATGGCCTCTTTATCATGTGTCAAAACATGTCATTCAAATAATACAAAATACAGCAAACTCTTGTAAACTCCTTTATTAGCATGACCATGTTGTTAAGCTGTTGCCCAAAGCAGCACAGTTCATTTCCCTGTGAAGAAGCCTAACAGCCCTTTCTTGTGTTCCCTCCCTCCCTCTTCTTTTCTCTCTCCCTCCCTCCCTCTCCCTCTCTGAGAATGATTTTGAGACAGGGTTTCTCTGTGTAACCTTGGCTGTCCTGGAACTAGCTCTAAAGACCAGATTAGCCTCAAACTCAGAGATCTACCTGCCTCTCCCTGAGAGGGCAGATCTACCTCTGTACTGGGATTAAAACTATACAACCACCACGCCCATCTCTTGCCTTTTTTGAGCTGGAATGAGGAAGACACTTGTGTTGTAGCTATGGATGTAGCTACTCCAGTCAAAAGAGAAAATGGCAACACGATTTCTGAACTGCATGATCCCAGCAGTCACTTTCTCTCACATTCCAGTTTAACTGGTAACTCTGCCTGCCGTTTTCACCAGAGTTCGCCTGAAGGAGAAAATAGGCATCTCCTGTCCTCAGAACAAATAATACTTTTCCTCAAGAAGCAAAATTTTTATAAGAGAATGGAAGAGCCCAAGTGTTTAAGCTGCTGTTTTTAACAGAAAAGAATCCTGAAATAAATTTGATTACTTTAGAACAATCCTTTCATGGCTATAGGGACAAATGTCATCTCCACTGACTCCCCAACTATTTCCTTGAATTCCTCTAAGAATTAGTACCTGACTAATCTCAGAATACACAGTAACTTTCTGTTCTTAATTTCAATATAATCCAAGCACAACTTACTTTTGTTTCTGCAAAGGTAAGCTTTATGTATGTTTCTTCAACAAAATTAGAATCTACTTAAGACTAAAACTTACGCCCTAATTTTTTCTCATAAAAGTATGTATAAGTAGCACCCAATAATTAAACTATAAACTTACCCTCCAGAAATACCAAACAAGATCCAAAGATAACCCAGATACATCATCATTGCACTATCTTGTCAGCCATTACACTCGGAGTATCAGCTGCACAAGAACACAATGGTTCTTGTGCTCAAACACTGCCCAGGCCTCCCCACTGCCTCACTCCTCATTCAAAATATATATCAAAACATTCAAAACTCACTTATCATATTTCACATCCTCTCAAATATTCCAGATGCTATACTAGAAATAAAACTCACAACCACCTTCAATTTGGTCCAACAGGAATTGAACACACAAATGAACCACTGTACAGCATAGGAAGTAGCTAAAATAAAAAAAATGTAACTGATGGTGAACAAAGCTAGCATTCTTTGGTGTCAGCTACAACCGGAGAATTAAATATGTTCAGGTTTCCAGTTAAGAAAATTAGTTTGTCTACTGGATGAAGTTATGAATATAGGGGTTTACTTGTGTTGCATTTTAAAAAACAAAACAAAACAACTTTTAAAAATGGTTTTTGTTCTAAGATTTATTTATTTATACTTTATTGTGTGGGTGTTTTGTCTGCATGGATCTGTGCACCACATGACCATAGGAGTTGCCTGTGGAGACCAGAAGAGTGTATTCGATCCCCAGAACTGCACTCAACAACCATACAGGTACTAGGAATCAAACCCAGGGTCCCTGGAAGAGCAGCCAGTGAGTGTTCTAACCACTGAGACATTTTGCTACACCTGAAAAAATATGTATTTTTTTAAAGTATTGAGACTGTCTCTCTCTGTAGTTCTGGAACTTTCTAAGTAGACCAAGCTGGCCTTCAAACCAGAGATCTGCCTGTCTCTGCCTCTCAAGTGCTGGCACTAAAGGTCTATACCAACATACCTGGCTTAAAAAAAAAAAAAAAAAAACAAAAACACATTCTTAATGACTTTATCTTGTAGGCTATCTTCAGAATGATTTTGTAGGAAGACTCACTTGTGAGGCTGGGCTGGAAAGCAGATAAAAGTAGCTGAGATGAAAGAGAAGGATACCTGGCCCTGAATCTCAAGGATCCAAGTTTTCTTTTCTTTTTTTAAATTTTGATTATTTTTTGCGTATATGTGTTTTGTCTACATGTACGTGTACCCTGTGTGTGCCCAGTGCACTTGGAGTTCAGAAAATGCTCTGTCTTTAATCCTAGCACTGATGGATTTTTATGAGTTCAAGGACACCCTGGGTCTATATACAGAGTTCCAAGGCTATGTAGAGACCCCACCTTAAAATAAATAAATAAACAAACAAACAACAACAATGAACAGATGGCCACGTTGGCTTTGGATCCCTGGGACTGGAATTACAGCCACAAACGGTTGTAAGCTGCCAAGTGGTTGCCGGGACTCCAACCAGGGTCCTCTCTGGAAGAACAGCTGAGCCATATCTATAGCCCCAAGGGATATGGATTTTCTTTCCATCCGTGTGTTTCTGTTTTCCTAATAACTGACAGGGCCTTTTATTCTTCCATAAGGTGTTGTTATGTTGCCCAGGTTGAACTCCTGATCTCATGCAATCCTTCAGCTTCAACCTCCCAAATATCTAAGATTAAATGTACCTGCCACCAGATCTATAATCTGTTTCTGAGACAGGGTCTCACTCAATAGTACAGACTGGCCTAAAACTCACAATGTAGCCAAGAATATCTTTGAACTTACAGCAATCCACCTGCCTCAGCCTACCAAGAGCTAGCATTATTGACATAAGCTACCATGCCTATCTTTCCTGTTTTGTTTTGTTTTTTCAGTGTACTTTCTCTTTAATGGCTCATCTCCCAGAAATTATATTACTACCCATATATCTAACTCTCCGTAATATCTCACAAGGACGAGAACAACATAAACAATAACTAATGGGGGTGGAGGGCAAGGGAAATAGCAGCCACCAGTAGCTGCCATGCTCCAATGGATGGCCCACTCAGGCATATACTGGCAGTGGAATATTAAAAGAGGACATCAGGCTGGGAGGGGCTCAGGGAGAATGGATGCAAAGAGAGAAATGAGGATGGGTATGTGGATATGATCATAACACATTATATGAAGTTCTCAAAGAATAGTTTCTTAAAGTTTTTTTCAAGCCTGGGTGTTTATTAGGAATAGTTAACACGTGTGTGTTGGTATACTGTTCTTCTGGAATGTATACACCTTACCCATGTTCATTCAAATGCTGATTTCTCTCCCCCCATTCTCTGGTTTCAACCCAGACATTGCATTGTGATACTTATGCTAAGCATCACCTGTCTCAACTTTGTGTAAATATGCCAAAATAAAACAACCAGCCATAATGTTGAGCAATGGAGAGGAAGGAGTAGGAGGGCGAGGGGAGGAGCCAGAGGACAGGAAGGAGTAGAAGGCAGGAGAGAAGAGGAGAGAGAGAGGCAGGAGGAGAGGTCTTGGAACTATATGAAGAATGAACCGGACCTAAGATTTCACAAAAAGCAAGTATAATGAGTAAATCTAAATGTTAGGAAACTATGAGGGCTTGGAGGTTTAATATGGAATAACTATTGTCCAGCATTGTATTCTAGGTTAACTAAATAAATCATAGTCTCTATGTGGTGATTTGGTTATATACAGCTGTTTAGGATTGACAGCAGCGTTACGAAAAGACTATTAATAGTAAATATTAACGTCACATACAACACGCGTACATTGTATAAAGCTGTAAAGGTATATATGAGCAGTCTGAGAAGAGTACCTGAAGTGAATCTTCCTCATGGTAGACAGCCACTACCCTTCTACCTATCATCTCTAAAACAAGAGCCTTTGCTGCTGTAAACAGATTGGCCTGGCCACACTCAGCTTGAGGACATGTTTGGGGACAGGCACTGATCTGTGAACTGAACAGCTATGTCCAATGTATCCAAGAGAATCCAGTCTCTGCAGATCACAGTAAACAGAACGCAAGAAGCCAAAAGGAAAGACAGAGTATTGTATATTCCTTCTGCACCACATATGCTATAATACTAGGGAACTTTTAGACACATTGCTTGTGATCAACAAAATAAGGATACTGCTGTCAGCTTCATTGAGTTCTAGCAGTGTAGGTTAAGTTTAAAATGTTAAATGTCACAGGCTGATGGTAGTATACACAATTAATCCCAGTACTCAGAAAGAGGCAGGGAGATCTGAGTTTGAGGCCAGCTTAGCCTACAGAGTAAGTTCCAGGATACCCAAAGTTACACAGAGAAACCCTGTCTCAAAATACACACACCAGTTTAAATGCTTTGCTGCTTTTGTTTTAGATATATATATTTTTAACCTATATATGTGTATCTTGCCTGCATGTTTGTATGTGGATCAAAAGGTACAAGGTCCCCTGAAACAAATAGTTGTGAGCCACCATGAGGATGCTGGGAATGGGAACTGAACTCAGGTCCTCCGGAAGAACATTGTTCTTAGCCACTGAGACATCACTCTAGCCCCAAATGTTTTGCTATCCTGTGCCTTCAACCTTGTCTTCAGCTTTCCTTGTGGAATATTTTCACCCAGTTTTTGTTACAGTTGTCATTTGGTTTCTGCTTCGTTTTGAGACAGAATCTCACTCTGTAACCCAGGTGGGCCTCAGCAATCCTCCTGCCTCAAAATATAACTCCATGTGCCCAAATTTCTTCTTGGGAGAAAAACTGTATGACAATGACAACATTTCCATGAACAGAGTCTATTTACAGAATCAAAACCTCCTGACAATTACCTTTTGTTCTTCTCTTTCTGTTGCATGGTGGCACTTTTCAATTCTCCAATGCCTCAAGAAATCTCGAAGATATCCAAAGAGGGTAAGTACGCCATACCCTACATATGTAAGTACAGCAACCAGCATGGGTGTTTCTTCAAAAGCTTCATTAAATGGTCTTTTATACAGTCCTCCATTTTCTGTAACATGATGAATCTAAAAGAGCAATTAAAAATGTTTATTACAATCACAGGAAAAAAGAAATTTTTCTACTATAGTCTTCAGAGATTTGTAGAACTATACCTTGGGAAAAGTCATGCTTATTTTCAAAAGTAATGATTTAAAAAAATTATTTATGAACAGCAAAGGGTGAGAAGGCAGTGAAAAAGAGCCAATAATGTCTAACACTGAGTTTTATCATAATTTGCTTTCCTGAAACAGATCCTAAATGCACTATGATTTCAAGAGCATGATTCTTTGTTCTAATACAGTAAAAATATATCAAGAGAAAGCAGAGTCTAAAAAATACTGCATTAGCTTACCAAAAAAGTGATACAAAAACATGTGTAAATATTTTACTACCAGCATTCCTAAAGCCACTCCACTATAGTATTTCAAATGACCAGTAGCATTAGTCTGAGGCAGACTTCTATCAACTCTCCTCAGTGGTTATACACATGTAAAAGTAAAAGGAGGGCTGGCAAGAGAGCTCAGCAGCTAATGGCTTTTTCTGCCAAGGCTGATGACTCAACTTAAATCCCTAAGATATACATGATGGACTCCCACAAATTGTCCTTTGACTTCTACACATAAGCTGTACATAGCGGCCACAGCTCACACACACACACAGACACACACACACATACATAATACATGTAATATAGCCAGGTGAGAAAGGTTCCTTACAGGAGGTATGAGAGGAGAAAGAGAAAAAGGGGTAGAGTCATGTCAATCAAAGCTATAAATATGAAAAAGACTTACAGAAACCCAGTACTTTGTATGAAAAATCTTTACAAAAAATTTTTTTAAAAGAGTTTCAATGAATGTACCCTGCATGGTTGGATAAAGCTTCCCCGAGAAGAACGCTAACATATGCACAGACACACACTAAATAAAAATATTTTAAAAGAATATGTAAGCCAGACTGTAGTGGTGCCCACCTTTAATCCCAGCACTCAGGAGGCAGAGGCAGGCAGATTTCTTGAGTTTGAGGACAGCCAGGACTTGTTACACGGAGAAACTCTGTCTCAACAATACAAAACAAAACAGCAACCAGCAACCATCACACATTGATCCTGTCTCTAATTTTATCTAAGTATACATTTCCAAACTTTAAAAGATTATCCTTTATCAAGGGCTGGAGAGATGGCTCAGCAATTTAGAGCACTGGCTGTTCTTCTAGAGGATCCAGGTTCAATTCCCAGCACAAGGCAGCTCACACCTGTCTGTAACTCCAATTCCAGAGGATCATCCGACATCCTCACACAGATATGCATGGAAGCAAAACACCAATACACATAAAATAAAAATTAAAAAAAAATTAAAAAGATTATTCCTTATTCCTTATTTTACCATTTAAGATATGTTTGTTGTTTATGGAGACAAGGTTTCATCATGTCACCAGGATAGCTTCAAACTCACAAATTTACTGCCTTAGCTTTCCAGTGCTGGAATTATAGATATGTGCCACTGTACTGTACCTGGTAGCAGAGGTTTTAATATACAGACACATTGATAATTTACTTTTGATGTCAATGATTAAAAGATTTTATTTTCGAGAGAATAACTTTCTACCAAAATATAAACTAAATAAATTAATTACAGGGAAAAATTTTTACTTTTTCCAGGCAGTGGTAGAACACGTCTTTAATCCTAGCACTCAGGAGGCAGAGGTGGGCAGATCTCTGTGAGTTTGAGGCCAGCCTGGTCTACAGAGCAGAGTTCCAAGACAGCCAGGGACAGACAAGTTTCCTCAGTGTGGCCCTATCTGTTCTAGACTCACCTTGCAGACCAGGCTAGCCTCGATCTCAAAGACTCCTGAATGCTGGGATTAAAGGCGGGTGCTACCACACCTGGCTTATTGGTTCTCAACACACCTTGGATGCTAGTGAGCAAACAAATCTATGTTGCAATCCCATTTTTTCCCCCCACAACTACAAATTTCCATTTGCCTCCATCTTTTAGAATCTCTGGCCTCTCAAATGAAATAAAACTAGTGCTGAACTTCCTCCTCCCCACCCAACCACTCCCTCCACCAAAACCTGATCCTCCTCGTTACTTCTTTTGGTCACCTGCACCACCACCCCGTCCACCCAGTCTCCCAAGTTTGTAGTCATCTTTAACTCCACCTTATTTTCTGGCTTCTACCCAGAGCTAGTTCCAGACCTTCTTGTTTGGCACCAGGGAGCGTGCTTTATTTCTGTCTTTTGAGAGGGTCTCGCACAGTCTGGGCAGGGCTGGAAATCACTGTGGTCACGGATTACCTTGAACTCTTGATCCTCCTGTCCCCACATCCTAAATACCAGCTATGTACAGTTATAGGCCTGTGTCACCACACCCAATTGGCATCAGGGAATTTTAGGGGGTGGGGGCTGGAAATGTTGCATATCTTGGCAGGTATGGGATAAAAATACACAGAGGTTACAGCATTCTATCTAGTTTTGGGATTACAGTACTCTATCTAGTTTAATATAGTATTCGTATCTAGTCTACAGCATTATTAAAATTTTGCCAACTGCCCTTATGATGTCCTTTAGAGCAAAAGAAAATCTTAAGGTATTGAGTCCTATCTTTGATCTCAGGAAAACACAAACTAGATTTAACTACATTGTAAAATGACTCAGACTGACTCCTGACACTGAATAAGTTCTTAAGAATCCCATGAAAAAATGAAAATTTAACCATATAATTCAAATAGCAAAATAATTATTGGGGAAACCAGGCATACGTTCTTATATCGACACACGCTCATAGGATTTCATCAAGCAAATGAATCCACGCCAGCTGCATGCTTTCCGTACAGTTGCTTGGGGAGGACTTGAATTCCATTCACAGCACTCACATAAACAGCCAGGCAAGGATGCCAATGCTTTTAATCTCAGAGCTAGGGGGGAAGAGACAGGGAGATCCTTGGGGTTCACAAGCCAGCCAGCCTAACCTACTTAGCAAGCTCCAGGCCAGTGAGAGACCCTCTCTCACAAAAGTAAGAGGAAGACCACGCATGGCAACATGTGCTTTTAATCCCAGCCCTCAAGGGGCAGAGACAAGTGACTCTGAGTTTGAGGCCAGCCAAATCTACACAGTGAGTTCTAGGCTAGCCAGGGATGCATAGTGAGACCTTAAGTCAAATAATGATGATAAATATTATGTAATAACATAAAATAATAAAGCGAGTGAGTTCTAGGCTAGCCAGGGATGCATAGTGAGACCTTAAGTCAAATAATGATGATAAATATTATGTAATAACATAAAATAATAAAGCGAAGGTACCTGTGGAACAGCATGTGATGTCTTCCAATCTCAACATACACATGTGCACCCACACACACACACACACAAATACACACACTTTCTACACATAACAAAGTAAAGTAAATAAACCTAATATAAGCCACCCATTACTCTTCAGCAATCCAGTAACTGTTATCATGCCTTCTGCAATAAGGAAACCCCACTCATCTCTGCTGCTCTTAAAAAAAAAAAAGCCTCCCCCTAAGAGGGAGCAGCCTTAACAGGCCCCAGAGGAACACAGTGCAGACAGTCCTGATGAGACCTGACAGGGTAGGGTCAGAGAGACAGGGAGGAAGACCTCTCCTATCAGTGGACTTGGGGAGGGGCATGGGAAGAGAGGGCGGAAGGAGGGTGGGCTTGGGAGGGAATGAGGGAGGGGGCTATAGCTGGGATACAAAGTGAATAAACTGTAATTTATAAAAATATGAATACATTTTAAAAAATAAGAACTGCTGAATGGTCCTTTCCTGTAATTTTACTGAAGTGCACTACCCTCTCCCTACTGTATACCACATGCTCTAGATGAAGAGCCAAGAGCTCTGTGCAAATCATACAAGGTATATGCAATGCTCTGAAGATGTTTCCACAAATCATGTCTTTGTTCAGCAGAGAAATTCTGAAAATTAGGTAGGCCTTCTACTTTATCCCCCTCCCCAGTTTTGGTTTTTGTTTCTCTGTGTAGTCCCAGCTGTCCAGGAACTCATTAAAGCCTTTAGAGCTGGCTGTCTTTAAAA
Source organism: Psammomys obesus (assembly GCF_907164565.1). NCBI lineage: Eukaryota > Metazoa > Chordata > Mammalia > Rodentia > Muridae > Psammomys > Psammomys obesus. The sequence continues at coordinate 22,866,426 of NW_026596134.1, read as the reverse complement.
AAACCCAGAGATCAAAAAACAAACAAACAAACAAACAAACAAAAAACCCAGAGATCCAACAGCCTCTGCCTCCCGAGTGCTAGGATTAAGATGTACCATCACTGCCTCCTATTTTCTTGTAATTAGAATAAATTCTGTAATGTCCCCTGACTTTGAGTGTGTCTGGTAATTTGAATGAGAATGGTCACCATAGGTTCATGTATTTGCATGCTTAGTCCCCAGCTAATGAACTTCTTGAAAGGACTAGGTGCGGCCTAGTCTACATGGTAGATTCCAGGACACCCAGGTCTACACAGACAGACCATGTCTCAAAAAAAAATTAATTAATTAAATTAAAAACAAGTAGATCCCCTACCAGATAACATACTGTAAAATCAACCCCAGATTATTAAATATCTAAATGTAAATAAAAAAATTTTCATTTGTTGCATGCTAAAAAAATTAATCTTTATGATCTTGGAGTATATAATAATTTCCCTAAAACCACTAATGCACAAGCTACACTTTAGGTAAAGGTTAAAATTTTTCTCTGTATAAGCATGCATGCATGCATGCATTTGTGTGTTTGTATCTCTGACTAATGCATGTGCATACATGTGTATATAGAGACCAGACGTTGATATCAGGTACCGTCCTCAATTATTCTATACCTTACTTTTTGAGACAGGGACTCACTAAACCTGGAGCTCACCAATTCAGCTGGACTAAAAGGCCAGCAAGCCCCAGGATCCTTTTGTCTCTGCTTTCCCAGAATTTCCCCAGCGTTGGGATTACAAACTCGGGCTAAGTTATGTCTTGGGATCTGATCTCAGGTCCTCATGTCTATACAGCAAGCACTTTTCCCACTGAGCCATCTCCCCAACCCTAATAAATTTGATTGTGTGAAATTTCTATACAGGGCTGGAGAGATAGTTTAGCAGTTAAGAGTGCTTACTGCTCTTCCAGGGAATATGACAAGTTCAATTCTTAGCAGCCACAATCAGGCAGCTCATAACAACCCGTAACTCTTAGCTTCAGGGGACTCAACACCCTCTTTTAGTTCGCATGGGAATATAAGAAGCAGATTCACACCCATATACACATAAATAAAAGTTAAAACAGATGTTGAAGCCAGCAGTGATGTCAGCAGTGGCACATGCCTTTAATCCCAGCACTAGGGTGGCAAAGGCAGGCAGGTCTCTGTAAGTCCCAATCACAGTCCATCACTATCAGGGCAGAAACTCACACAGGAGCAGAGACAAACACAATAAAGAAAAACTGCTTACCGCCTTGCTCTCTGGCTCACTACCATTCTTGTTTCTCTCTGGACCACCTGCCCAGCAGTGGCATCACCCACAGTGAACTGGGTCCTTCCACATCCATTGACAATGAAGAAAACACCACACCTACACACAAGCCATACAGGCCATTCTGATGGAGGGTTTTCCCCCCTGACGTTCCCTCCTCCCAGGTGACGCTAGTTTTGGGTGAAATTGTGTGAAGTGACAAAAACAATAAAAATAAAAAATAAAAAAAATAAACACACACACAGAGTTTTTAGGGTATGCTAACCCAATATATACCAAAAACAGCATAGAAGAATTTAAGAGCTTTTAATAGAGAAATTGTACTCGTACATTTCAGTTGGGAGTAATGAGGCTACAATAAATGAAAAGTTTACTTATTTAAAGGGTGGTGGTATGCCGTAAGAGAGGAAACTGATGAAGACAATTAACTCTGAAAGGCATAAAGCAGCAATGTCCAAGGCCTCAGCAGCAGAAAGCTCCTAACTTTTTCTCTTGGCAGTCTGTCACCTTTCAGAGTCTTCGTCAAACGTCAATCTCTGCCAGGCAATGGTGGCACACACCTTGATCTCAGCACTGAGGCACAAAAGAAGCAGGATCTCTGTGAGTTCAAGGCCAGCCTGCTCTACAGAGCTAGTTCTAGGACAGCCAAGACTACAAAAAGAAACCCCAATCTCTATGAGAAAGGGTTTGTTGGGTTCCTTTTGGTAATAAAAGTGCTAACATTATTACCCAGGGAATATGCTCAAATCACAGATGTAGCCATAGGAGTCTACCCCACACAAAGTGTTCTTAGAAAAGAAAAAATGGGCACAGGCTACCACACTCAACTAGCCTATGTAAGGGACCAAGCAAAGAGGTTGCAGCGACAGGATCGGCATGTTAGGGATGTGCGAGAGCTGAGACAAAGCAGAATATGTGACAGAGCTGTATTTGTTCAGCCTCCTGCCAGCGCGGGTCTGTTATGCTGATGCTTGACTGAGACAGAAACTGCTACAGTGGAAGCGTGGGTACCAAGTTAGGGCAGTGGAAGAGTCAAATATGAACACTTGGTCCCGGGCTGGCGGTGCTGTTGTGAAGCCTTTGGAAGAAGGACCCTGGCTGGCAGCAATCGGTCACTGGGAGCAGGCCTTGAAGGTTATAGTGGAGCCTGATCCTAATCTAGAGTTCTCTGCTTCCTGGTTCCCAGCCACAAGGTCAGCATGTTCCTGTCACACTCCAGCCTTCATATAACTGCTCATGATTGCCTTTACCACCATGATGGGCTAGACCCCCTGTCAGGTACTCTGTCACAGCTGTGAGAAAAGTAACTAACACTGGCATTAACTCTTGCAGGCACCCTTGCCCAGTGTGCCTCTCAATGGACACCTTCCAGCACATATAAAGCTAAAGGCCTCTTTCGTGAGTTTATAAAAAATCATGTCAAATGTTTTCCAGTAAGCCCTGAAAGCTAGTCTCAGTTCATTTCGCATGACATAGATACTGCCAAATATTAGGGATTTTATCTGATAAAAAGCAGATATAGTTACTACTTTGCAAATGTTTCCTGCTGATAAAAGCATGGCCAGCTTTGGCAGAGCTTGTGTGATTTACACAAAGGCTCACACTATTCTCTCTAGTATGTGTGGTATGCAGTAGGAGAGGCTAGCGCGCTTCAGTAAAATTCCAAGAAAAGGGCAGCCTCGTTTTCATGGGCTTTTCTCACACCACTTCCTCCCAAGTGTGTTCTTGCACGCTCCGTCTTACACATTTAAGGCGCTGTGTGCACTGCTTGTGTGTGTGTTATCTGAGAAGCATTATGGTTGTCTAGTCTTAAATCTTTGGTACCTCTTCTTCTAGCTTAATGCCCTCTTATTTTCAAAGACTTTTAGTGAATATATTTTACATATGCACTGGAGAGTCAGGCAGTGCTGCCTGCAGTCGGATGCAATTCTGGGCCACAAGTCTGCACACTCCTTTGCAACTGGACCCGTAACAGCAGAACCTTTCATCTCACCTTTTTTGTTTACTATGACCCCTGCATTATCTTCAAAATCAACACCCCCTCTTTTCTTTGCTATGACTTTCGTTGTCGAATTACCATTGCTGGATGGACCTTTTCGTTAGTTCTGGTTTCCCTTTCTTAACTGTGGCCATCACCATGTCACCACATCAGCAGCAGGAAGTCTATTCAGCCATACTTGATTCCCCTCACAGAGATGATATACAAATTTTTGGCTCCTGTATTGTCAGCACAGTTGATCACAGCTCCTACCAGAAGACCCAAAATCCAGAATTTCGCTCCAGAAAACCCACCACATCCTCGCTTTGATATCGTGGGCCACAGAAAGAGTCAGAAAGGTTTAATGCCCTCTTTTACATACTTTACCAACTCCATGGCTTCAACTACCACCCAGGCCCCTTTAACCAATTCTCAATTCCCAAAACCCACTAATGAATTCTGACTATCATGTGGGTACTGGGAATTGAACCCAACGCCCTCTGGAAGGACAGCCAGTACTCTTAACAGCTGAGCCATCTCTTCTAGCTCCTAGTAATGAATTCTGAATTCAATGGTCAAGAGTCAGACAAACTGAATACAACCAAGACTCTTCCAACTCAGTAACTTAGATGTCTGGACTGTAGTCTTATTTGCAAAATAAGGATACTGTTACCCAGAAAGGCTCCTTTTTATTTTTTCTACTTTTTAAATTAACTAAGTTGATTCTTTGACAAATTTATATGTGTATATAGTACATTCATTCTATTTACTCACATCTTCCACCTTCTCTTACTTTCCTCCCAAGTTTTCCACCTCTTCTCCCTACAGGTCCTTCCCCACATTTAGTTTTTTGTAAGGCTCTGATTTTAACCAGGTTAGTTTGTGTGGTCACAGGTTTAACCTCTGAGCTTTATACACAACCGAAGGCAACAATTGTCGCTTCCCCAGAATCTATCAATAGGCAATAGTTCAGTAGTGGGATGGAGGCCTCCTGAACACCTCCCCATCCATCCATGATTGGCCTGAGCAGGCCCAGTGCAGGCAAACTGCAGCTGCTGTGAGACCATGTTTGCAATGTCTGTGTCACACACACCCTGAAGACAGCGTTTCACATTTCGTCTCCTAGTCCTCCAGCACACAGTAGGTACTCTGTAAAAGTTATTTTTGTTTTTGTTTTTGTAAGACAGTTTTATGTAGCCCAAGCTCAAATGTACTATGGAACTTAAACTTCTGTCCTCTTGTCCCTACTCCTGAGTGCTGTACCACCACACTCAGGTTCTATGCAATTCTAGGGATGGAACCCAGGGTTTGTGTGCGCTAGCCAACCACTCTACAACTGAGCCATACCTGGTTCTCTCTATTACTATTATTATTCGTACTTTCTCACTACCTGAAAACATTGCTTATTCTCCTTAATGAAATAGCCACTATTTGCCTAGGTTTGGGTTTTTTTGTTTTGTTTTGTTTTTCAACTATTTTCTCCCAATTGTGTTTTGCATGACTGGTCTTCAACTCTGTGTGTATTTTTTCCAAAGACCATTATGATCCTTAAGTTTTTTTTTTTTTTTTTTTTTTAGATTTATTATTTATTATATACAAAATGTTCTGTCAGCATGTACACATGCACGCCAGAAGAGAACACTAGATCTCATTATAGAGGGTTGTGAGCCACCATGTGGGTGCTGGGAATTGAACTTAGGACCTCTGGAAGAGCAGCCAGTGCTCTTAACCTCTGAGCCATCTCTCCAGCCCCTGATCCTTAAGTTTTATGACCTTGTTACCTCCTCTTCTAGCTTAAGGACATCTTCTATATACTTCAGCAATGCCATAGTTTCAAAGACTACCCATCCCTTCAAATAACATCAAAGGTATATAATTTAAAAAACAGTATTATCATCAATATTTGTTTTAGGGCTTCCAAATTAGGAAACAAAAGGTTTATGTAAACTGATTCAAGATTTGGGCTAGGGACAGGCTCATTAGGTATGGTACTTCCTTAGAAATGCCTGAAGCCCCATGTTAGATTCCCAGCATCATGGTGCTACACAGCTGTTATTCCAGCATTTGGGAGGTAAGAAACAGGAGAATTAGAAGTTCAAGGTCATCCTTAACTACATAGCAACTTTGAGCCTGTCTGAAATATTCTCCTTAAAGAAATATGATTCAAGAGACAGGCACATTTAACACTGGCTTAAACATTACACAATGCACACGTGTGTGTGTGTGTGTGTATTTGTGTGTGTGTGTATATATATATATATCTCAAAACATTACATTTTCTATCTACTGATTTAAAAAAAAACTAAACCCAAAACAATTGTTCCAAAGCTTTAAGATCTTATAGTGAATGTGCACCACTTCTAAAAAGTAACTGTTTTTTTAAAAGAAAACTAGCCTCAACTTTATTAAGGGTCTTGAAAATAGTACTAAAAATAACAAATGTAAAATAAAATTTCTGAGATTAAGTAGGTCAAGAGCAAAGGGGGTTCTTAATATTAGCAAATCACAAATTATATTACAGAAGCTTCTGAAAAAACTACTCAGAAAGCAAGTGACTTTGGGCCACAAATCATTTCTTTAATCAAGTAAGGCACACCCACTCCACATGCAAGCACTGCCTCTACCCATCTCCCTCTCAATCGCCCATTCTACCAATAAACACTGCTTCTTTCTTTCAACAACTGAATCAAGCAATTAGCTCTGTTGCTTAGGACAAACTTCTAGTGTACCTGAGTCCACCTAAAAAACTGGCAAGCCTGCCTTCTCCAAATATCCATTTTAAATGCTATCTTAGAAATCAAGTGGTTTATAATTTCCTAAGAATTATAATTTCCTAAGAGACTTGAGTCTCACAAATCACTGGAATCTTTCAGATTAAGCTAGTAAAAACCAAACGCTCTTCCCTGGGACAAAATGCATTTGAAACAAAAAAACTTATCTCACAGGTTATATTGGTCGTTATAACATTTTTTCTGAAAGGCCTGCAGCCTAGGGTGTCTCACCCAGCCAACATGTATAATGGCTATTATGGCTATTCTGGTCTGCTGTCTTATAACCAATCCCTCTACACACTACCCCACTAAAGCCCATCAGTTTCCCTTCAATGGAAACTAAAGTGTGGAGCAAACCACCCTCCCCTAGTTATTTGTGGGCTTCTTTATGACATGCTTGACTTCAATTTAACATAATTAAACCCAGTGCCTTCTTGTGATTGAATTCTAATGATTATGACAATGAGAAGTTTTTTATCCCTCTAAATTTCTCACCAAAACCATTCCCACATGGAAGAAAATTAGATTCAAAACTGTCCCCCATGACAATACCGTTCCTCCTTTCACACTAATTGGTTTAAAAAAGCAAAATCTGCATCCAAATCAAAACTTTTATAAAGAATAGGTCTTTTTTAAAAAGTACTGATAACACATACAACCAATGAGTTTTGCTTATTAATAAACTGCTGAAGCCACAGAAATCAACCCATGGTGATTGAACTTATGAAAACACCGCAAACCTTCTGCAAGTCTTTTTTTGTTTGGTTTTGGTTTTAGGATTAGGCAGTATTAGCCAGGATTTCTCTGTGTAGCCTTGGGAGTCCTGAACTCCTTTGTAGACCTGATTGGCCTAGAACTCAAAGAGATCTGCCTGCCTCTGCTGGAATTACAGTTTTGTTTGTTTGTTTGTTTGTTTGTTTGTTTTAAGGAATCCTGTTAGGGGTGCAAGCCTGTGGTCCCAGCACTCAGGAAAGCAGAGGCAGTTGGGTCTGAGTTCCAGGCCAGCCTGATCTACAAATGAGTCCAGGGCAGTCAAGACTACACACAGAAACCCTGTCTTAAAACAAAAAAAGCAAAAAGGAATTCTTTCAAGCTCTGGGAATTCCCAGCACCTGGGAGGTGAAGGTAGAAAGATAAGGGATTGGAGGGGTGGACTGTGTGAGCTAAAAGGGATCCAGCCTCAAACAAACAAAAGAACCAATAAACACCACAAAGAGACTGGTTTTAAGAAGGTCTTGCAAAGAGATAGAAGGACTGAACTACACAGACATCCTGGAGCTTCTTTCCAATTCTGACATGGCCACATTTTCCTTAGGCTACGAGTCACCCTTCACCTCCAAAAGCGCTGACAGTCCTCCCACTCCTTTATTGTTCAACTGCTCCACTTGTGAAAACTCTTGTCTACCGTCATCATTGAACAGCAGTAACCTCTGTTTTGTAATACCTCCTTACTACATTATCTTATCAAACTCAGCCCCATCCAGGAGCTGCTGTTAACACAGGCAGTAATCTCTTCAAACATACCCTGCTGAGTGCATACAAATATCAGAAGTGGCTGCTTCCTCTTTAACAGAAGAAAGCCTACAAGTTTCTAACTTCTCTCCTGTCTGTTTAAAAGCAATGCTTAGACATAATGCCAGGAAGCAATTTTACATTTCAGCCATGTGATACTTAGTACTTTGGTGAATGGATGACCCTTGTGTACCTAGTATCTTACTGTTTATTTTCAGATAAAATTGACAATATTTCCTCCTCACCATGCAAGAAAAGACAGGTAGGATTTAGAGCACATATATTTAACACAACCAACTTCAAAAACTATTTTAAGATATTTTCTTTTTCTCACGAACTTAGAGATCTTATTCCTCATAAATGTAGTACCTGCTTTAAAGTAATTTGTGAAAATTGGTTTTCTGGAAGATATTGCAGCTCTTAGAACATTCTTCCAAATGCCATTGTGCCTCGAGTGAAAAATAGTCAACAAAATAGGTTTAAAGAGCCAGCCAGATGTTAACAAGATTCTGGTGGAGGGGGTTAACTATACAGCGAAGACTGGCTTTAAACTCTCCTCCTTCCAGCCTCAGCTTCCCAAGTGCTAGTATCACAGGTGTTTGCCACCACACCCAGCTACAGTCACAAATTTTTTTATATTTCATTTTAATAACTTGGTATTTCATCTTATTTATTTGGCAACCTCTGAAGAAATATCATGCCTACAAATGCTAAATTGTTGGGATTCCAGGAGGTCAGAACTTGATTTACTATTTAGTCAGACTATTACCCCCTACTGACTGAAAGGAACATTCAGACAGAAGGCACCTCCAACACAGGGTCACCTCTGTCTGGACTTCCTGTTTGGTTTTTTTGTTTTTTGTTTTTTTTTTTTGTTTTTTTTGTCTTAAAAAAAAATTCATATCTCACCCATTCACCTATTATCTTCTAGCTCCAACTGTTCAATTTCCCTGATGCTCTACACCGCTACAATGTTGTCTCACTAGCCATTTTATACTGCTAGGGAAAACAGCAAATTCTTTCATGGTCCCCACTCTTTTTTTTGGAGACAAGGTCTCTACATAGTCCTGGCTGTCTTCAAACTCACTATCCAAAGGGGCCAGCCTGAGTTTAGAGACCCACCTGCCTCTGCTTCCCCAGTGCTGAGATTAAAGGTGGGCAACACCAAGCCCAGACCACATACTGACCTTTTAATGTCTTCTCTCACACAATCATTTCTTGACAACCAAAATTTTGACTCTTAGCACTTTACACATTCAAGGGAGGTGAAGTCTTTTCTATGCACCCCCATCCTAACCCTCAACACGTCCCCAGAGCCTCAATAACTCAGCCTTCATACCACAGGGTTACCAACAGGTTCATCAGAGCTAACCATTGAGGGGACAGGTCGCTATTGCTTACTATTTATGTTGAAGCCCAGGTAGGATATCAGCCTACCAAAACTAATCACACTCCTGAAAAGCGGCACAGGCAACTCTAAAAACCATTCTTCTATACAAGACTCCCAAGTGCTAAACTCAAATCATCATAGCACTCTCTTCCAGCAACATAAAACTTGCATCATTTTAAGAAGCCTGTCCTTAAAAACACATTTCAGCAAAAATCATTGAAAGGCTGGTTTAAAAAAATATTCCTAGGAGCCAGGCGGTGGTGGTCCATGCCCTTAACCCCAGCACTTGGGGAGGCATGAGTTTGAGGGCAGCCTGGTCTACCCTCAAAGTTCCAAGACATGCAAGGCTACACAAATAAACCTTGTCTTGGAAAATAAAGATAAAAATGCTGTCAGGAAAGTCGGGTGTGGTGGCACACAGTCTTAGTCGAACTTGGGAGGCAGAGGCAGGAAGATGTCTATGAGTTCCACGCCAGCATGGTCTACAAAGCAGGGACATCCTGGGCTGTAGCACCGAGAAACCATATCTTCAAAACAAACAAACAAAATACCATCAGGAATTCAGAACTCTGTAAGGTATTTTAGAACTGCATGAATATGGTTGATGATTCAACTTCAGTTAATTAGTATAAGGACTCATGACAACTTACCACTGGATTAAGCAATGCCCTCTATGACAGCTCTATTGCTTGGTGAAAGGGGCTACCTAATCCAACCTGGAGGGTGGGATGCGGTCTCCGCAATCACACAACAGGACAACTTTTCAGACACGAAGGGGGTTCCCTGGCAAGTCCACAGTCAAGGTTTTCCTCGAAAAGGAAGTCCAGAATGTAGTATAGGAAGAGGCTGTCTTCCACAACTTCCACAACTGCACTGCCTAACTTTCTCCGAGCGTCATCTTCCTTTCAGGGCTGCAAGACTCTACAGGAAGCATGTACTTGAGGGGGACCCGAAGAGGAACCCTGGGGAAGGAACCGCCGGGCTCCCAGGGAAAGAGTTCCTCTACTTCCCACTTGGAAGAGGCCTGCACTTTTTGCGGGATCCACACGGGAGAAGAACCAGGGGCTTGGAGAGGAAACCCAGCCTCCATGACCCCTCAGAACAGCAAATGCTGGGGAGCTCCGCAGAGCTGAGGAAGCCGGGCAGACCCAAGGAGTCCCGCGTGCCTTGGGAGCCCGTGGGGACCGCGGACCCAGGCAGAACCCGCCAACACCGCACACCTAAGAAGCCAGGTAAATCTGAGGAGTCCCGCCTGGTTGGAAGCCCCTCGTCGCTGGGGAAGAGGAGGCCCGCAGGGGCTGGGGAGCCGGGGAGAACCGGGGAGCCTCGATTAACTGGAGAAGCAGATCTGGGGGGACCTGCATGGCTAGGAAGCCCCACGGGGTTGCTGTCCCGCGCTGTCCTTGAGTCTCCCTCCCGCTCAGGGGGAGGCCCAGGCAGTGCCGGCTCCCCGCCGCCCAGCACACCTGAGCCGCGCCCAGCCGCCACCCGGCCGCTGAGACCCGCCCGCGCGGCTGCCCGTCCGCCCCGGCCCGGCTCGGGCTACGGCTCGCGGGGTCCCGGCCCACCGCCCCGGCCCCGCCCGGCCTCTCGGTCCCGTCGTACCTGGCCGGCAGCCGCGGCGGCGGCGGCGGTGCTGCTCCTCACGTACCCGTTCCTCACCTCCCCGTTCTTCACGCAGCCGTTCGCCTTCACCGGGCGGCGGCAGCAGCAGCCTCCGGGCTCCGGCCGCATCGTCCCGGCAGCACGCGGCAGCACCCGGCAGCAGCGCAGGCTCTGGAGGCGGCTGCGGCGCCAACTCCCGCTCCGCACCGCACCCACCTCCCCGAAACCGGAAATGGCTGCAGCACCGCTGCCAATTCCCGGTCCGGGCGTCACGCGAGGGCGGGGCCAGCCGAAAAGACGGGGCTCGCCGATGCCAAGCGGCCGGAGGGAACAGGGGGCGGAGCCTATTGGCGCTTGACCAATCCAAAGGCGAGAGGGGCGGACCTCATGCTGCTTCTAGCCAATCAAAAGCTAGAGATAAGCGGCTTGCTGGCGTCAAGGGGACTTCTTCGGAGGAACTCGCGAGCTGGGCATATGATTGGAGCCCTAGCCAGGGCGTAGGTGGAGCTTTGCTGCCTAATGGTCCAGACTCAGGAGGAGGCAGAGCCCGGAAAGAAGTAGCCAATTAGCGTGAGAAGAAGAAACGGGCTGAGCCCATCTCCAGAGCCGGTTCCCGGTTCTCCCGCACAGGTGGTGACTGCCCTCTGTGCCCTTCCTCCCGGGAGGTTCTCGGATTGAATCCAAGCCCAAGACAGGCAGCTCCCTTATTTCATTAGTAAATTCCTCTGTGGGTGTTAATAGAATAGCCTTTTTGACTCTCACCGTTCTTCACTGTGCGCTACGCCAACGTCGCGCGCTCATCTCTTGTTTCTATCCGGGTTTTCCCTGCACAATTTCCTTTGAAGACTTTCCTTGAAAGTCAGGAGACCTGATCTCTTTCCAGATCTGCTGGTAACTGAAGCCTGAGGAATGAATTACTTTACAAGCCAAATTCTTTTAAAATTCTTCTTGCTTCATAGACTCATTTGCAAGAATTAATTAGCGTTGGACACCAATCAAAATACACGATCCGGACCCGTAGCAGAAGAAAGGAAATTGGTCTACATTATAGCATTACAGAGACCTTTAGTTACCTATAAAAAGAATTTAGTGTCATAATTAAGAGTATGACTCAATCTAGGTTTAAATCCTGGCTGCCTCACCTACTAGCTGAGTGACCTCTATGTAATAATAGTTGCCCTAAGAGAATCTAATGAGTTAATGCATGTGATGTATTTTGTGTAGGACCTAGCAATTAGTAAGTATTCATTAAGTGCCGGTTATTATTAATTGCTGAATGCATCTGTGTGGATCCCTACATCACACACACACACACACATAAAAAAAAAAAAACACAAAACACTACCTCCCTGGAGAGTTGGCAAGGTATTGTTTTGCTCAGTTTAGGAGAGGATCAGTCTAACAGCAAGGGGAGAGAGGACAAAACCACTTTCGAGTCACAAACCATTCTGATCACAAAGTAAAGATGAGAATCAAAAAAAGAAAAAAAGGAAGGAAGGACGGAAGGAAGAAAGAAAGAAAGAAAGAAAGAAAGAAAGAAAGAAAGAAAGAAAGAAAGAAAGAAAGAAAAAGAATGAGGAAAAACTTATATGGGGCCTGGAGAGACAGTTGAGCAGTTAAGAGCACTTAACTGCTTGCACAGAGGACCTGGATTTGATTAGCACCCACATGGTGGTTCGCAGCTATCTATAACTCCAGTGACAGAGGATTTCAAGCCTTATTCTGATTTCTGAGGGCACCAGACACGAACTTGGTGGACATACATACATGCAGGCAGAACACTCATAGGCGTAAAATAAATAAACACATATTTTTAAAAGTTGGATGCTTTTGTTTTTCTTTTAAAGCTCTGTTTGCCTTTAAACCAAGCACAGTAATGCATGGGTAGAAGGATCAGGAGCTCAAGATAATCTTTGGCCATATAGCCAGCTCCAGACCAGCCTGGGATATGAGTCCCTGTCTTAAGCATGAGGGGGTGGTGATAATTCAATCAATGAAATACTGTCAGAAAAAGATGAGTAGTTAAGTCCAGAGTCTGAGTATCCAGTTAAAATCCCAGTGCTGGGGATGCAGAGGCGGGAAGATTCTTGAAGTTATCTGGCCAGCCAGTCTAACTGGATTGGTGAACTCCAAGTTCAGGCACAGACTCTGTCTCAAAAAGAAGACGAGATGATTGACAGTGGTGACACATCCTTTGCTTCCAGCACTCAGGAGGCAGAGGCAATCAGATCTCTGTGAGTTCAAGGCCAGCCTGGTCTACAGAGGGAGTCCAGGACAGCTAGGGCTACACAGAGAAACCCTGTCTTGAAAAACTGAAGAAAGCCAGGCGGTGGTGGTGCACACCTTTAATCACGGCACTCAGGAGGCAGAAGCAGGTGGATCTCTGTGAGTTCAAGGGCAGCCTGGTTTATAAAGCAAGTCCAGGATAGCCAAGGCTACACAGAGAAATCCTGTCAAAGAAAGAAAGAAAGAAAGACCAAAGAAAGAAAATAAAAAAGTAGAAAATTATTGAGGAAGACACCCAGCATTGACATCTGACATAGGAGGGCTGGAGAAAAGGCTCAGTGTTTAAAAGCACTGGCTGCTCTTCCAGAGGATGCAGATTTGAGTGCCTGAAACTATGTGGCCGATCCTAAGCATCTATATAGGTAATTTGATGCCCTACAAAAACATACATGTAGGCAAAACATGCACATATAAAATTTAAAAAAAATAATTCTTTTTCAAAGATATGGCATGCCTTTAATCCCAGTACTGGGGAAGCAGAGGTGGGAAGGTGGGAAGATCCCTGTGAGTTCAAGGATAGCCTAGTCTACAAAATAAGGTCCAGGACAGCTAGAGCTACATAGAAACCCTGTCTCAAAAGAAAAAAAAAAAAGATATGTTCATATAAAGGAAACTTTTTAAGATGAAGTTAAATAAAACAAAAGGGCAAACTTAAGAAAGAGAAGGAGGAGGAGAAAGAGAAGAAGGAGGAAGAGGAAAAAGAGGAAGAGGAGAAGGAGGAGAAGAAGAAGGAGGAGGAGAAGTAGGCAGTAGGAGTTCCAAAGGGGGACATTGGATGACAGCAGCAATTCAAATTACCATAGGCACTAGAGGTGTTCAGGGCAGAAATCTGGTTGAAAGAAGAGCTAAGTGATTTGATTGACACTTAGAAAGTGGGCTGAGAGAATGTAAAAAAGGCTTGGACTGAAGATGTGCAATTAGCTGGACCTCGAAGGATGGGTGAGATTTAAGAACTGGCTCTAATGGGCAGGGGTGGGTATGTTCTGGAGGGAATGACCCACAGCAGATCATGTGCAGAACTGGGCAGAGCAGAGCCTGGCCTGGATCCTGGGAAGAACCTGTCCCTTCCTCCTGAGGACAGAACACTACCAGCTCCTTATCTTGTTCTGCCACTCACTTACTCACCATTTGTCTTAAAGGAGTCATACACAGAGCCCTGATTTCCTCACTCACCATTTGAGGTTAATTCCTGCACTTCTTCCTTAATAGACTGTTGTGTGCATCCATGATATAATACGCAGATGATCCTATTACTCAATAGGCCATTGCTAAATCAAACACACACACACACACACACACACACACACACACACACACACAACCTCAGTAGAAAACACTTCTGGCTCCAGAAAAACAGAAAAATGATCCTTTCAGATGCAGAAGCTATCTCCTTCATTTTATATAACTTACGGGCAAAGGTCTCATGATTTGTACCAGAACACAACTCTCCTTGTCTTCCAAGAGGCCACTTCAACTGTGAAGCATTCTTTTGAAGTTCATCATTCCTATAAAATTAGGCAGAGCCTGTGTCACATGGCTTTGGAATTCTGTGAGAGAGAGTGATTATAACTAAGAACTTTGTTGTCAAATACAGGGGAATTAAAGACCCCGCTCCAACACTTACAAACCTTGTGACCTCGCAAAACAGTCTACCTTCTCTGTGACTCAGTTCCTGAACGTGTAAAACGGAACATATGTGCTACCCTGATCTGGGGAAACTAACTCCAGACCCAGGGAATTCAATCCTTTCATTTAGCCCCCCCCCCCACAAATGCACGCATACATGCACACATGCTTGAGCACACACGTCAAAATAAAAGTAAATTTAAACCTGGGCTGTGGCAGCACACATCTTTAATCCCAGAGGCAGAGGCAAGTGGATCTTTGTGAGTTTGAGGCCAGCCTGGTCTACTCTACAGAGTGAGTTCCAAGACAGCCAGGGCTAGACAGAGAAACCTTGTTTCATACAAACAAACAAACAAACAAACAAATAAATACATACATTTGAAAACATAATTTTATTTTGTAAATAAAATTGTAAGGTGGTCTCATGGGATATACTGTTTAAATTTAGGGATGGAAAGAATGGTTAATGGAAAAAGATTCAAGGTTACAAATATTCTGGACACAGCCTTATTTGTAGGCTTTGGTTTTGTTTTTGTTTTTTTCCGGACAGGGTTTCTCCAGGTAGGCTTGGCTGTGCTGGAGCTCACTCTGTAGACCAGGCTGGTTTTGAACTTACAAAGATCTGCCTACCTCTGCCTCCTAAGTGCTGGGATTAAAGACATGTGCCATTACTGTCCATCTCATTTGTTGTTTTTAATATCCTTGTTTGAGATGTCTTTAGGGAAAACCTACAGCATTTCTACAGGCAATTCTATCTTGACTGTCGGTCAACAAGAAAAACAAATTAGCTTCCAGAGCAAAGGTTTTTTGTTTTGTTTTCCTTTCTCACATCCCTTAATTTTCCCTTTCTTTTTATCCTGCTTCATCAGTGAGACCATAGAAGTCTCACAGAAAAGACCCGTTAGATGTCATTTACTTCTATATAAGACAAAACAAAAAATACAAAGATGGATAACTCAGAGCTATGATGCAATCCTGACATTAAGAGCTTATTTAGCCTTCTCCTTCCAGATTTCTTGTTTATGCATACATTTCTCTGTGTGGCCATTCATTCAGTAAATATTGTTTTGCTAGCTATCGTATTAGCTATCACAATGATAGGAAGAAAGAGTGAACTCTCAGGGGTGTGTGTGTGTGTGTGTGTGTGTGTGTGTGTGTGTGTGTGTGTGTTCATGTGTATGCTGGGTGTACATATGTATAAAGAGGGTAACTTTTGGTGTCATTCTAGGGGACACTGTCCATCTCCTTTAAGACAGGGTCTTTCGTTGTTCTGGAGATCACCAATTAGGCTAAATGAACTGGCCACTGGACCTCGGGAGTCCTTCTGTCTCTGTATTGCCAGCTTCCCCATGCTGACATGGGGAAGGCTTGTAGCCGTGTTGGGCATCTTGAAAAAAATCACGAAGAAAGAACTCAGTTTGTCGTGGACGCTGGTAAACAGAAACATCTCTCCAGCCTTTTATTTATTTTTTGAAATGCTGTTGTGCAACCCAATCAAGCCTTGGATTCGCTTCATAATCCAAGATCTTTGTAGTTAAAGACTATAAATCTTGAACTCCTGATCCTCTGGCCTCCACACCAAAAGTACTGGGCCTACAGAGATACAACAGTATGTCTGTCTCCAGACTCGATTGTGAAAGATGGGATGGCAACTTTCCTTTCCGTTATCCCTACTCTAATAAAACACAGCCAAGGAAAGAGACTATTATTCTCCCTGGATTTCTGACCCAACTCCAGTCTTGCATCTCCAAAGCAAGACAAGAATCATCCTACCTTCTGGCCTCCCAAGAGTGTTCTTGACAGGAGAATTGGGCCCATGTAAAGGAATGATTGCATGTACATATGAGGCTTTAGGAGGAATAGGGTTCCTGATTACATACTGACAGGGTGCCGGTTGAACATGCTATAGAGTGATCTTAATCTGTGTCTTATAAAGTATTGACAATAGGAATTCCAGGGTAAGAGATGAGCTCTGGGAAGGAGCTGGAGCTTGTCTCAATGGCAGGTCCCTGCTTTTAGGTTTCCTTTGCTCTACAAGGACCACAGAGCTTCCTATCCAGCCACCACAGCCCTGAGCTGCCATCCTGGGCTTCCTGTGGGCTCTCAGCCAGATACATGTGGCAATTACCCGGGTTCAGCTTCAGGAAGTGGACTTTTGCTTCTGGCCCCACCGATTCAGAGTGGCGAGTTTTGAAACGGGATTCAAACTGGATTAAGCATCGGAGAGATTTCTTGGCTTATTTTACCAGACTGGATCCAGGTGCCCTTATAATGTCTACCCTTGGTTTGGCATCAGTATTAAGTACTTCCTCTTGCTGTGATTAAAAAAAGAAAAAAAGAAAAAAAAAGCAACAACTTGGGGAGGAAAGGGCTCACTTCATCTTAACCCTTCTAGGTAGTAGCCATCTCTGAGGGAAGTCAGGAGAGACACTCAAGGCAGGAAACTGCTGTAGGCAGGAACTGAAGCAGATTCCATGCAAAACATAAAACATTGCCTGCTGGCTTGCTCTCCATGGCTACCGCAGTTTGCTTTCTCATCCAGGAGTCCTTGCACAGGAGTGGCACTCCCCACAGTAGACTGAGATTTCCTCATCAATCATTCATCAAGAAAATGTCCCACAGGCTTATGCCTAACAGGTCAGTGTGACGGAGAACCTCAACTGAGGTTCTCTCTTCCCAGGTGACTCTAGATTAAATTGACAAAAACTAACCAACACGGGTTCCCTCTTAGCTGTTTTTTTTGTTTGTTTGTTTGTTGTTGTTTGGTTTTTTTACCTTCTGATGGCATGGCTCCTGGAAAGTATGCTTTCATTGGAAGGGCTGTGGAATCTCCCAGAGGCTGCAATTTCTACCTCAATGGTGGAGCGCCTGTCAACCATGTGGAGACTCTAGGTGCCCAACACCACAAAACTAAACAAAGCAAAGCAAAACAAACAGCAGTCCTCTGTGCGTTCTTGCTAGACCCGGACTGAACAGGATTGCATCGATGTGTGGTGAATTCTTAGACCTGGAATGAGCAACAAAAAAATGCTCCGTGAGCAGCCGCACCATTGATGTCAAGGACCACCTGGCCATCCAGATGAGTGTGGCTGAGTGTAACAAGATCACCAGCAGATTTTGGTTTTTCCAGACAGGGTTTCTCTGTGTAGCCTTGGCTGACCTAGAACTCACTCTGTAGATCAAGCTAGCCTTGAACTCATACTGATCACCAGCAGGATTACTGGCCACTTTAAAAGGTACAGTCTCTTCAGGGCCACTCATGGGATGGGACAGTCAGATGATTCTATTCTTTGATTGGTTAAGACTGATGGAATTGTCTCAAAGAACTGTTGAGTGGAAGAAATCAGGGAATATTTATATAAAAATAAAAGTATGTTTTTTTTCTATGACACAGAGACCTATTACATTTATTAATAATAAATTTAGGCACTACAGCTGGACAGATACTCATCTATTCTAACCCAATTATGCTGGTCTGGGCTATTTCCCAGCCACATGCCCCATAATCTGCCATCTGGCCTCCTCCTGGCTATTCCTGCTCCCTCTAATATCCTCATGGCGACTCTCTGCTCATAGCAACCTTCTCATACTCTCTCCTCCACCCGAGATCCACCTCCTGTGATCCCAAGTCCCACGTCCACTCTCCTATCTAGCTCTAGTCTATTCAGCTCTTTATTAACCAATCAGATGATGGAGAACAATTTTTACACAGTACTGAGACAGGACAATGCCCGTGTCCAGACTGCAACCAGATCTCTGGCACAGAAATCAGTGTCTGAATACACAGGGCATAAAACCATTTCCCAAACATATTTGTCATAAGTGAGAAACTACCTCTCCATCTCACCATAGGTCTCATACAGGGAAGGACCTGGCCCAGTCATTGCCCACCTGGCTGACGTTGGCACCTGAAGATGTGAAGGAACAGATTTACAAACTGGCCAAGAAAGGCCGGACTCCCTCCCAGACAGGTGTGATCCTGAAGGACTCACATGGTGTGGCACAGGTCCATTTTGTGACTGGAGATAAAATCTTGAGAATCCTTCAGTTCAAAAGCATTGTTCCGCCTGGTCTCCCTGAGGGTCTCTACCATTGGATTAGGAAACAGATCACAGTCATCTTGAGAGGAACAGAAAAAGAGCAGAATTTACCGGTTGGCTATAACTAAGTCTAAGAGGGTCCTCCTTCCCAGTTGGAAATATGAGTCATCCACATCCCCTGCTCTAGTGGCATAATGTGTACATGAGCAATAAAATCACTTTAAAATTTAAAAAGTGATAAGTAAACAAACAAAAAAACCTCAGGAAACCACCTAAGTCTGAGGCAATGACGTTCCAAAGCAGACCTTCTCTGCTATTGGACCAATCTGGGCTACATGACTCAGGTGACTATTGAATTGGACTGGACAGGTGTAGAGATCAAGGTACCCTGACTCCACTGTGGGAAAAGAAATAACAGCTTTCAGGGTGCATCTTGCCACATTTGGCTCTATTTTGAATGTACAGTGGCTGAATGACTCCGCCTCCTGCTGTTTATATAAATGATGCCAGCTGCCTAGCACCCTATGAGACAAGGACACATAACTTATTTTTAAAAGTAAAAAGGATACCACACTATAAATGTAGCAAATAAACTGGGAACATATGAATACATGGGCATGTTAAAAATCATATTAGGAATACCAGACCCTGGGCTGGAGAGATGGCTCAGCAGGTAAGAGCATTGACTGCTCTTTCAGAGTGACCCAGGTTCAATTCCCAGCACCAACATGGCAGCTCACAATTGTCTGTAACTCCTGTTTCAGGGGATCCGACATCCTCACACCAACATACATGCCGTCAAAACACCAATGTACATAACATAACATAACTAACATAACATAAAAATAAATAATTTTTTAAAAAAGGGAATACCAGATCCCTGCTGGAGAAGAACGTAGAGGCAGGGAGATCTCTGAGTTCAAGGCCAACCTGGTCTACAAAGTGAGTTCCAGGACAACCAAGGCTATACAGAGAAACCTGTCTCGAAAAAACTAACTAACTAACTAACTAACTAACTAACTAACTAACTAACTAACTAACTACCAGACCCCAAGACATTGGAGGTATAGCTCAGTTATGGAAGGTTGGTCTACCATGTTTGAGACCCTGGGTTAAATTTTCAGTAGGGGAAAAAAGATAGACACAGTGACTTATGTACTGGGGAGCAGGATGCTAAGGTAAGAGGATTGGTGTGAGTTCAATGCTAGCCTGGACTACACAGTAAACTCAAGGTCATCCTGTTACATACCACAGTCTTTCTTGGGGGGCTGATAATTTATTAAACAAACAGACCAACAAGGATTTTTGCAACACCCTCACCTGGACCCCAAATAAAAGAGGACTCCTAACGCTTTGGTGTCTCCACTGACTTTCCACCTCACCACCTGTTGCGCACATCAAGGGTCTGACGCAAA
Source organism: Psammomys obesus (assembly GCF_907164565.1). Classification (NCBI taxonomy): domain Eukaryota; kingdom Metazoa; phylum Chordata; class Mammalia; order Rodentia; family Muridae; genus Psammomys; species Psammomys obesus. Next base: position 22,846,517 of record NW_026596134.1, on the reverse strand, counting down.
GTACTCCTGACTGTCCCTGGGGCCTCGGCTCACCTCAGTCCCCCTGCTTGATGTGGCCCACTTGAACTGCTGTGGGTCCATCTGTCTGTTTGGACCTGGTCTTGCAACACTGTGTTTCTGCAACAGCTCTACAGCCAGGAGCCTCAAGCAGTTTATCCAACCGTTGCTGTGAGTTCTCTTTGAGTCTTTCCTTCTAACACACCACTTTGAACTCCTTGAACTCTAGGGCCTGTTCAACACTTTTGTCATCATTCTATAGCCTGGTTCAGGAGTGTGTGTGTGTGTGTGTGTGTGTGCTCTTGTGCGATGACCATGAAATGTTGATCCGAGTACCAATATTAATATTAAAGGAGCCTAGTAGTGGGGGCACACGCCTTTAATCCCAGCACTCAGGAGGCAGAAGCAGGAAGATCTCTATGAAAGTCTACAGAATGAGTTCTAGGATAGCCAGGGCTACACAGAGAAATCCTGTCTCAAAAAATAAATAAATAAATAATGCAGAAAAAAAAATAAAACAAAACAAACTCTTTAAAATAGCATTTATAATGACAGAGGTGTGGTATGCAACTATATTGGCTCTAAGAATGTCATATGTTGTCAATTTAAAGTGCCATAGAGGTGGGGATGTTGATCAGTGCTAGAGTAGGCATTTAGCATGCATGAAGCCCTGGGTTCAATTCCCAGCATACAAAAATGTTTATTTGTAAGGCTAGAATGAAAAATTGAATTGTACTCTAGGTGAACCAAATCTCAATAGGGTATCCCACAAATGTTTTGAAATAAAAACAACAAACCAGGTCTGATGATGTGACCTAGGAGTCCTGTGCTTCTGTTACCATAACCTTGAGACATGGTCAGCTACCAGGCTGTCTCTGACAAGATGGACTGCAGACACAATAAGACAAAACAAGTCTTTCCTCCCTCGGGAAAAAGAAAAGCCGTAAAGAAGGAGTGTTCTTCCTAGGTAATATGCTGTGTGTATTTCCTGGGATGGTGGGATTTTCCTGTAAGTCAAACATAGCTAGCCAGGCCTATGCAATCTCATGGGCACAAGGGTCAGGGTTCAAGGAATCCCGTGGGCCAGCCTATGCAACATGAGACCCTGGCTCAAAATCTGAACAAATACCCTGGTGCGGTGGTATACCCCAGTAATCCCACCATTCTGGGAGGCAGAGGCAGGCAGATCTCTGTAAATTGGAGGTCAGCCTGGTCTACAAAGCCCTCTGTTATACAGAGAAGCCCTGTCTCGAAAAACAAAACAACAAGAAACATAATTTAAAGGCAAAGGTGCCATTTCTCTTTACTTTTTGTTGTTGTTGTTGTTTGAGACAGGGTTTCTCTGTGTGGCATTGGCTGTCTTGGATTTGCTTTGTAGACCAGGCTGGCCTCGAAATCACAGAGATCCACCTGCCTCTGCCTCCCATAGTGTTGAGATTACAGGCATGTGTCTCCGTGCTGGGTTCTCTTTACTTTTTTTCTTTTTTTCAAGACAGGGTTTCTCTGTGTAGTTTGACTCTTTTGGAACTCACTCTGTAAACCAGGCTGGCCTCAAACTCACAGAGATCTGCCTGCTTCTGCCCCCTGAGTGCTGGGATTAAAGGTGTGCACCACCACTACCCTGCTCTCTTCACATCTTCAACAAGATAATCTGACTCTCTTTGACATGATCTTTGTTGGGATAACCTCTTGTTCGCTGTGTAAAGGTTGTCTTTGCATTATTCAAAACCTGATTTTTGTACGGGTAGAGACTTGATGTTAGACTTTAGCACTGTTATTTTTATGACGTATCACGTGTCTCCATGTTTTGTAAACATCTTCTCCATCACCTTCTGAGTGGTTAAATAAAGAGCTGAATGGCCTATAGCCATGCGGAAGAGGACAATCAAGACTTCCAGAGAGATTGGAATGCTGGGGGGAAAAAATCAGAGGGGGTAGGAATCACCAGACAGACATGGAGGAAGAACCCTGTGCTGGTACTGAGGAAAGGTAACAAGCCATATGGCAGAATGAAGATTAGTATGAACGAGTTAATTTAGGTTATATGAGCTGGTTGGGAATAAGTCTAAGCTGAGGCCAAGCTTTCATATAAATTAATAAAAGGTCTCCCTGTCATTGTGTCATTTCTTGGGTGGCCGGCAGGTTGAGACAGTTTGGCGATAGATCTTTTGGGGATTTTTCTCCCTCCCTCAAATCATCCCCTTTTATTTCATATTTTTTCTTCTTCTACTGTCCCCATAAGCAATCACTTCTGGCCCCTCGTGTCTGGCGGAACCATGCTGACCTATGTCTTGAAGAGCGTTATTCTCTCGCTTATGCTCCCAGGACGCCTCAAACCCCTCAGCAAAGGTTTTTCTCCGTTGGTTTTCTAAAAAGCACAGGAATTAGATGAAGGCGTGAGAGTGCAACCAAGGAGTCCAAAAAAGACTTAAGAAGGAAAGAAACTTGTCTATATCAGCTTTAAGATCCTGGACTAGTAAGATGGTCCAACAGGTTAAGGTATTTACCGCCAACCCTGAACTCAGTGTCCAGGATGCACAAGGGTAGAGAGAATTCATTTCCACGAGTTGTTTTCTGTCCTGTGCAAGCACTCCATGGAGCCAGCATTTGCGCACATGCATGCGCACACGCACGCACACACATACATGCCCCACCCCATTATTTATTATTATTATTATTATTATTATTATTATTATTATTATTATTTCTTGTATTTCTGAGTAGGGTTTCCCTGTGCAGCCCTGGCTGTCTTGGAACTCTCTGTAGACCAGGCTGGCTTCAAACCCAGAGATTCACTTGCCTCAGCCTCCTGAGTTCTGGGATTAAAGGAGTGTGTCACCACTGTCTGACTATACATAAATACTTTTTAAAAGCCCCTGATCTTTTAATATTTCCAAGTATGGTACATTTTTATATGAGCTTCTAGAGCTTAAGCAGTAGCTTCAAAAACACTTTTATTTCACCCAAATTTCCCCACACTGACTACTTTGCTTCTCATTATTTTTGTTTGTTTGTTTGTTTGTTTGTTTGTTTGTTTGTTTTTCTAAGACAGGGTCTCACTATGTAGCCCTGGCTGTCCTGGAACTCTCTCTGTAGAACACGCTGGCCTTGAACTCACAGCGATCCACCTGCCCCTGCCTCCCTAAGTGCTGGGATTAAAGGCCTGCCCCACCGCCACCTGGCTCCTAGGTCTCATTTTTGCTTCTCTGGTCAGAGTCGGGTATAAAGCCGGTTGAGGATTGCTCAAGCACAGAAGAGGGATCTTGTTGACTCACTCATGGCTCAAGGAAGGAAACCTGTTTGCTCTGAGAGGTGTGGCAGGTAAATATGAAGCTCACATGAGCTGCGGGTGTTTGGCTACGACAGGAAACACCCAGGAAAGCCAACGCCAGGAAATGGGCTAAGCGGCTGCTGTGTGATGTTTCCAGGAAAGATGTGAACAAAAGCCTGATCCCTAGTCAGGACACCAACTACCAGCCCAATGAATGAACACAGTCGAGGCTGACTTACTGAACTCTTGACTTTACTGGGATAACTCACAGAAGCACAGGTGACACCAGGCAGCTGCATCCCCGGAAAAGCCCAGGCCAGCGTGGATGCCCAGGGAAGCCGCCCCACACCCAACTTGCATGCACTACCACGGGACAACTTCCTCCTCTGAGCAGCTGTCCGGCTGCTTCTGCGTCCTTAGGCAAGGGTCTTGTGAATCTCCTTAACGTCTCAGTTCCCTGAGGTTTCTAAATTTTGTTGGCTTCCTGGGAGGTATGAGAGGACTGTTTCAGCATGGAGGAAATAACTACAGGATGGGGATTCCCCCCACAGGTGGAGAGGCTGCAGTAAGTGAAGGACGCCTGCAGAATGCATTAAATATGGCAGCTCTTCGGTACTAAACAAGGCGGGTTGATGTGTGTGTGTGTGTGTGTGTGTGTGTGTGTGTGTGTGTGTGTGTGATTGAGACTGAAAGCACTAGCAGGCGACTATTAAAATTATTCAGAAGAATCCTGTTGTTTGTTTTTGTTTTGTTTTTCAAGACAGGGTTTCTCTATGTAACCCTGGCTGTCCTGGAACTTACTCTGAAGACCAGGCTGGCCTTGAACTCACATATCCACCTGCCTCTGCCTGCCTTCTGAGTGCTGGGATTATAGCCATGTGCCGCCACCACCCAGCTTCTTTTTGGTTTTTTAATGAAACAGGGTGTAATGTAGCTGAGGCTGTCATAAAACTCACTATGTAGTCAAGGGTGATTTTGAATGTCTCATTCTCCTGCTGCTACCTTCCAAATGTTGAGCTCATAAACGTAAGCCACCATACCCAGCTCCTGCAGTTCTGGGTATTGGACCCAGGCTCTGTGCATGCTAGACAAAAACCAAAACAACAAAAACCCTACTAATGGAGCTATATCCCCAGTTCATCAAATAGTATGGAGGTCTTGTGAGGGGCTGGAGTGATGGCTTAGCAGTTATTTGGTCTAACGAATCTTAAGTAAACTACACATATTCAAATGCGTAAGTAGATGAATGTTGATGTGTGTATAAATTCAAATGCATAAACTGATAAATTTATATATGTGTATACTTCTCTCTCACACTCTCCACTTAGGCACATCTTGAACAAGATAATCTAACTGTCTTTGAAATGATCTTTGTTGGGATAACCGCTTGTGCACGGTGTAAAGGTTGTCTTTGTATTATTCAAATTCTGGTCTGTGTCCAAGGTGGGTTTTGTTAAGCACTAGGTGGTTGCCGGTTGCATGTATTTGGGGATGTCGGTAGTGGTGCGTGTCTGTGTACTTACATTTGATGAATATGCCTGTGTGCACTGGACACAGAAGGATGTTCTCCTCTTCCACCTTTTCCTTATTCCCTTGAAATAGGTTATCTTACTGAACCTGACGCTTGCCCTTTAGGCTATGCTAGCTAGCCTGTAAGCTCCAAGGACTGTCTGTCTGTCTGTCTGTCTGTGGTCCTCAAAGCTGGGGCTACAGATATGGCAGTCATGCCTGACTTTTATGGGAAAGATGGGCACTTGAACTCAGGTAGGTCCTCATGCTTATACAGCAAATGATCTTACATGTTGAGCCGTTTCCCAGACCCTGGGGTGTTTCTTAATCCAACTCAAGTTGACAATCCAAATTAACCATCACATATTTGGTCCGTATGTGCTCATGTGGGATTGTTTTGTTTCGTTTCTTGTGACAGTCTCACTATGTAGCTCAGGTTAGACTAGAGCTCAAAATCTTCCTGCCTGATTTAAGGTGGGATTTGTTTCTGTTTCTCTCTCTTTACTTTGTTTTTGTTTTTCAAAACAAGGTTTTATAACCATTTGGGGCCAATTATAATGGGACTTTCTTGGGCCACCAGCTCCCAATAATGACACAGAGACTTTTTGTATTTATTATGAAAGCCTGGCCTTAGCTTAGGCTTGTTTCCAACTAGCTTTTATTTTAAATTGTCCCATTTATACTAACCTAGGTTTTGCCCTGTTGCCTGTCTTGGCACTGTTTCTTCCTCTATGTCTGACCTGAGATTCTTTCCCAGAGTTCCTTCTCTCTGGAAGTCCCACCTTCTTCTCCTGCCTTTGGCATTGGATGTTCAGCTCTTTATTAAACAAATCAGAAGGTGTTGGAGGGAGAGTTTACAACATATGATTCAGCCAAAGACAGGCAATACGAAAGTCTGGCCTGTACTCTTGAATAGTACAGACAACCTTCATGCAATGCACAAAAAGATCACCGCACAGGGTTTCTCTGTTATTTCTGGCTGTTCTGGAACTCTCTGTAGACCAGGCTGCCCAGACTCAGAGATCCTCCTGCCTCTGAGTGCTAGGATTAAAGGCATGGGCCACCATGCCTGGTTATTTTTTTTCTTTTCTTGCCTCTATATACCAAATCATAAGGCACAAAATCATAAGGTCCTGTTGTGGATGGTTAGCTTTTTTCTTTAAAAAAAAAAAAAAAAAAAAGACATGTATTTATTAAGTCTATAGTGTTCTGCCCTCATGTGTGCCTGCAGGGCCAAAAGAGGACATCAGATCTCATTATAGTTGGTTTTGGATCGTGTGGTTTCTGGGAATTGAACTCAGGACCTCTGGAAGAACAGCCAGTGCTCTTTAACCTCTGAGCCATGTCTCCAGCCTGGCTTCCTACTTTTAAATATTTAAATATGTGTTTCAGGATATTTGATCCCACTGTGAACCCCCAAATTATGAACTATAAAACCCTATGTTTCTTGTTTGGTGTGGTTGGTCCCATCACACAGCTTTAATCCAACAACTTTTCATTGTAAACAGGTGATCATGGTATCATCGTTCACCCAGCTCTTGCACATACCTTTAATTCAAGAGCCTTCTGTACACAGGATTTAATAAAGTTAACCCTAGGTCAAGAGGTAGAAACCAGCTGACAGGGATTAAGGAGTAGGAGGGACTTTGAGTTGAGGGGTATTTAAGACAGTGTGGAGAAGAAGAAAGAGCTTTTAGATTAAGCTCTGGCTTTAGTTTCAGCTTCAGCTCCTCAGCTCCCTGGCTTTTGGGGCTTTGAGCTAACAAGCCATTGGCCTTGGACTTTTTGGCCTTTTCCTCATGGGCTGTCAGTTGAGCTAGAGAGCCTTTTGGGTTTTTTTCAGTCTGGACCTGAGCTGAGAAGAAAGGTCAGCTGGGTACTTTCTCTGCTTCTCTGAGTTAGCAGGGTTTCACCCCAGCATCTGGCTCCTGAGTCTTTATTGGTAAAATAGAATGGTTGGGATTTTCATTTTTCATTTTTATAAAACATTTTGGTGCCAAATGTTGGGCTCAAACCCACGACCTTGGGATTAAGAGCTCTACTGACTGAGTTTAGGGGGGTATAGAAATAATATACAAACAATAGGAAAAAGGGTAGATTATTGAATCTATTCTTATAGATCTTTGTAAATATACATAATAAATATGCAACTATATTTAACTGCAATTAAAACCCCAAAATAGTGGAACCACAAGCTTGCTTTAATAACTAAAACTAAAGGTAACATATTAATAAGGTGCAAAAACAACACAATCATTTTAATAGACACAAAAAAGCATTTGGCAAAATCTAACTTTTTTAAGATAAAACATTTGACACACTAGGAAAATCCAGAGTTTCCTCAGACCCATAAAGGGCATTTATAAAACACATACAGGTGGAAGTCTGAACTTTTTCCTCAAGATCACAAACATGATAGAAAGGTCACCTGTTATCATTTGTATTCAACATTGTACTAGAGCTTCTAGCCAGACAATGAGAATATTAAATAAAAGGCTTCCAGGCCTAGTGGTGAATGCCTGTAATTCCTGCACTGAGGCAGAGGTAGAAGGATTGTGAATTCAGAAAAGCTTGGGCCACATAATAAGACTCTCTCTTCACAAGGCAAGAACAACAAAACCAAAGCAACAACAACAAAATCCACAAAAAAAAATGAACAAACAGACAACACAATGAAATGCCACTTCACACACACTAGGATGGCTAAAATAAAGAGACAGACAGTAACAGGTACAGGTGAAGTATGGAACAATTGGAACCCTGTACATTGTTGGTGGGAATATAAAATGCAGCAGCAACATTGGAACATAGTTGTCTGGTTCCTTAAAATGTGAAACAGAGCTATCATATAATCGTGCAATTCTGTTCCTATGTTTCGATCCAGGAAAAAGTCAACACAAAAACATGTATATAAATGCTCATAATCATTCACAATGGTTAATACAGAAAAAAAAAAAAAAACAGCTCAAATGTCTGTTAACTGGTGAATGGCTAAGCAAAGGGTTGATGTTTCATAAAACAGGATATTGTTAGGCAACAAAGAGAAATAAGATACAGTGTACAACAAGAAATTCTCAAGTATTGTGCCAATTAAAAGAAGACAGACATAATCGCCAGGCATGGAGGCACACACCTATAATCCCAGCACTCAGGAGGCAAAAGCAGGTGGATCTCTATGAGTTCCTGGCCAACATGATCTACATATCGAGTCCAGGACAGCCAAGGCTACGCAGAGAAACTTTGTTTCAGGAAGAAGAAAAAAAAAAAAAAAAGAAAGAAAGAAAAGAAAAAAAACAGAGGACGAGCATATGATTGGTTCTAAAATGGCCAAGACAGGAAGCACACAAGTGAGTTCATTGACCCAGGTAAGGATGGAGTATGTGGCAAAGGGGGAGGGAGGTAGGACAGGAGTGACTGCCAGTGTGTATAGGGCGTGAGTGAAGCTCTTCTAAAAATAAATTATGGTGATGCTTGCGAAACTCTAATGTACATACACACAAAACACACTAGATTCACTGTTCACTTCATGGCATATTAATTGTATGTTTTTCAAGACAGAGTTTCTCTGTGTATCCCTCGATGTCCTGGAACTTGCTCTGTAGCCCAGCCTGTCCTTGAACTCACGGAGATCCATCTGTCTCTGCCTCTAGAGTGCTGGGATTAAAGGCGTGAGCCACCATGGCCCGGCTGGAAACTGGGTCTTTTAAAGGGTTAATAAATGACTCAGATTCAGACCCTGGTGGTTGATGGAGGAAAAATATCAGAACCCGCGCTTTTACTAAATACTCTGAATATTTTATTTTTATAATTTTAATGCTGAGGGTTAAAGACTGAATTTAACATGTGAGTCTAAGCTCCTTTGACTTGAGCAAGAGGGTTGTAGGTAGAGGGGCCTGTATGATGGTTCGAGGCTGAGCAAGGGGGAGGACAGATACGCTGTGAAAATCCCTGTTAGATATTGCTGAGACTCCAGAGGTGGAGTAAATAATTCTCCTTCCTCACCAAAGTTCTGAAACAAAATAGGGCTGGAGAGATGGCTCAGCAGTTAAGAGCATTGGCTGCTCTTCCAGAGGACCCGGGCTCAATTCCCAGCACCCATACGTCATCTCACAACATGTTATAAGTCATGGACCAGGGGACCTGGTACCCTTACACAGACATACATGCAAACTGAACACCAATGCACATTAAATAAGTAAATAGATAAATGAATAAGTAGAAATAAAATAAAAGGAAGGGCCACCACTGCTAAGCTATAGGGCCGGGCTGCATTCCTAAAGAGAAGGCAGCTGCAAGCTGCCCAGGGTTTGCTTGGTCTCCTGTGTGCAGCTGTTACATCTTGAAATTCTTAGTCCTTTTTAGATTGCACTGGACCCTACAACCTGTGTAGCTGACAACAATGTCAGCTGACCGATGAGCTGTCAATCTTTGTGAGGCTCTGGTTGTATCTGACCTTCTTGAACTGCTATTATACAATAAATGGTTTTTCAGGGGTGGGGTTGGGAGGGAGTGAGGGAGGGGGCTACATCTGGGATACAAAGTGAACAAACTGTAACTAATATAAAAAATTTTAATTAAAAAATGGTTTTCAGAAAAATAAAATCACTTGAAAACATCTAACCTTCACCACACAGTTCTGATGTGACCCCAGAGAATGTGGCTTGAGTACGAAGGATAATGATGGACCTCCTCTCTAGACCAGAGGCAGCCCCCCCAAAGGAAAGCTTGAATCAGCGACTCATAAACTGTTCTCTCACTGTCCTGGTGGAGAGGAAGAAGGCAGGGACCAGAACCCCAAGCATCACCCTTTTCTGGTGGGCAACTGTGCACAAAGGTCAGGACCCATTTGGTTTAGAGACCTGAAGTGATTAGATAAATGAGAAATGGGAAAGGATGCAGTTCCTCCCGCCTATTTACCTGGCCTCCTCTGCAGGCTCAGATATTTCTTTTTTTTTTTTTAAGATTTATTTATTTATTTTATGTGTACGAGTGCTCTGCTTTCATGCTTTCATGCACACCAGAAGAGGGAATCATACCCCATTATAGATGGTTGTGATCCACCATGTGGTTTCTGGAGATTGAACTCAGGACCTCTGGAAGAACAGCCAGTGTTCTTAGCCGCTGAGCTAACTCTCCAGCTCCCCCAGTCTCAGATAGTTCAAATTGGCCTCAGACTACTAAGCACTTGAAGTAATTCAAATAACTTCTGCTTATCCTGCCTCCCAAGTGTGGCGATTACAGGGTTTTACAGCCATGACTGGTTTAGGCAGTACTGGAGATCAAACCCAGGGCTTTGGTTATGCTCTACCAACTAAGCCACACCCCAGCCTCAGCCCTCCACTCTACTAGATTTTTTTCCCTTTTTTTTTTTTTTTTTTTTTTTGTCTTTTTTTGTTTTTTGAGACAGGGTTTTTCTGTGTAGCTGCCTCTGCCTCCTAAGTGCTGGGATTACAATTGTGTTTTTCTGCCTGGCTCTCCCATCCTTTTTTGTTTGTTTGTTTTTCAGGAAAGGGTTTCTCTGGAACACCCCTGGCTGTCTTGGAACTCTCTCTGTAGACCAGGCTGGCCTCAAACTCACAGAGATCTGCCTGCCTCTGCCTCTTTGAGTTCTGGGATTAAGGGCATGTACCACTACCACCGGGCATTTTTCCCCTTTCTTTTCTCCTGTTCTTCATCCTCCTCTTGTAAGATAAGGTCTCATGTAACCCACACTGGACTCCTGAAACACCTGGAAATCTTCCTACCTCTACCTCCCAAGCACTGGAAATACTCTGTGAGCTTTCCTGCCAGGTTTTTTTAAAATGAGATAAAGTCTCACTGTTATGGCCAGCTTGGCTCTGAGCCTACAGACTCAAGACAGCCTCTTTTCTAGGTCACTGTGGAGTGGCCAGAGGTACCAGTACATGCTGCTTTGTCAAGGCTTTCCACTTTAGCAGACATCTTCCTCAAGAGTCTTTTGTCTACAAGCAACAAATAAAACTGAGTTAGCTTGGAACAGAAAGTTTGGGGACGGTGAGGCGGATCCTGCTCTCTGCCTAACACCAGCTTCCCTCCCTTTCCCCTCCTGATTCTGTTTGGGTACAGGGAGGAAACCCTTGATCTCAGATCAGAGTCTTGTCAGCTCGTGATTCATAACTGCTAAGGTAATAACAGAAATTCAATTCACCTTCGCCACACCTTTGCCTTTCCAACCTTTCCTTATAGTGTCAGTGACCTCGTTCTAGACACAGTAGGCCCGTCTGTGGGGCCTCTAAGAGAGATTTGTTGTTATTAACAAAAATTGAGTCCCTTCCATTCTGGTTCATTTCCTTCTTCCTTGACGCTGTGCTATGAGGACAAGATATCTGGAGCCATGGGAGCTATACTGAGGCCATGAGACAACGAGCAACAAGCAGAACCATAAATCAACATGTTGAATGCCGACTGATGGAAGGTGCCTGGGTCCTCAGTGACACAGCGGAGTTAAGCTCCGGCTCTACCCTATCTCATCCTTCCTGAGGAAACTACTTGTCCTGAGGATTTAGGTCATCATTTGGGTTGTCTCTTGTTTTTTTTCCTCCAGATACATCCAGATATGTGCCTTGTTCACCGTGAGTAATCAGGGACCCAGGAGCAGCTACTCCTGAACTGAAGAAATAGGAACTGGGAAGCTGTCCCTCACTGGGTGTGGCAGCTTCTCTGCCTCACCTCTATGTCTCTCTGAGGATTGCATCAGTCCTCAGCTCTCCCTGCAGGCCAGCTTCCACTGACTCAACATTCGGAAGGCAGAGCCCGTTCTGTGTTTCCTGTATCCTGGGTGCTTAGGTCTACAACCACCACAGGAGCCTCATTCCAGAGCCAGGACAAGAGAGTATGTCGATCCAGCTTTGAGTCATGTACACCTGGGCGCAATAAACAAGGCATGGGAGAGAGGGCACATGCTTAGAACGTGGCTGTGAAAGACCCACCCTAGGGGTATGTATAAGATTTTTAAATTCCTGTTTATTTGTTTGCCAGAAGGCCTTGCTATGAAGTCCAGCTGTCCTCCAAGTCACCATCTCCCCTCCCATCCCTGGTTTTCTCTGTGATATTCTGGCTGTCCTGGAACTAGCTCTAAAGACCAGGCTGGCCTCAAGAATTAGGGTTTTCTTAGAGAAAAGCAGGCATGGGGTAAAAGACTTCTCTAAAGTGTCCGCTCTTCTATGTTGAGCGAGACAGAAAAGGTGAGAGCACTGTGAGGGGTTAGGACAAAGACCGCAGCAGGTAGAAGAGCTGAGCCCGGCAAGAACCAGCCCAGTAAGAACCTCAGGGGATAAGTCAGTTTTTTCCTTTCTTTTTAAAAACAGGCTGTTCTCAGAGTCTGCCTCCTGCCACTTCCTTCAAAGGTCTGGCGCTAGAGACCCCATCCACCCTACAAGTTTACTCTAACTCAGCAGTTCCCCAGCCTTCTAACGCTGCCCCCCCTGACTGCCCCCAACCATAGTTATCTTCGTTGCAACTTCCTAACTGTAACGTTGCCACTGTTAGGAACTGTAAGGTAAATATCTGTGTTTTCTGATGGTCTTAGGCAGCCCCTGGAAAAGCGTCGTTTGAACCCCTTGGGGGGTCGTAACCCACAGGCTGAGAAACATTGCTCTAACGGGATAAGTTCAATCCCTTTTGAAGTAGGATTTCATTGTAGCCCAGGCTGGATATCGCTATGTGGCGATGGATGACCCCTGAACTTCTGATCCTCCTGCCTCTAGTGCTTTCTCTCTCTCAATGTGTGTGTGTGTGTGTGTGTGTGTGTGTGTGTGTGTGTGTGTTCACGCACAGGCTAATAAATCCTCTACCGGCTGGGCTTCCTTTCCAAGCCCTGAAGGATTTGATTGAGAAATGAGGAAGAACCACGATGGAAGAGGAAGGAAAGAAACGGTTCCAGAGTGGAAAACATTGTCTCCAGGAAACCGAGGACCAGGTCTCTCCATCTGCAAAGGCCCTCTGCTCCCCACAGAGGGTGAAAATCAGGTCAGCTTGTTATTTTAAGCTTCCATCGCAAAGAGACTGCCTGTCTGCGTGTTCCCAGGCTCTTAATGGCGAAAACCTGTCTCTCTAGGAAGTTCACTGAAACGGATTGAGGTTAACCTCGACAGCGGTTGCTGCAGGGACCAGAATACTGCTCTGGAGGACAAAGTGGTAGATTCCCCCGTGACCCTTTGAAGGGGGACCTGCTTGGGGAGAACAGCAGCACCTCCTGGTCCTTTGCACGCTGCGAAGGGGGAGGATGCCGGTAGGGAAGGAAGTCAGGGAAGCCAGATCGCAGAGCGGCAGGCGTAGTTTCTGGGAACCGAGGCTGGCCCGCATCCCTCCCTCCTCCCCGGCATTCCTGCAGATTGCTGCCCCTGCTTCACTGGAGAAAGGGCTGTGCTCCTGGACAGGACGCTCAGCAAACACCTCAGTGACAGTTTGAGGATCGCTCTTAAGAGGACCATGCAGGAGGAAGGAACTTGGGCCTCTGTTGTGGTTTATCTTTTTCATGGAGTTGTTACTGATGGATTCATTTTATGCTGGAAAGAATGAGCAAGGAAAATGTTCTCACCACAGGACCAGTTAGGAACTGCATGTGCCTCGGCCTTTACGGGAATAACTTGCTGACCTTCGTTCTGGAGTTCTGAGCACTTCCTCTGGGTCAGAGATCAGGTCAGACACCAGGGTTAACGTTGGGTGTGTAAGAGTGGGGAGAAAAGGCAAGAGTAATTGTCTGGAGTCCTTTGGAAAAAGCCCAGAAACCAAAGACAAGATCAGGGCTCACCTTGGACTCTGTAGAAGAAAAGATAGTTGTTTTTTTTTTTTTTTTTTTTTTTTTTTTTTTTTTTTTTTGGGGGGGGGGTGTTAATTATTTAATTTTATTTTGTGTGCATTGGTGTCAGGATACCAGATCCTTTGGAACTGGAGTTACAGACAGTTGTGAGCTGCCACATGGGTGCTGGGAATTGAACCCAGATCTATTGGAAGAGCAGACAATGCTCTTAACCACTGAGCAATCTCTCCAGCCCAAACGACAGTTTTTTTTTTTTTATTTAAATTTTTTTTCACAATTTATTCACTATATATCCTGATTGAAGCCCTATCCATCAACTCCTTCTGGTTCCATTCTCCTTCCCTCTTCTTCTCTATCCCCTTCCTTTAGACCACTGAAAGAGGCAATTCTCCTACTCTGCCATCTGCTCACAGCTTATCAAGTCTCATCAGCACTGCCTGGATCTTCTTCCTCTGTGGCTTGGCAAGACTGTATCACCAGGGGCAAGTGATCAAGGAGCAAGAATCGAGTTCATGACAGAGGCAGCCCCTGCTCCCCTCCCTCGGGAGCCCACATGGAGACTGAGCTGCCAATCGGCTACATCTGAGCAGGGGGTCTAGGTCTTCTCCGTGCAAGGTCCCAAAGAACAGTTTTAATGTAAGGTATTCTGTGGGAATTACAAAATCAAGAACACTATAACTTAAAGAGGTGTCCACCCAGTTTCTAATCACTTTTCTGAGCACTGTGGAAGATTATAAACACATTTCTAAGCCACCTCCAAGGAGGCCCATGGTGCCGCCAGAGAGCAACTGTATATGCTATGAATTATGAGAATGCTGGCAATTATAGCTGACTCTGTCACCTTCTCCCCAGCCTCTGTCCTCTCTCCTATTTTATTGGTTCACACCTAATGCAAACACTATTTACTCTATTGGATGGCTTTTGGTATTTGTCCCCATTTTGCAGAAGAGGAAACTGAAGCTTAGGGAAACCTATGCAACAGACTTTGGGAACTGAATGGAATCAAGATTCAAACATGGGGCCGTCTAATTTTATCTTATTTTTTGCAGTGCTGGGTTCTCGAAGTGCTGTACCACGCATTGAGGTGGATTCCCAGGTCTAATTTAGAATTCATTTTTAGGTGGCACGTTGCATTTCTAATGACTTCAATTGAACGTATCACAGCCCACGCAAGGCTTGAAAGAATGATAAGGGGTCGCTCGGTGGTGGCAAATGCCTTTAACCCCAGCACTAGGGAAGCAGATCCAGGTGGATCTCTGTGAGTTCAAGGCCAGCCTGGTCTACAAAGCAAGTCCAGGAGAGCTAGGGCTACAAAGAGAAACCCTGTCTTGGAAAAAAAAAAAAAAAAAAGAACGATAAGGAGTCCTGTTGCTAAAATTTCTCCCCAGGAGAAATCTGCCCCTTCTTAGGCTCCAATGAAAAACTAGCAGAAACAAGTGAATTCATTGAGTTTCCTTACAGGTGAGGAGTCCTTTACAGGGGTGTGACTGCTGCTCCCAGAAACAGGCTGCACCCAGAAAGACTTTATTCAGCAGGGATGAGGGCTCCCCCATATACTCAAGTTGAGGGTCCCTACCACTCCTGTGTCAACAAACCCAGCTGGGGTGATCTTGCACAAAAGGGCACAGTTTGCCCATGCTGGTAGTTGCTTGGCTCAGAGGTCTATTGCAGGTCTAACCAAGAAAAAGGATATTACTCCAAAAAAGTCCACAAAACAGAGGAAGCCTAGTTTCCAGGAATTGGTGGTGGAAAAGCCAAGGAGCCCACAATGAGACAGTCCTAAGGTGTGAAACAGCGGCTTCTGCCAGTAAAGAGGCAGTGCCCAGAGATCTTAGCCTCCCTGGGATGCTGCGGCACAGTAAAATGAACACAAAGGGAATGGCTCAGACACGGGCGGTTGGTTTCCCACAGCTCTGGAGGCTGCAAATCCAAGATCTGGGGCCTCTCCCCTTGGCTTACAGGCAGCTCCATTGTATTGTGTGACTTCTCTGTGTATATACATGGAGCTCGCCAATAAGCTCTCGCTAGCTCTTGTTTCGAAAGATTTATTTATTTCTTTTACATACATGTGAGTGCTCTATCTGCATGAATAGCATGCATAGCATGCACACTCATGCATACCGGAAGAGGGCGTCAGATCCCAGTGTAGATAGTTGCCAGCCACCATGGCAGTTGCTGGGAATCAAACCTAGGACCTCTGCAAGAGCAGACGCTGGGTTTGCAATCGCTAAGCCATGTCTCCAGCCCTTGTTTTTAAATTTAAAAAGAAATCCCCCTTAGATTCTGCTTTTTCATGACAGAGTGCCATGAAGTCCATGCTGGCCTTCGACTTAATATATTGCTGAGGATAACCTTGAACTCCTGATCCTCCAGCTTCCTCCCACCTCCCCCTGTCCCACACCCCTCCTGCCTGTGCTTCTTGAAAGCTGAGGGCATTCACTTCTGACTGTTCAGCTGACTCTTGCTTTATAGGCTCATGTCCTTAGATACAGTCCATCTGGGTGTTACTTGGTTTTCAATGAGTTCAGGGTGCAAGTATTCCTGGGCACACCCAATGAAAGAATTTGATGTGAGTGGAGATGCCCAGGCCTAGAAATTGTTCAAAGAGAACTTGTGCAGAGATGTGGTCTTCCCATTTGCCTTGGGGCAGAAAAGGAGGGAGTCAACCTTAGGGCTGATTCCGAAGTGTAGTTTCACCAATTACTATAGGATTTTGACGTGCAGATACTTTCTGGCTCAGAGGCAGGGGGATCACTGCAAGTTCAAGGCCAGTCTGGTCTACATAACAAGTTCCAGGCCAGCCAAGGCTACAATGGGGGAAGGGGGTAGGGGTGGAGTGAGGAGCCAGAAGTGAGGAGGAATTCAAGGTTATATATCAAGCAATACGTGCGGGGGCGGGGGGGGGGAGCATTAAGGACCTTCCAGCCTGGGGTCAGCAAGGCCACATCAGGAGAGGGGACTGAGAACCGGAGACTCTCCATGCTTTTCTCAAAGGAACAGTTGTGCAAAGCTGGCATCGTGCCAGGCTTGCAATCCCAGCACTTAAAAAGCTGAGACAGGAGGATTACTACAAATTTGAGGCCCGCCTAGGTTACATAGTTCCCAGCCAACTCGGATGACACAGCAAAACCACGTTTAAAAACAAACCCCCAAAATAATTAAAATAAAATAAAAAAGCCTGCTGGGCAGCTTCAGGCTGTATGTTGCTATGGAATGGGGGAGGGGGGAGCATTTTTGTTGGTTTTAATAACAAGTCAGACTTTTTATGTGAACTCTACTAGTTTTAGATACCAACAACAAGGAACACCCATCTTAGAGGCTGATTGGAGGCCGCCCGTCTGGAACCTCTGAGCTGAGCAATGAGGGTAGGTAAAAGGTCTTAGGTAAGACCTTAGGTTTCTTGGAAGGGATGAAAAATGAAAGGAATGAGTGGGCTGAGGTGGACAGGGAGGAGGGCCGGGCCTCTGGACAGCTGTCATTAGGGACACTGGGGAAAGGCATTTGGGCGTAGTTACTTTGGAGTTTTGTGGTGGGTAACTTCCTTCTGTTCGAGTTAAACCTTCAGGGGAATAGACTTTTAGCACGGACTTTTAGCCTCTGCTGCCAGAGCTACACTTTCCCCGGAGATACAGTTATGTGAGTTTGGCTTCTAAGAAGCTGGGTCACACCTGAGTTGTACTGAGTCTCCACCTTGCTGCAAGTCCAGATTCTAATCCGGTTTGCTGAACCGGGAATCTGGAAAAGCAAGTAATTCAGGATGCAGGGCTTAGTGGAAGGAAGAACTAGGCTTGTGTCGTGAGGCCCTGGTTATGCGCTCTAGGCATACACTAAGTAGCCATACAGCAATGCCCTCCACACAGTGTTCTAGAGACCTACGTTAAAAAAAAAAAAAAAAAAAAGAATACAGCCGGGTGGTGGTGGTGACCCCTGCCTTTGATCCCAGCTCGAGGGAGGCAGAGGCAGGCAGATCTCTGAGTTTGAGATCAGCCTGGTCTACCAGGCTCCTGGATAGCCAAGGCTACACAGAGAAACTCTGCTTCAAAAAACAACCAACCAACCAACCAAACAAACAAACAGGAAACAAAAGAGAAAACTGACTATAAACTGTTTAGCTCCATATTTAGTAACTAGTGTACCTGACAATTCAATCGGAGGACCCACGTGGTGGAAGGAGAGAACTGATTTCTGCCAGTTGTCCTCTGACCCCCCCCCATGTACTCTGCAGCATGTGTACGCCCACCCACACAAATAAATGCACATAAAAATTCTAATTTCTTATTTCTTGGAGCTGGCGAGCAATTAAGTGTGTGTACTCTTCTTACAGAAGACCCAAGTGTCGTTTTCCCAGGTCCCGTGTTGGGCTGCTCACAGCTGCTTGACCTTGACCTCCAGGGGATCCAGTACTGGCTCCTGGCCTCTAAGGGCAACCGCACTCACCTGTACATGATGAAAAACAAAACAAATCAGCCCCTTATGATTTGTGGCCCACATCTTTAATCCCAGCCCTCCGGGAGCCGGAGGCAGGATGGATCACTGTGAGTTCGAGGTCAGCCTGGTCTACAAAGTGAGTCCAGGACAGCCAAGGCCAAGAGAAACCCTGTCTTGAAAAAAAAAAATTATAAATAAATAAATAAATAAACAAACAAATAAATAAATAAATAGATAAATAAATACCGCCAAGCAGTGTGGCACACACTTTTAATCCCAGCACCAAACAAACACAATAAATTTTGAAAATGGTTTCTTATTAGAAAAACGATAAAGCCACTGTCCTGGTTTTTAGGCATTAGGCTCTTGTGAGTTTTCTAATGTGAGTTTATAGTTCTCTCTCTACAGGTGTTGGGGATTCAACCCTCCACACAGTACTTGAACCCCCTCCCCTCCCGGTTTATACAGAGTACGGACATAGTGCCCTGGGTCCGGGAGCAAGACCCAAGAGCTCACCGCTGCTGCAGTGAATGACCCCGCGGTCACTGTTCTCTGCTTCCTGACTGCAGAGGCAATGTGGCCAGTTACCTCGCCCTCTTGCCACAGACCGTACATTAACTGAGTCAATGAGAAGCCTTCTTCCTTTGTTCTGTTGCAGAGAAGTAATACAGCTGTCCAGAGAGCCCGTGTTTACACCTGGTTATTACATCACCTGGCATCTGTTCTGTCATCGTCTTCGTCTTCGGTTTTTTTAAGACAGGGTTGCTACTTGTAGTCCTGGCTGTCCCGTATAGCAGGCTGGCCTCGAACTCATATGTGGCTGCCTCTAGCCTCCCAAGCGTGGGGATTACAGGCGTGCGCCACCGCGCTGCTCCCGATTCTGTTTCTTAACTCTTAGCTGAGTGTTATTTGCCGCTCAGGTGAAATCCAGAGCTCCTGCCTTCCCTGTTAATTACGTCTGACTGGCTTCATGTGGGGCCACGGGGCTTCTCACCTTGGGGGTCAAGGTTCAGACGAGAGCAAAAGGATCTGAGAGAAAGGAGAGATATCATGGTAGGCAATAGCAGGCTGTGAGAGCTGGCATCTTCCCAGCCTGCCGTTTAGCTCAGGAAATGGACTACAGGCCTCCTAGGTCCCAGACACTGGCTCATAGGGTTTCCAGGCAGGGAACTCAGCGGCCAGGGAACGTGGTCCTCACTGGAGGCTCTGGTGGCAGCTGTGGTTTAGAAGGTAGCAGTGTCCGTCAACAGATGGCGTTTGGCACCTCGCGGCCAAGCAGCACCTGGCTTTTAGAGCTAGTGAAGGTCTTCGATGACAAAGTGGCCACAGGGCAGAGTCAGGAAAATTGTGCTCCGTAAATGTCAGCAATTGTTCTGGCAAAACAAAACAATAAAAACAGTCGGTCGTGGTTGTGCACGCGCCTGTGATCCCAGCACTCAGGGAGGCAGAGGCAGGCGGAGCTCTGTGAGTTTGAGGCCAGCCTGGTCTACAAAGTGATTCCGAAGAGCCAAGACTATACAGAGAAACCCTGACTCAAACAAAACAAAACAAAGAGAGAGGAGAGAGAGAGGCGTCCAAGGCATGGACTGAAAAGCATGACCTAAGCATAAGGATGTGTGCTATGTGCAAATAGAGGCAGTATGTTGGTTTAGCAGAGACTGAATACATTTGCATGTGTGTGTGTGTGTATATATATGTATGTGTATATAACAAGTGTGTGTGTGTGTGTGTGTGTGTGTGCGCGCGCACACACACACACACACACACACACACACGTGTGGTATTGGTGTAGACACCACTTTTTAACTCTATTTTATTTTGGTTTGTTAGGCTACTACCTCCTTTTTCAACCCCCCAACCTTAGGTAGAAGAGAAAGAAGGTTAAAATGGAAAGGGGATGTAGGTCTCTTTAGAATTAGTTCCAGGTGATTAGGGTCGTCAGGTTCTTCTTCTTCTTCTTTTTTTTTTTTTTTTTAAGATTTATTTATTTTATGTATATGAGTGTTCTATCTGCATTTACATCTGCCAGATGAGGGAATCAGTTCACATTATAGATGGTTGTGAGCCAGCATGTGGTTGACCTTTGGAAAAGCAGACAGTGCTCTTAAACGCTGAGCCATCTCTCCAGCTGGTCGTCAGGTTCTTTAGGGCAACACTGATCTCCATTTCAGGATATTGCCGACTTCTTGTCAAACTGCATCAACCGCAGCAACTAGGAGCAGCAGGGAGCAGCAGCCTTCTTTCAGGGCTCTCTTCCAGCTTCTGCCACAGCTGCCTCCTACTCACTGGCCGCCCCCAACCCCCAGCCATCTCCTCGGAGCCTCCTTTCCTCTCTCTGAGCTCTGGTATTTATCCACTCTTAGAGTCCTCAGAAGTAAACTATCTGCAGTTGGCAAAGACCACGCCCCTCTCGGAGCCCCACAAGGCTGTTAGCCAGCTGTGAACAAACTAAAAGTAGCTCCATTTTCCACACTTGGGATTAAAAAAAAAAAAAAAAAAAAAAAACACACACAGAAAAACAACATATGCATAACTGGGTTTTTTAAGAAACCAAAACTTTACATTGTGTCCTGCATAACTACTACAGTATTGACCAGACTGTAGGGTCTTGGCTGGGTTTTTTTTTTTTTTTTTTTTCTTGAAGGCCTATGAGAAAGAGAGAACTTGGAAGGTTTGACTCATTGTTCTAAGCAAGAGATGATGCTTGTTTTGGAAAGCGGATTCCAGAAAGGTCCTTTCTACTGAGGAGAAAGGAGCCTGCCTGTTGTCCCTTGAATGATCACTAGAGGGAGACCTGGGCTCAGAAGTGGCACTGCATGCTGGAGAAAGTGTACAACTGAGGTGGCCAGAGCCCTATTTACATAAGCAGAGATGGACTTGCTGGCCTATTCCCGAGGGCAGGAAGAAGAGGGAGGTCCCTTATGCGCTGCTATGGATATCTGGTCCTCCATGCCCTTGAAGCCTTTCAGCAAAGCCTCCTTTTCACTCTATCGCTATGTGCCGGGGGCCCATGTGTAGGCACCCCCACCGAGTCTTATGCAGACAAACTTTGTCCACCACTACAGATGGCTTCTCGGGCACATGAGGAAGACTAATGGGAAGATGAGTCTTAAGGCTGGCACAGGTGGGAGAAGCAGGGACAGGCCATTTGGGAAAACAATACTGGGGTTCTGGAGCTCAGAGTCTAGAAGGGG
The DNA here is from genome assembly GCF_907164565.1 of Psammomys obesus. NCBI lineage: Eukaryota > Metazoa > Chordata > Mammalia > Rodentia > Muridae > Psammomys > Psammomys obesus. Next base: position 22,825,339 of record NW_026596134.1, on the reverse strand, counting down.
TGTCAAGGGCATTGAGTAAAAACTTCCATTGAGAGCATGGGGATAAGCATTGCTAGAGGCGGGGCATTTACAAAGTGAGGACCGAAGGACGTGTGTCCTTTTACACCCCCTCTAACGCAAAAGGATATTGCGGTAGTTCACCTCACCCTGTCCCACGACTTCTTTCTCCCCTCCTCTCTCCTTTCTTGCCACTCCCATTTCCTCCCCCTCTCTCCTCCTTCCATTCCTTTGCAATGCTGGGGATTAAACACAGGACCCCACTCATGCTAAGTCAGAATTCTACCACTGAGCTCCACCCCAGTATTTATTTGTCTTTGCATGTCAGGTCCAAAGCAAAAAGCCTAACAGTTGGGGAGTTGGAAATGCAATGCCTTCTCTGTCCCTGCCTCCCTGTATGAAAGCCAAGTCACCTTTCCTTTGTTGAGGGTCTGTGGTCCTTTGCTACTCTCCCAACTACGATGGTGAGGTGCCTATTTCCCTTCCTAGGCTAGGTTTAACTGCTGACCTAACAAAACAGAATGTCCATATTCAACTTTAGAAACTAGATCCTGGCTCAAGGGAAGACAAATGCCACTTCATGAGGACGCTGAGGCCATCCTGGGGAGAGACGCACATGATGCAGAACTAAAGCCTCTGCCATCGGCCAGCTCGGAGTCCCGTTCTACCGAGCTTCCAATGCTTCTAGCACCCCTGCAGCTTGAGAACTCTTTGGGCATGACCCTGACCTTCATACCTCACCTCTGTAGGGTGCCCCCTGACAGCCTTTCTTAAGAGACTCTGAGACTGGCTGGCAGTGACAGCGCATGCCTTTAATCCCAGCACTGGGAAGCAGAGGCAGTCCGATCTCTATGATTTCAAGGCCAGCCTGCTCTATAGAGCAAGTTCAGGACAGCCAAGGCGACACAGAAAACCCTCTTTTGAAAAGAACAAAACAATGGGGGCTGGAGAAATGGCTCAGCGGTTAAGAGCACTGGCTGCTCTTCCAGAGGACCCTGGTTCAATTCCCAGCACCCACATGGCAGCTTACAACTGTCTGGTCTGTAACTCAAATTCCAGTAGATCTGATTCCCTCACATAGATATATATGTATGTCAAAATGTGCATAAAAATTAAAAAAAATTAAAAAAAAAAACAAAACAAAAAAGGAGAGTAAGACACACACAGACTCTGAACCTCAAATACGAGCTGGCAAACTTCTCCCTGAGAGAAAGCAAAATCTTAAATATTTATCACTTGAAGTCACTAAGTGGGCTGATTGGCCATTAACACGGCTATAAATAACCATTCTATTACAGGCTTCCACGGGGCTCTCAATAAAGAGTACGCCCATTTCCTTCCTGGATTTTCTGCCTTTTTTTTTTTTTGACACAGAATTTCTCTGTGTAGCCTTGGATGTCCTGAACTTGCTTTGTAGACCAGGCTGGTCTCAAACTCACAGAGATCTGCCTGCTTCTGCCTCCTGGAGTGCTTGAATTACAGGCTTGCACCACCGCACAGGCAAGATTTACTTATTTCTATTTATGTGCATTGATGTTTTGACTGTATGTATGTCTGTGAAGGTGCCTGATCCCTTGGAATTGGAATTACAGACAATTTGAACTGTCATGTGGGTGCTGGGAATTGAACCCAGGTCCTCTGGAAGAGCAGTCAGTGCTCTTATCCACTGACCATCCCTCTAGCACCCTTCTTGGGCTTTCAACAAAGAAAGAATAATAATGAAAAGCTGACACAGAAGGTGGAATAACACTTCTACTATTGGGCCCTGGAGCTATGACTCAGAGGTTAGGAGCACTGGCTGTTCTTCCAAAGGTCCTGAGTTCAATTCCGAGTAACCACATGGTGGCTCACAACCATCTATAATGAGATCTGGAGCCCTCTTCTGGCGTGCATGCATACGTGCCAGATGAACACTGTATAAATAATAAATTAAAAGCATCTACTGTTAAAAATAAAAAAGAAAACACTTCTATTATTGATAAGAGCTGCAGGAGGTGGTCATAGCTCTTCAGCCACCCAGTCTGCTACTACTAAGCCACAGCTGTTAGGTAGCCTTACCCACACAGTCCCAGGGAGCACTGAGAACAGACATGAAGGAGGGGAGCACTCCTGAGCAGGTGTGCTCATGCCCAAGAGAGACAAGGCGTAGATCTGTAGATCTGAGACAAGGTTGCCTGGGTATCTGTCCCAAATTGAGGGAGGAGTCTCCTCTTTCTCCACCATATGCACCAGGGGAGGAAGGAACAATGAGGTAGAAAGTTCCAGAAATTCTACTAACTCAACTTCCTTCATGGGAAGGAACTGTGAGGAGCTTTACTGTAGTTACATTAGTAAGTGGTCCTTCAAAGGCCTTTGTGGTAAAGCCTTGCTTCCCAGAATGATGCTCTTGGGGACTCTGGACTTTCAGGTACCTTCTGGAAGGTCTTTAGGTCACTGGGGTACATGTTCAAAGGGATTTGAGAGCCTGCTCTGCTCTGCTCCCTATCTCTTCTCTGAGGACATTATACTTCATCATGATGTCCTCCTTGGAAGGACAGACTTCAGCCTCCAAAATTGAGAGCCACGCGACTCTTTCCTCTTTATAAGGGATTGTAGCTGCTTGTTATAGTAACGGAAAGCCAAGTGACATAAGCGAGGAAGAAGGATGCTCTCTCAGATTCTTCTCTTCCACAAGGGGCAATTTCACGCACTTGGTAATTCTTCCCCATGGGATTGGTGCCCTTGTGGCTCCTCTATCTGTGTATCCAACAGTTGTACTCTCCTGCCTCTCTCTCAAGGATGTTGTGGGACCACTTGATGATGTGGTGGTGCCCCACAGGGTAGGGCCTTGCTCAGGACTCACTGGCCACTGTCATGATGCTTCAAACTTGCCCCTTTTGTAGTTGTTGTTTTGTTACCAGGGTGAAGCCCAGAGCCTCAAGTGTACCAGGCGAGTGCCCTGTCACTGAGTTATATCCATGCCCCTGAAACTTGCTGCTTTGAAAATAGGGATTTTGTTCTCTGTTTTTCCCAAGCCTGGAGTTTTGTTAGATCATCCATGTGGACAGAACAGATTGCCTCTTCGGGAATAGCATACAAATGTAAAATCAGTTTTTAAAACAAAGACCTTATCTGGGAGGATCATTTTATTTTCTGAATGGGACTATGGTTCTGACACTTTCCTTCCTTCCTTCCTTCCTTCCTTCCTTCCTTCCTTCCTTCCTTCCTTCCTTCCTTCCTTCCTTCCTTCCTTTCCTTCCTTCCTTCCTTAGCAGAATCTTACTTTATAGCTCAGATTGGCTTAGAACTTGTAATCCTCTGGCCTCAGCCTTCCAAGGGCTATGATTAAAGGCCTGTACCACCGCACCTGGCTTGGGTTAGATTACACAACTGTGCAAGCCTTGGTAACTGGTTAGCAGAGAGTGAAAAATCTCATTATCCACTGTTTCTGAGTGCCTATGTACATACATACATACACGCCTATTCCCAACGTAAAAATCAGGCTAACAGGCCAGCAGATTAATCTAATACACACAGATTCTTCCCACACCAATCCCCATGCCCCTGTGTGATGTCACACTGCTCTTCATGGCACCAGGAGGCTGCTTCCCTGTCCCTTGAAACTGTGCTGGCTTTTGAATTGCTGTGACCAGAGGAATGTATCAGGTAGGATGTGGGTGAAGACCAGAGCCGTGACCTTCACAAAACCTGCTGCTTCTGCTTTCAGGATTTTGGAATATTGTTCTGGGGTCCCAGAGAAGCTGGTCTCCCCACAGCCTGAGGAAGGACCATGCAGAGACCCATGCAGCCCACCTGGCAGCAGCTTACGTGAGCTCTTGGGAGCTTGCTCACCAGCCCACAGGTTTGGAAAGATAAGCCCTTGTTGCTTCATGCAAGGAAGTTTGAGGGTGGTTTGTTCTACGGCTAGAGTAGATGAAACCATTTTCCTTGTGTTAATCTCACACTTCTCAGGCTCCTTCTCATGCGTTATATTTACATGCATGTAACTTCATGCTGAAATGTATTCATGTGAACATACATGGATTCTTTAGCTCTTTAAGCTTCCTTAGCGTACTGCCTGTAAAGCTGTGCCACATTTATTTACCCCTTCCTTACTAATAGAGGTCTTAGGCAATTACTAATTTCTCATTATGATCAATCATATTGCAATGACTATTTCTGGGCCTTCATGGCTCCCTGCACCAATCTAATCTGTTTGAGAGACCTAGGGACTTCTGGATAATTGTTGGGCTTTGGTCCTCTGGACTACCCAGAGAAGTTAACCCCTCTTCTCTTAAGAAAATAGAAAAGGGCATAGGAGAAGAAGAGGGAGGGAGGGTGAGATTGGGAGGGGATAGAGGAGGGGCTGCAGCTGGGATACAAAGTGAATAAACTGTACCTAAAAAAAAAAAATTTAATTTAATTTAAAAAAAGGAAAATGTCTCTAAAAAGAAAGAAAGAAAATAGAAAAACATTTGAGTGCAGCGACCATTGTATTTCTCTCTGGATGTTGTCTCCCTGGGCTTTATTAAGAACCTGAAGAGCAGGGCATGGTGGCGCATGCCTGTAATCCCAGCACTCAGGAAGACAGAGGCAGGTGGATATCTGTGAGTTCAAGGCCAGCTTGGCCTACAAATCAAGTCCAGGACAGCCAAGAAGCTGAAGAAGAGATATAAAGTAGAGTTATGAGGGCCGTTCCAGGGACACCGGCAAAGCATATGGACCCAGAGGTCTTCCATGTGGCATAAGATTAGTGAAGAGAATTTGCGATCCTGTGGGATTGCCTGATGCCTTTCAGGAAAGGGTGAGAAGGAGTGTGGGTGGGTGTCTAGGATGGGGGAGGGGGCCGGGAATGGGCTCTGGGTCCTGCAGAGGTATTTCTGTCAGAGGTATGTGCGTGTGCGCTGCACAAGGGCTGCTGACAGGGTGCTGTGTGCGCCTCAGCGTAGATGTGACCAAACTCAGGGATATGCTGCTGTTAAATGAAGCGAGGCATTTCCATGGCAACGCATCTCTCTGCTCCCAGCCAGATGCCAAGCCCTTAAATTATATTTTTCTGGCTGAAAGCACCTCAATTGCTTCTAGTCTCCGAAGCAATGGGACTGTGGGGACACCAGATGCCTCAACCTCATTTCCAGCCTAAGGGGTGATATGTGGGGACCCAAAGGGGCTTTGTTTGGGGGAAAGGCCTGTAAGTAGCCATTAGTTAAGGAGCTGGACAGGCTCCATGTCTATCATCTCCTGGACCAGTGGTCTGGGGTTAATGTCTTCCAGCACTTCAGTCTGAAAGAAGGATCTGTACAATGAAATGTGGTCAGAGATGTCAATCATTTCTTCCAGCAATTAGCTCCTTTCTGCACATCCATTGTCCTTCCTTTGGATTTTGAAGAGGAGTTAGGTTCTGTGTGTCATCAAGCATCCTTGCCTCCTTGGTCACGGTAGATGGTCTGGAGCACCCAGCTGACCCAAAGCTGGCCAGGCTTATTGTCTTCCATCAGGTCAGGCCATGTCGAGGCAGCCCTGTGTAAGTAAAATCATCGGAGTTGGACTAGGGCAGTTAAGACCAGAGGAGGAAGTGTAGGAGGGGAAGAGGACACCCGCTGTGTTCTGACATCTTTTCCTGACTCTGCTTCCTGGAGGGCTAGTGGCTGCTTCCTGAAGTTGGCTGTTTACTGTTTGACATGCTCCCTAAGAGCATCAGTACTTGGGTAAATTTCTGCCCACGGTGCCTTTTCTACCACAATCCCACCCACAGTAACAACAGAGGAGGCAGCTTGAAAATGCGCAAACACAACATGATGCTGTTGCCTGCTTTCCCACGGCTACTTATTTGCAGAGTTTTGTGGGATCAGTGTCATGGCAGGAAACCAAGTTTGTTTGGTTCCCCCCACTTCACTTAACAGTATTTTGCTGAGCAGCTACTCTGTACTGTATACTGCGTCAGATGTCAGGGAAGCTGCTCCAAATGAGGGCGTGTTTGCAGAATTTATTCTCCGGAGGACACAAATAATAAAAGCTGTCAGAAGAGATAGTGCTGTGGGCTATGAACACAGAGGACGCTCCGGATATGACTCACGTGTAATCTGTGGCATCAAGGTTAAAAGTGCCTTCGAATGTTGCCAGGTGCCCTTTACCCCAAATAGCAACAGGGTAAAACCAAGTTTTCCTTGCTCTCAGCTTTTACAGCATTTGCTGCAGGAAGGCAGGCCTTCAGCTCTGGGTTAAAGGTCTTTCCTATTGCACCTTGTGCCTGGACCATTACCATATCCTTATGGTCATAAAGGTGTTTTTTATCCACTTCCTATGAGACCAGAGGATAGAAATGATGCCTGCCATCACTCAGCGAACACAATGATCTCTTCACCGATGTTCAATAGTTGCCAGAAGAATAAACACCAGGACCAGATGCCTGATCAGCATCGCTCCTGTTTTGTTTCATATCTTTTTTAAACATTTTATTACTTTTTTATTTTCTTACAATATATCCCGATTGAAGCCTCCTCCCTCAACTCCTCCCAGTCCCACCATCATCCCTCCCATCTTCCCCCCTATTCCCTTCCCCTAGTCCACTGAAAGGGGGAGTTCTCCTGCTCTGCCATCTGCCCACAGTTTATCAAGTCTCATCAGGACTGCGTGGATCCTCTTCCTCTGTGGCCTGACAAAGGCCACATCGCCAGGGGCAAGTGATCAAAGAGCAGGCAACCAAGTTTGTGACAGAGGCAGCCCCTGTTCACCTTACTCGGAAGCCCACATGGAGACTGAGCTACCAATTGGCTACATCTGAGCAGGGGGTCTAGGTCCTCTCCATGCGTAGTCCTTGGTTGGTGCATCCTGGGTCTGACCTTTGTTTTATATCTTTAGAGCTTTCTTTCACATATGTCCCTGACAGAGTTGGGAAGAGGTGGTTAATGACTCAGATAGAAAATGCCTGGCTTCAGAAACACAGGGGCAGGATTGTCCACTTTTCTCCCATGGCTGAGCCTGGGCCCCTCTGCTGAGTACTTCTTTATTATTATCGTTTTTTGTTTTTGTTTTTTTGAGACAGGGTTTCTCTGTGTAGCTCTGGCTGTCCTGGTACTCACTCTGTAGACCAGGCGAGCTTACCTCTCCTCCCTTCTGCCACTAACACAGAGCTCATGTAAATTCAGTGCTTTGTGGTTTTCAATGCTGCAAGTATGTTCCCAGAATACAGTACTCCTTCTCAAGGTAGTATTAGGGACTTTTCAAAATGGTTCAACATCAAATATGCTGCTGCCCTACTAAGTGAAGCCCAGTATCGGTACTTGTATAGGGGTGGCAGACCAAAGCTGCTGAGAACAGTTAGGTGTCTGAGCTTGGGATGGAGAAAAGCAAGAGGCTCATTCTCTTGTTGGGATAGGTGGGACCATGAACTCTCCAGCTAGCCTGGAAGGAAGCCAGAACAGCTTGGCAAGGATTCTGCCTGTGTGGCAGCATCCCACAATGGCTGCTGTTTGCCACAAATGAGGCCATACCGGATCTTATTTATAAACACAGAATCAGCGTAGACTGAGGTTAGAGAGAGGACAAACTTCGCTTTTACTTTTATGACTGAACATGTGGGTTTTTTGGTTGTTTTTGTATTTTTAAGACAGGTCTTCTGTAGCTCAGACTGCTTGCCACTTGTTTCAGCCTCTAGGATGTTGGGATTACAGGTTTTAGCCACCATGCCTGAACCTCTGCCTAGGATTCTTCATAGGTATTGTAAAAGGAACTTTTATTCACCTCCTTCAGTTGTTGTCTCGGAGGATTACTGCCCCTTGTCTGCTAACCTAGGCCTAGTCCTGGAAGCTTCTAGCCTCCGTACAATCTAACCTGGGCCTAGAATGTTTTCAGCCTCTGAGACTTACTGCTTAGTAAGCTCACCCTTTCTTATTCTTTCTGAGCTCATGGCTGACTGGTTCAACTCAGCTGTTCGGGCTCAAACTCATCTCCCAGCTGATTTATTCAATCTGGCTTTTCTCTCAGCCTCTGAATCGCTCTGCTTGGCCTCAAACTAACTCCAGCAATCTGTTCTAATCTCCTGGCTCTTTTTTACTCTGGTTCGTTCTGCCGTCACCTATATCTAACTTGTTCTCTCATTTAACCTCTCTCATTTAACAACCCTCCTGGTAAAACTGCCTCTTCTCTCTCATTCTCTGTGTTGCTCCCTTAAGCAGCTTCCTTTCTTCTTTCTTATCATTAGAGTTGGGTGTATGCTATTCTGCCACTCATTTGGACACTTTCAAACGTGGGTGCTTCCTTCTACAAACCAACTTCACCTTCATTGTTTGAGATTAAAGGTGGCATGTACCACCTCGCCTGGATCTAAGCTTTTCATTACCTGAAGCTTGCTCTCTATCAGGCAGTGGCACACGCTTATGATCGAAGCACTCAGGGAAGCAGAGGCAGGCAAATCTCTGTAAGTTGGAGGCCTGTTTGGTCTACAAAGTGAGTTTAAGACAGCCAACGCTACACAGAGAAACCCCATCTTGAAAAAAACCTAAACAAACAAACAAATAAATAATAAGGAAAGAAAGAAAGAAAAATATCAGGCTGGTCTTGAACTCAGATCTGCTTGTCTGTGTCTCCTGGATTAGAAGTGTGTTTGTATGCCAGCCGAATCACACAGATCTAAAAGGTCTTTGGATGTGATCTCTTGCCAAGCAGCCATGTTCTGAATTAATATTCTTCTACAGAATATACTTTTAGTAAAAAAAAAATCAGGGGACACAAAATTATCTAGTGGAAAGTGGCTTCTACGGCCTGCCAATGTCTCCTCCATAACACATTTGGATGAATCTCCTCCAACGTATTTACAGTAGTTTCTTTATACTGGGTAGTGGTGGTGCACACTTTGATCCCAGCATTCAGGAGGCAGAGGCAGGCAGATCTCTGAGTTCAAGGCCAGCCAGGTCTACAGAATGAGTCCCAGGACAGTCAGGGCTACACAGAGAAACCCTGTCTTGAAAAACAAAACAAACAAAAGGGTTTTAAAAAATATTCACTTGTTACATATACACTTACGTACTATAGTGGTTTTTGTGCGTCATTTTGTTTGAGATAGGTTTTCTCTGTGTAGCACTGCTGGCTAGACCAGGTTGGCCTTGAACTCAGATTCTCCTGCCTCTGCCTACTTGGTGCTGGGATCAAAGGCGTGCACTACCACTGCCTATCCGCTTTAGTTTTTGATGGTCTGGAGCCAGGGTGATCTCTAATTTTCCATGCCCCTGCCTCTGCCTCCCCTCCCCCAGGGATTACAGGGGAGGGCCACTGTGCCCCACTTGGCATCAGCGCTCTATAGTGTGCACGTACCGTACTCTATTAGTTGCTCAGTGCCAACTTCTGAGTCGTTACCGGTTTTTCATTATTATGAGTATCTTTTTACACATTATGTACCCATGCAAAGGTTCTCTAGGGAAGAGACCTAAAGTTTATGTCAACACTGACAATTAGCTACCAGTTTAACCAATTTACATCCCCACAGTAGTGGGTCAGTGCCTTTTAACACATAACATGCCAACACTGAACAGCTATGTGCCAGGCATTGTTCTAGACACAATCTTTGTCTTGTGGCACTGATAATCTTGAGGGCAACAATGATGATCATATTTCAAACATATTTATCATATTTCATTACATTATTCAGTAACCTATGCAGAATACAGAATAACTAGAGGAAGAATGAGGTCAAAGCAGCTGGATGGGCGTGAGAAGCCAAGAGAAATCAGGGGTGAGCATTTGACTTACCTCAACTCTGGAGATAGGGAGGAGTCATGAATGGGAGGAGCCACTCAGGCAGCTATTGCAAGAATCCAGTTGAGGTGGCAGTGGCCTGGGCCAGGGTAGTAACAATGACTCGAGAAGGAACCAGAGTGTGGAAATTTTAAAAGTTTAAGAGTTTCTTATGGGGGTTAGATACAGAGTAAAGGAGCAAGGGAGATGGTTCAGTGGGAAAAATGCTTGCCAGGCAAAATGGTGACCCCAGACCCACAGGATGGAAGGAGAGAACCAAGTCTCTCAAGTTGTTGTTAAGTGTTTGGAACTAAAATTTAGTTATTTCAGCAAGAAATCTGACTCATTGGTGAAACCAAGGGAGAAGCAACAAGTCCATTTACAGGGAGGGGAGTTCATGTTTGGAGAGGTAGTTGATCAAACAAAAAATCAATAAAAGCGTCCCATTGGGCTAGTAACCAGACCTCCAATTGCTCTTCCCATGATACCCAGTCAAGCTGCCCAGCAACTCCAGCCTTTGGGGCTCACTGAGATCAGGGGTCACCAAGCTCCTTGCAGCCTCACTACCATTCGAATTTACCTCAGTTGAATCCACCTAGGATATTGGGGCTTTTCTTTTTCTTTTCTCAACTCTAATAAACAGCCTTGAGATTAAGGGAAAAGGGATAAAACCAGCTTATCTCAGTGAAAAAGGAACTAAGAAAATTGGAACATGGGAAAAGCTAAATCTTGCTGAGTTTGCCTGGTTTAGTAAAACATCTGTGTCTCACAAAGGCCTTGGGACTCTTTCAGGGAAAACCAGACATGGGCAGAACATGGAAACAGCCAAAAGGCTCGACTGGAACAGGCAGAAAGCAGGGAGGATCCAGTTAATCATGTGGCTTTCCTAGTTGTTTTCAGAAGTTTCGGCATAAATTTCACTTGTAGGAACTGAGCAATCAGAGCTGCCCAGGAAGTTTTTGTGCGAGATTCTAAGCCTGGAGAGAAGCTGTCACAATGAGCAGGGAGGGCATTAGGAAGCACTCTTGAATGTGACCTTTCACAAAACTTGGTGCTGAGCTCAGCATATGCCTTGCTCAACCACTTCAAACTATTCCCTTCATAAAGGCGTTTAAAAGAACAATTTATGCTGGCTCAAATTTTTTTGACAATATATGCCTTTCCGATGGCCACCTCCCCCTCCCAAAATGGTTTTTCTGTGTAGCTCTGGCTGTGCCGGAACTTATTAAGACTCCCTTCCAAGTTAAATATTCCCCACAAAAAAGATACTGGTACTTGCTGAGGTATTTTTAAGGGTCTTACTATGTGGCTCTGGAAGACCTGGAATGCATTACAGAGACCCCCTGCCCATGCCTGCCAAGTGCTGGGATTAAGAAAATGCACGGGTAACCACACCTAGCATGATACTGGTACTTTTAAAGATAATTTCATCAAACAAGTCTTTTTTGGAAGAATGCTGTTGCTCCTAGACTTGCATTATAAATTTCAGACTGAGGAGGAACTGCCAGGTTTAAGAGCTATGCTTTTCGGGTTGGAGTGATGGCTCATTAGTTAAGAGCACTTTAGTCCTCGTCTAGAGGGTCTGAGTTTAATTATCAGCACCTACACGGTGACATCTCTAACTCCAATTTCTGGGAATCCAACACCTTCTGGCTCCACATGCACCAGACAAGCATGTTGTATATAGACAAACACATGCAGGCTAACACCCACACACATAAAATAAGTTTAAATTACTACCTTTTAAAAGAATAAAATTTTTATTTTTTAAAAAATAAGTATGGATTTTTAATATTTTTATTGTAAATTTTAGTACAAGGGAGCACAAAAGCATTCACATTCACTGAAGCTTCTTTTTTAGAAATATGTAAATAGAAACATCAGAGAAGAAATACATACAGGCAAGACATAAACTTTAAATAATTTAGGAATATGTAACATTCTTACAAAACTTTACTCTGCATAGTTAATGATCAGGCTTTCTCTTCATTATGATAAATATTTATTTTTCAACAAAAAATTTCCCAAATGTTTTCTCATAACTTTTGAAGACTCAATTCTCAGAAGTGAAATTTACTGAGAACACACATCTGAAAACATTTAGAAAGTGCCCATTCTAAATGGTATCAGAAGAAAAAAGGACACAACCTGGGACCCACAATGCAAATACCCCAAGGCCAGTACTTTCCCTCCTTCACAGGACAGCTGAGTATTACAGTGACAGTGCCCATACTTACTGTCTGTGCATTGACACCATACCAATTACACTATGCTGCATTTCAATTTTATCCACTGGTAACTGACAAGTTTAAAAACACTACTTCCCATTGTTCTTTCCTTGGTGTCAGGCTTGTTGCTGGTGCCCTTTCTTCAGAGGTTTCTTAGGTTAGACTTGCTGTCAAGGTGCAGATCGTATCTTCCAGGCTCTGTGGCAACTTTCTAACCGTACATTCACTTATTTTTTAAACTCAACTGAAGAGACTTGTTCCCAAAGTCTTTCAAATACACACAAATATATTTTTATTTTGTATTTGACTGTTTGCCTCAGGTATGTGTCAATGTGTGCCTGCGGACAGGAGGCCAGAATACCCTGTTGGCATCCCTGGAGTTACATACAAATGGTTATGAGATGCCATATGAGGACTGGGAACTGAACCAAGGTTCTCTGCATGAGCAATAAATGCTCTAAACTTTTGAGTCATCTCTCCAGCTGCTCCCTCAATAAGTTCATTCTGGATGTTGCAACTTCATAGAATTTTTATGTCTTATAACCCCTCCCTACAACCCACAGCCTCTTAGAAACGGCTTGCAAACAGCAAAGAAACTGAAGCTGGGTTGCCATTTGCTGACCTGTAACTTACTTGAGCATGCTCCTTCAGGAGCTTGGGATGGAGACACGTTCCTGCTCTTGGCTAGCCTGTTTCCATTTGCTCCTAAACTCAAGGCAATGCTAATACCTGAAGAGTCTGTTTTAATGATACTGATAAACTTTGCTGGCTTTACCAAATGACAGCTTCCTGGTTTCAGGTGGGTCACATTTAATGAACATCAATGAAAACTTACTGCAGAGTGGCTTCCACCAAGTCTCAGCCTACCAAACTAACAGGCACACCCATTTTCTAGAAAGAAGTACCAAACTCCCCTTTAATACCAAAATTTCCCCATGGAGATGACATATTTTTGACATCAGAAAAACAGCAGCAACTGGACTGTCAAGGTACATTCTTCCTGTGACAGCACAAAACTTGGGGAGAAACAGCCAGAGGCTTCAATACCATGAGGAAAAAGCAAATCTCTGATACCCTCACCCTCAAAGACAGATACAGGTCTTTAATTTACAGTCATGTAAGTTTATTCATGGAGGAAACAGTTAACACTTTAGCCCATTAAAACAAACTAAAAAGCCACTCGAGTCTGGAAACCTAGGATGACCTTGAACTTCTGATTCTTTCCCTTGGAGTGCTGGGCAAAGGGTGTGCACCACACCTGACTTATGTGGCACTGGTGCTGAAGCCAGAGCTTGGTGCACTGTAGGCATGTGCTCCACCAATCAAGTGACAATTCCCGCTCCTAGGGGACACTTTAATTCCACTGTTTTCATGTGCTTAAGAGTCCTCTGTGAGAGAAGAGGAGCTCAAAGAGTTTGGTGAGTAGGAGTTAGGAACTCTGGTGGCTGGCTCACAGATCATATATTGCTGAGAGGAAGACACTTGATTTCCTACTAACAAACTCAGAGGTATTGACTCACCACAGACATATGAACTCACTTCTTCCCCCTCAGAGACAACAGCAGAGGCCAAGAAGTTTGTGTGGATCATTATGCCAACATGGTCTGACCAACACAAGTTCCCTTTCCTTACAAGAAAACACTTCTCTGAGTAAACTATAATCAGTCTACTCTCCATGATGTGCCGAAAGTCAGCAGTGTGATGGATGACTTCTTTCCCGCCTCTGTGTGTGACTTGTCTCAGGGCTAGAATGCATGGCAACAGAAGCCCGTCTGAGTAAGAGAACCCAGCCCCTAAGTCTTAGCTGTCAGAACTTAACCGCACCCGTTTTACTGGGCTACTCTGGTCATCCAGATGACATAAACCATCTGCACTAGTGTCTCTTTTTGTCTCCTCTATGGGTTCTAAAGGAAAGTCCTGGCCTGTGGCCAGAACCTGTCGAACAGTCATATTAACTCGAGCAGTTTTCAAGTAGGTAGCACACACTTGCCAGTCCTCCACAGAACAGGGCTCAAGCAGTGAATCGCTAGGTAGGAGAGCTGGGAGAGGAGTCTCCAGGCAGCGAGGCAGGCATTCCCCATCAGGATGTGGAAGGACTCGAGGGACTGCATGATTTAACAGGCGGCTGAACCCCGACATCACCATGATGTCACCACTGTGCATAAACATGGCTGTTGGGGCCTCATCTCTCTTGAGGCCACCCAGGAGAAAGATGGCAGACTGTCCAAAGCTACAAACAGAAAAGTAAAAAAACTGAAGTTTCTGTTAATGGTTATACGTGTGAAAGTCACTGGCTACCGCATTCTTTTGTCATTCCAGACTGACTGTTTCCAGGTTCTCACATGTGTGGAGATCAGAGAACAACTCACAGGAGTCAGTTATTTCTGCTCCATGGCCCTCAGTGGTTAACTCAGGTTGTGAGTAGCCTGAGCCACCTCGTGATTCTTACTTCCTTCTGATCTCTGTGCACATCTGTGAAGACCAGAAGTTAATGCTGATGCCTTCCACGTAATTTTTTTAAAATGTGTATGGGTGTTTTGCTTACATTTGTCTGTATATGTGTGTCCTAGTGTCCTCAGAAACAGACAGGGGACTGGACTGCCTAGGGCTGGAGTTACAGGCAGCTGTGAGCTACCACATGGGTGCTGAGCATCAAACTTCAGGGATCTAGAAGAGCAGCAAGTGCTTTTGACCACTATACCATCCCTCTAGCTCTGCATCCTTTAATTTTATACTTGATCATTTCTGCATGTGTATCTAATAGGTGTGTGCATGTGCTACAGAGCACACATGGTCTTCAGAGGACATTTAGGAGTTCTCTCCTCCTACTGTGGGATCTGGGCAACAAATTCAGGCCATCAGGCTTGTTGGGGAAAGTGCTTCTGTCCACTGAGCCATCTTGTTGACCTCATCTTATTATTTCCTTTTAAAAATTAGATTCATTCATTCATTTTCTCTGTGGCTATGTTCACGCCATAGTGCATGTGTGAACAGTTGGGATAACTGCTAAAGGAATGATTCTCTCATCTTGTAGGTCCCGAGACTGAATTTAGGTCAAGCTTGCAGCAAATGCTTTTATCTGATAATCTGATAAGCCATCTCACAGGCCTCACCTTACTGTTTGTTTGTTTTTTGAGACAGGACATCACACTGACTCTGGAACCCTGGGAACCACTGTCTTGTCATCCCCCCGCCCCTAGCACTGGATTACAGGCATGTGCTGCTTACACATGCCTAGATCTTTACATGGGTTCTGGGGGCCTGAACACAGGTCGGTCTGCATGCTTGTGCAGCAAGTGACTTTACCAACAGAGCCATCTCCTCAGCCCAAGTCATCACTTTAAAACTATTCTGGCTTGTGTTTCCAAGTGACCAACCTATGATCTACTCGCCGCCATACATTATTATGACAGCCCACAGACCTCCTGCAAAATAAAATGTGACGCAGCAGATATGCAAAGCAAAAACTGAACATCAACATTATGTTTTATAGATGCATCTTTTCTTTTAAAATGTCAGAATTTCAATAAAATCATTTGTGCCATTTACTATGTTTATAATCCCTTTATTTTCAAGACTGTTAATGAAAGGTCTTTTTCTTGTTGAGATTCTGCATATTCTTTGCATATACTAAACTTTTGTTTAGGGGAGCAAAGAAATTGAACTACCCAGGCTTCATGTTTCCAAAACAGCTCATTCACCTGCTTTATACCTTCTAACTTGTTTACTACACACGGCAGTGACAATAACTCTTAGTATAAAACACAAATCTTCTAATTTTAGCTTTAAAATGCCTTAGGAAAAAAAAAATTAAACAATGAACAATCTGAAATTAAGTTACCTGAAGGATAGCAGGGGTTTGGAGTGGTCTAGTTCAGATCGGTCCACATGGATCCCCAGTGTGGAGTCTAGGCGGTAGTAATTCAGGATACCTGCTTCTGCTTGGAAACCCTGAAATCCACAGGCAGCGGCGACTTGCTCTGAGAGGAAAGCCAGGTCAGAAGGGAAAGGTGTATAATGATCTGCTGAGTATTTCTTTGGTAAAAGTAGAGAAAATAGGAGAAATAAACAATGATCTCAGAACACAGGAAATCGTGGTATATAATCCTTTAACTCACACTACTATTAGCACAGGTGCCTATCTATTGAGCTTCCCACCCCATTTCTTTCTTGAGATAAGTTCTTGCAATGTAGCCCTGGATGGCCTGGAACCTGCTAATATACACTAGGCCAGTCTTCAACTTACAGTGATTCTTCTGCCTTTGCCTCCTAAGTGCCAGGCAAATAAGGATGTATACAACGCCTAGCTGAGTATCTACCCACTCTTGAGGCATACAGAGATCTAATAATAAACCATTCGAGCTACTGAGCACTTACTCATTGCATGGCAGGTACCATGCAGTGCTAAATTACAAAAAGTCACAATTATGTTGTATACATAGAAGCAACTTTTCTTAGGATTCTAGTATACCTGAATCCTAAGCACGATAGCACTCTTAAATTAAAGGCACCTCAGGACTGTCATGATCAAGAGAGCCTAAACAAACAAGACAATCAATATAAAATAGCACCATAAATGAAAGGTGTTAGTTAAAAACTAAGGAAATCTGGGCCAGACACAGTGGCGCAAGCCTGTAATTCCAGCACTCAGGGAGGTGAACCAGGCGGACTGCTATGAGCTCAAGGCCAGCCTGGTCTACAAATTGAGCCCAGGACAGCCAAGGCTACACAGAGAAACCATATCAACAACAACAAAGAGCTCTAAAAAAAACAAAAAACAAAAAACAAAAAACACAAAACACACAACAAACAAACCCCCAAGGAAATCTAGAAGAATCTTCCCTCTTTGGTGGAAGATGCTCAAAACAATTGGGCTCAGCATCTCAAATTTTTGTAGAGGCCAAAGTTTTATATATTAATTAAACACAACAATGTGTTTCATTGTGACATTTCCTGAAATATCTATCATGTATTTTTGATCATATTCACACCTTAAAACCCTCTTGTCTGACCTTCCATCCCCTCTCTCTTCTACTTTCATGGCTTAAAAAAAAATTATTTTTGTGACACACTGTTTTCCAGCAGGGTCACCTGTAGGCACACTGGTACCTTACCAGTGGTTACGACTTAAGGTCATGTCTCTTCCCTTCCCTGCAACCACACAGCTCCACAGAGAGATGGGGTTCCGTGAGGTCTTCCTCCAAAAGGTGATTTTTGCTAAAAGAAAACCCAAAACTATGGCAAGCTTGTAACCTGGGTGGTTGCCACCTCTCTGGTCAATCTGATGAAATTATATGCTCAAAACATCTAGATTAAGTCTGACTTAAATCATGGTCAAGGTACAATCTTAAATTCGAAGTCTTTTTTTCAGCCATTAATCTACCTCCTTAACTTGCTTCTGTTAGCTCTCTCTCGTCAGGGTTTCTATGTATAGCCTTCTGTGCTGGACTCCCTTTGTAGACCAGGCTGGCCTTGAACTCAAGAGATCCACCTGCGTCTGCCTCCCTGAGTGCTGGGAGCTTCTGTTTTCAACACTTACTTTCAGTAAGTGAATGCTTCATAAGAACATAAGGCCTCTAGGAATTGTGCTTTCTGGACTGAGCACTTCTGCAGAGGACAGATGCTCCTTTGCCCTTACTTCTTCCTGTGCTAAGTTAGACTAAATCTATCAGAAAGCATTTTTTTTTTCCTTACAAATTTCATCTGGTGCAGTCTAGTTGGTGTAAAGCACAAAAGAACGGAGTGGGACAAACGGTTGGGTAAAGAAAAACCTATCTATGTGGATGGCCTTTCCTGTTTAGTTGGAACTTGTTTTCAATTTTTATTTTCTTGGTTTGAAAAAAATTCAACAGCAAATAAAGAAAGCTCCTACTTAATTACTTTTGGTTTGAGATAGGGTCTCTCTCTATACCCTTGGTTTCCTATTTAATAATTATTACTTTGTATTTTTGTTTAATGAGATAATTTCTCTGTTCAGTCCTTGTTGGCCTCTATATGGGATGCTGTGTATATGCTGTGTATAGTGATCCACCACCACTTGCCTGCGCAGAATTCAGAGATCTGTCTGCTTCTGTCTCCTCAGTGTTAGGTAATTAAAGGAGTGCACTATCACTGCCCCGCCCCACCCTATTTAATTCTTAAGATGGAAGGTGATGTCCCATAGTAAGGTGTCCCATACTGAGCTTCTGTCCTAGCGTCTTTACTGTCTTACTATCTTGATAAACTTTCCTCCCCATGTTCATTTTGCCTTTGTTTTTCTTTAAATATTCATGTAGTTATTGATAATTTTCACTAAGGAAAGAAAGGATAAGTTTGAGGTACATAGAAAAAAAATACATGTATTTTTTGGTTTTTGGAGACAGGGTTTCTGTGTAGCCCGGCTGTCCTGGAACTCACTGAGATCTACCTGCTTTTGCTTTCCAAGTGCTCGAATTGTGTGCCACCCCACGGCCTGGCTATAAAAATATTAAGAATGAATGAAAATAGAGTAAGCACTGACTGCCTTTTTGGTGTCATGATAGCTAACTGTTCAGAACAGTGAGGTACTGCTAGACAGACTTTACAGGCATCAGTCAATCAACTAATAAAACGAGTGTTTTGCCTGCACCTATGTCTGTGCCCACAGAGGCCAGAAGAGGGCATTAGAAACCTTGGAACTTAGGCTGGTCATACCATATGGGTGCTGGAAATTGAAGCTAGGTCCTCTGTAAAAGCCACAGATATTCTTAACCACTGAGCTATCGCTCTAGTTCCCAATTTAACTTGCTGAGACAGGGTCTTATTCCATAGCCCATACTGGCCTTGAATAGTACACCTCCTGTCTCAGCCTCCCAAGACTAGAGGTAGTGTGCTACCACTGCCAGCTCTCCAAGGGAGATGTAAAAAAGGCAATAAATCATAACCCCTCCTCTAAATGGTTCACTCAAGCTTCTGACAGCCTTTACTCTGGCAGTGGTATTTCAAGTTTGTGCAGGAACAAATCCAACTTAAAGTGCTCAAGTACCTATAAATGTGTAACAAATGAATAAAGCAAATACCTTACTGTCCCAGTTATAATGGTAGCCCAGAGTGACCCAGCGCAGCCTCTCCAGCAAACTTCGGGGCCTTCGTTTATTCATTTCTTTAGACCTGCAAAGAGTGTAAACAAGAGAAATTTAGTCATCTTAAATGGCAGCAACAATCCTTTCTACGGGCCCTTGAGTCTATGCATCTAGTCTAAGCTATTAGCCAAAACTTGATAAGGAGGCCAACATTAAGAGTACTAAGACCTGAATGGAGAATTTTTCTTTTTTAACTTTTTGAGTCAGTCTTATTATGTAGCCTGAGCTGGCCTAGAGCTTACTAAGTAGACTAGAATGGCTTCACACTCAAGCAATCTGCCTACCTCTGCTTCCTGAGTGCTGGCTTAAAGGTGTACACCACCATTCCTAGCTTGGAATAGACGTTCTGGCATCTAAACAAACTTCAAATCTTTATCCAATTACCAAAATAATTTTCAATGTTTCAGGAATGCATAGCCCTAATTACTGGTTTTCATAGCAGTAATTAATTTTTAATTTTAAACAAAAATATGGTATGCTCTCTGCCCACGATGCTTCTTCCAGGCATTAGCAAGAGGATGATGGATGGTCGGGCTGGCCACCCTCTCACCTGGTCAATGTGCTCACACAGCAGTTTGATGTTTTGTCACGGCTAAGTGCTTTATGTAAGTGTAGGCAGTTTTCTCAACAATCATGTTATAATACAATCGCCTTCAAGAGAACCCTATATAGAAATGAACTGGCCAGTTGTCCACTCTACAGTGGGTACTCTGGATCCCATAAGTAAGCATTGCATCTTCTTTTTTGCCTACACAAAACAGTGTTGTAGTTTTTTTTTTAAAAGATTTATTTATTTGTTATGTATTCAATGTTCTGTCTGCTTGTATACCTACATGTCAGAAGTGGGCACCAGATCTCATTACAGATGGTTGTGAGCCACCATGTGGTTGCTGAGATTGAACTCAGGACCTCTGGAAGAGCAGCCAGTGCTCTTAACCTATGAGTCATCTCTCCAGCCCAGCATACTGCCTTTAATCCCAGCACTCAGGAGGCAGAGGCAGGTGGAACTCTGATTTCAAGACCAGATCTGAGGTCTACAAAGCAAATTCCTGGGCAGCCAGGGCTATACAAAGAAACAGCTGGAAAAACCTCAGCATCCAGCTGCTAAGCTTTATTTATTTATTTATCTACTTATTTATTTAATTTTAAGGCATGGCAATTTTTTTCATAACTAGTTCCTCAGAGACCACAGCTTTCTTTCTCCTTCCTTTCCATTCTCTTTGCACTAAACCTGACATTTAAAATAAGCATTTTTTAGATTTATTAATTTTATGTGCATGCATGTTTTGTCTGCATGTATGCACCTGGAGTCCAGGTTGTTTGGAGAGGATGTCAAATACCCTGGAACTGGATTTATGGATGGCCATTAATCACCATGTAGGTTTTGCAAATTAAGCCTGGGTCCTTTGGAAGAATAGCAAGTGAGCCACCACTTCAGCCCAGTTCTGAACCTGATCTTTAATTCCTACTTCTAGAGCCATGTTCTTTCAGTATGATGTTTTCTAGCTTTCTCAACCCGAATCTCTTATCACAAGTGAACACTTGAGTGTTATCTTATTTAACATCCTTTTGCCTCACTTAATCTTCCAGCTCTACACCTTTGTGTACGCCATGTTCTCTGTTTTGCCCTTATCTTTTAAGGTAATGAGAAACATAGGCACAATCAAACGATGCAGGAAAATGTCATCTTTCCCTGTTCAAAACCTCTACAGGCCTCACAATACTCTAGCCAACCTCCTTCCTGGTTCCTAGGCTCATACCACACCCCATTACTCTTATAAACTTTTAAGGCTTTCTCCATTGAAGAACTTTCTTATATATTCAAACCACCCCTCTGCCTTGTTTTCTCCTGTTTTGTTTTCAATTATGTGCATGGGTATGTACACACGAGCATAGGTACCTTTGGAGGTCAGGTGTTAATCCTCCCTGGATCTTAGCTCTTATAGGCACACAATTTCAGATTTCTATGAAGGTACTGGGCATGGTGGCATACACCTTTAATATCTTAGCACTCAGATGGCAGATGCAGGAGGATCTCTGTGAGTTCCAGGCCACCCTGGTTTACATAGCAAACTAGAGGACTATATGGAAGGACACAGTATTAAAACACAAATTAAAAAACCATGATGGCTGGGCAGTGGTAGCGAATGCCTTTAGGGCAGAGGCAAGCAGATCTCTTCGCTCCAGGTCGGTCTGGTCTACAATAGTAAGTTCCAATACAGCCAAGGCTACACAAAGAAACTGTCTCGAAAGACCAACAGACCGACCGACCGACCGACCGACCAACCAACCAAAAACCCATGATGGTGTCATGCAAGAAAGGATTTGACTAGTCCTTTGCTCTGGTTCTAGGAAGGAAATTCTTTTTCTTGTTCTTGGTCCTGAGGCTAAACCTTAAAAGCCCCATGCATGTTAGATGCTGTCACTGAGCTACATCTACTCCAAGCCCTCAGAATTTCCTGATAGCAGTTCCACTGTTAATCACGGTAAGCCCCTGAATCACACCTGGGTTTATGCTAACTACGGAATGATGCATTCAGGATGCTGGCTGGTAATCCCATAAAATTCAATCATGTGAGTAGAGGGGTGAAATTTTGAGCTAAGTGGTATTATTGTACCTCCAGAATGGGTATGACCTTAAGATTGAATTCAATCACATGGCTAATGCCTTGTGTCATTTCCAAGTTGTCCACTTTGCTTTTATCTGACAGTGTTTTTCAGTGAAACACTAGGCTTCCCGATGAGACCAGCAAATGAGTCCCAGGGATTTGTCTGTCTCTACTTTTCTAGCCCTTGGGATTGCAAGTGAGTACTACCACACCTTTTTTAGAAAATGTGGGTACAGGGGTTTGAATTTTGATCCTCAAGCTTGTGTGGCAAACACTTTACCAACTAAGTTCTCTCACCAGTTCCTAACTTCCTTTATTGAGACAGGGTTTCTCTCTGTCCTGGAACTCATCAAGCATGTTGGCTAAGCATTGCACTCCAGAAACTTACATCTCTGAGAATTTGCTCACCAGTGCTGAGACTACAAATAGACAAGGCTATGTCTGGCCCTTTGAAAAAAGAGTAAAACAAATCACATGGATTCTGGGGAACTGAACCTAGGTCCCTGTTCTTATAAGTAAAATACTTTACCCATGGAGTCACCTCTCCAGCATATACAACTATGGTTTAATCAGTGGTTATTATACAATAAAATGCACAACAAATTCTGGACACTAAAATCTGGAGCTCCCTAGCCATTAAAGGGCAGTATGGTCTGATTTGATATCGAAGAGCACTCACAGGCTACTACACCTGTCTTACTGTGTCTGGAGTTAGTGAAACTGGAAGCATAATGTTTTCCTGAGTTCCAGGGCTGTTCTAGTGGATTACTGATCATGAAGAGGTCATGAAATATCCCTGAATCTATAATCAGTGGTCATTAAGAATGAGCGGTCTAGAGAGTCCTCTAACCTGGTGTCTTAAGAGGTTGTACTAACTCTGTGTAGCTTCATCAGAACTGAGCTATAGCTAGGAACTGTGAGAAGAATGATACAGCTTCTACATTCTAAGTCAAAAGCATTTGGAAGTGGGGCAGAAAGCAGATAGTTGGGAGGCTTCTTTAGCACCCTATAGAAAACATAGGGATTGAGTGGCTTGGACTAATGTAGTCTCCCAAGCTCTAGATTGCTGAACACTGTACAATTAGGTCCTACTCCACTCACCACGCCCCTTTCCTGTTTTACCTAACTTACCTGGAAGCCTTTATTATAAATTATTCCAACCTTGCCATGTAAGCAAGCATTCTCATGAAAATCTGTAAACTCTAAACTAGTATTTGCCACTAAATCTTTTTAAATGTTTTTATTCTTCACTTTTACAAAAATAATAGAAGACAGGAACTGTTTTTTGTTTTCCTTTTTAGAACTGAAAAAAAGAATCAGGTTAAATTACCATCACTTTCCAGCATGAGAACAGTAGGAAGTTGGAAACAGAATGTTGGAGTACTGCAATTCACCCAGCTACTGATTAAGCTGGTTAGAACTTGCATGAACTCCAATTACTCTTGCATACGCTGTCCCCCTTGCCTGGCCACAGGCAGAGTCAAGCAAGGTCTACGGATATGCCTAGGAAATGTTTCCTATCTTCCTTTGAATCTCTAATATTCATACATACATTGTGCTCCTATCTCACAAAAATATACTGTTTTAAATAGCACATCTCTGCTTATGCTGATTAACACTTCTAGCAAGACTTTTAACTTTTTTATTTATTGCAATCTATTCACTTTGTAGACCTCTCCCTCATCTCAATACCCCTCCCCCAGTCCACTGATAGGGGAGGTCCTCCTCCCCTTCCATCTGACTCTAGACTATCAGGTCTCATCAGGACTGGCTGCACTGTCTTCCTCTGTGGCCTGGTAACACTGCTCTCCCCCTGCCCCCAAGGGTTGGTGATCAAAGAGCCAGACACTGATTTCATGTCAGACAGCCCCTGCTCCTCTTACTAGGGAACCCACTTGGAGACTGAGCTGCTATGGGCTACATCTGTACAGGGGTTCTAGGTTATTTCCATGAATGGTCCTTGGTTGGGAGTATCAGTCTCAGAAAAGACCCCTGTGCCCAGAGTTTTTATGATTCTGTTGCTCTCCTTGTAGAGCTCTTGTCCCCTCCAGGTCTTTCATCTCCCCCTTCTTTCATAAGATTCCCTGCCTAGCCAGACCTTTTACTATTCTGAATGGCAAATCCCTAACCATATCGAAGATAGTTGAAATAGTCACAGAGAAGGAAAAAAAATAGAGTAATTGATATATTAAAAAATATATCACTTTTCTTTTCTTGGATACTTTCATCCTGCCTGGAAGAATTTTCTCCTAGCGTTTTCCTAACCATCATTGTAACATTTTCTCAGCATTGTAATTACTCCTATAGATAATTGTTTTGACGGATCACTCAGCTTTAAGTATGAAAAGAGTGTCCTATTAATTAAGTGCTGTATCTCCATACCTAGCACCATGCCTAATATCCAACTGATTTCTCCAAGGAGCATTCATGGAATGAATGCTGAAACATTTGAGATCTAAACACTAGTTCTTTCATGAACAACAACTGACCCATCACAAAAGAGCCAGCATGAGCAATTCCATGTGAAACAGAAGAAAAGTGCTACCAGTGATAATTTTTCCTACAGGTCTTTAAAAGGAACACACTACAAAAAATGTCGGAAGCAGAATAAAAAGAATCATGTGATAATGAATGTGGGTGAACTCAGTTTCTAAGCTATGGTAAGAATCTTTAATATAATGTCAGAGTATCTGTGCAAATGTTCTCGGGGAAAGAACAGTGCAATAAAAAACTAGGAGGAAAAACCCAACCCAACCCCCAACATAACCACTTTCACAGTACTTGTCTGAAATAGTTTCTTTTAGGATCTATGAGAACCTTCCTCTGACTGTAGAACTCACCTTAGGAACTCTTTACTCTGTTCCCACAGACCTTGGGTCTCTTCTTTAGTCATGTGCTTGTCCAGGTTACACACATTAGGTTTCTGAGAGTACAATTTAAGGCACTGTTTTACCCAGTGCCGCTGGCATCCCGGGAGGAATGGGTTTGGGATAAAAATAAATCCTATTTAAAAAAGAAAGATAGGGGTGGGAGAGAATAAATTTGAAATTGTTTCACATTCTTTTTTTTTAAAATTTATTTATTTATTGTTTATGCAGTATTCTGCCTGCATGTACACCTGCATGCCAGAAGAGGGCACCAGATCTCATTAAAGATGGTTGCGAGCCATCATGTGGTTCCTGGGAATTGAACTCGGCCTCTGGAAGAACAGACAGTGTGCTCTTAACCACTAAGCCATCTCTCTAGCCCCCTTTCTTCATATTCTTATATCCACTCCCACCATTCTACCTGGCTTTTCTTTTGTGTGTGTTTTGTAATGGTGACTGAACTAAGACCTTGTACATGATCAGCAAACACTGTACCACTGAGTATAAGCTTCTTCTATGCATCAAAATTCTGCCTGTCTAAACTTGCATTGTTTTGGGGTTCTGGCACCCACAACTTCCAAATCAGTTATTTTTGTTGCTGTTTTTTTGGTTTTAGAGACAAGATGTTGTTATTGTAGTTGAACTGATTTGTCCCATTTCTTATTGTGCTTGCTCTGAGGCAGGGTCTTGCTATATAGCCTGGGCTGACCTTGTACTTTGTCAGGCACTAACTAGAGCACTTTACACATATATTCAAACTAAACCATTGTAAAATTTTAAAATATTTATTTTTAGTAACATGCGTATGTATCTATCAGTGGCGTCACAGCTAGTTCTGAGCCGAGGTAGGTTCTGAACATAGGTTCTCTGAAGGGTAATATGCACTCTTAACCACTGAGTTATTTCTCGAGCCAACTTCATCCTAATCTTATGGTGGGCCCTATTTTTATACACATTTTATGCCTGAAGAAATTGAGGACAAGGGAAATAAAGAGAATTGTCTTAGGTCAGCCAGTACACAGAAGACCCAGGTATGAGTCCAAACAAATGGGAAGCAGAACCATGTCTTAACCACCACTCCATTGCCTCTCATCCTTTGTGCAAAACCTTTTTTAAAATGTCTGATGACTGCTGTCACATTTGCCATCAGTCTTTTCTTCCCCAGACCCAATTTCCTCATACTTACTCCAGGAAAAACAGGTTTCAGTACACACAAGTTCCTTCAGAATAAGTAGGATGCAGAAGTAAACATAATCTTCTGATCACCCTAAAAGTAGTTTTCAACACCATATATTATACTTTTATTCAATGCAGCTTACAATGGCTGTGAAAGCCAAAGAAATTCTCCAAGGACACAAAGAAGTAACAACCCAAGTGATATGGCTTAAATTGTATTACAAAGCCTGAAAAATCAGATACACCACTCTGACGAGACAAAACCAAAGGGGACCTGATAACCTTGTACTTTGTATAATCTATATAGCATGAAGAAGGCCCAGACCAATAGACAATCATAACCTTGAAAATAGGAGCTAAGAGTTAGAAGTTTAAGAGCAGTTTCCAGGAACTGGAGAGCTAGGCCTCAATTCGGTGTACATATATACATGTAGGCAAAACAGTCATATGCATAGACATTGTGGGGTTCGAGACATGGCTTAGCAGTTATGAGTATATACTGTTCCTGCAGAAAGCTGGGGTTTGATTCCCAGGATCCACGTCAGGTGACTCTTTTGTCTGTAACTCCAGCTCCAGTGATCTGACATCCTCTTCTGCCCTCTAAGGGCAACTGCACTCATGTGCAGGTAACCCTTCTCCCCATACATAATGAACAAATTTTGGGCCTGAGAGATAGATGGCCCAACAGTTAAGAGCACTTGCTGCCCTTCTAGAAGACCCAGTTTTTGTTCCAAATACCCACAAGGCAGCTCATAACCATCTAACTCCTGTGCCAAGGGACCTGACACCTTCTTCTGACTTCTGACATACACATGGTATACAGACATAGATGCAGGAAAAACACTATACAAAAAAATTAGACAAATGCACCTTTAAGAAAATCAATAAAATATTCTAAATTATTGAGTCTATTAGAGCCTTTGAGCTTAATATATACACATATATATGCATATTTATTTGTTTATTTTTTTTTTAAGTATTCAGACGTGGCAGCCACAACTTGTAAGTTGGTACGCTACTTGCAAATGTGATTGGAATAACAATTATCAGTTAATTATTCCATTACTTAAAACTCTGGCAGAGTTGAGATTCAGATTTAGGGCAGAGTTCAAAGTCTGTCTTTCATTTTTTTCATTTAATTTGTTATGACACTTCTGAGTTACTCCAGTCTTTGGTAGCATTAAACAGACACCTCAGAAGGCACAAACAGGATATGCTCCAGGGTATTCACATTCTTCCTATGAAATCACAAATGACTGAGTAATTTCACTTTCTCTGAGGTGCACGTACCTGGATAGCCTTCAAGTCCATAGGCCTGCCACTTGCTCACAGGCTGAAGCCCTGCCCTACAGGCATCATGCTCACTCACTGAGGACACATTCAGATGAAATCTGACTACCTGGAAAGAGAGACTTAAGTTAGGGGAAAGCTACCTCAAGGGTCAATCCTGGGAAGCCGAGACATCCAAAGACATTTCTGCTATGGGCTCTTACTATTAGCCCTCTTCCTACTTGACCTATGGCCACTGTTTCCTCATCTAACAAATACTATTTTATAAAAAAACTGAGCCAAGCAGTAGTAAGACTTAAATTAAGCTAGACTGGTTTTGGCTTTCTACTTTGGTGGGTATTTCAAGACAGGATATGTCTGTGTAGCTCCAGCTGTCCAGGACTTGATTTGTAGACCAGGCTGGCCTTGAATTCACAAAGATCTGCCTGTCTCTGCCTCTCAAGTGCTGGGATGTCAGGCATGTGCCACTGCACCTGGTTTGGCTTTTATTTTTAAGACTTACTCATTTTACGAGTATGAATGTGCACCAGTTACATGCCTGGTGCCTGTGGAGGTCAGAAGAAAGTACAGGATTCCCTGGCACCAGAGTTACAGATGGTCACGAGCTGCCATGCAGGTGCCGGGAACTGAACCTAGGTCCTTTAGAAGAGCGTGAGTGCTCTTAATGCTGAGTCACCTTGCCAGTCCCTAATTTTGACTTTCGAGACAACCTTTTCCTATGAGAACACACTTTACTAATTTCTTGAGAGGATTCATGAAAAGTGTTTGCTATCTGGGGGTATCTCAGGACACAATGCTATTTGGTCTGGTTACTGTTAAAACACTGCTTCTAAAGCATTTTGTTATCGTTAGCAAAAAATATCAGTAAAATATCAAGTAGGAGTAGGTTGAGAAAATGGAGAGTTCTCTAGCCACAAAGAAAAATTATTTCCATGAAACAATAAGGGTCCCATTTGTTGAAAGTGTTACCCTTTGATGAGATACTAATGCTAGAACTTTGCTTTTCTTACTAAAAAAAGAAATAAGCATTAGGAGCTCATGGAATTTTCTTTACACATAGGGAATTTTTTTAGATGAGTCATTACAATAGTTAAGAAACCCAACAGGTAGCCAGGCTTGGTGGCACACACCTTCAATCTCTGAATCTGGGAGGCCGAGGCAGATACATGTCTGTGATTTTAAGGCCAGCCTCGTTTACAAAGTGAGTTCCAGGACAGCCAGAGATACAAAGAAAAGCCCTATCTTTAAAAAAACTCAGTGTTGGCATATCAAGGGAACAAACAACAAAACCACTTCATTTTCCCATGAAAATAGAAGTAGCCTGCTTTAAAATACAACGAATGCCTGTTTTTTTGTTTTTGTTTTGAGACAGGGTTTCTCTGGCCTCAGAACTCAGAGATCGGCCCACCTCTGACTCCTAGGGTTAAAGGCGTGGACCCCAGCAGCCTGGCTTCCAATGTTTTTTGTGTGTTTTTCCCCCCCAAAGATTAATGACCTTTAAGAAAAATTGTTGTTGGTTTTTGGAGGTAGACCTCATTTCCTAGTCTTGGCTGTCCTGGAACTCAGAGATCTGCCTGCCTTTGTTTTAAGTTCTGGAATTAAAGGTGTGTGCCACATACCTGGCCTAAGAAATGAGCTTTTTGTTTTAATAACCTCCAAGTATGGAGATTTCCTGACAAAATAACAACAAACGACTGGTGTATAAGCAGGCTTCAAACAGCAACAACAAAATTCTCTTTGTTGCTGGGCAATCAAATCCAGTGCCTCGAATAGGCTAGGCAAGCTCTTGACTAGAGTTACATGCCAAGTCCACCAGTCTGTATAATAAAAGGGCTGTCTGAGACTTTGAGAGTCTTGATCACTTTAAGTTTCCAGTTATTTAGTTAAGAAAATACTTTGTCATTCCTTTTCCTTTCTGATTTCTCCCTTGCCAGACTGGCAGCCATCTTTTTCTCCACTGCTCTCATCTGATGTTTTGTGACAACAGCTTCTCTAAAATGCCACTTTTAATCTGCTCTGAGTTTGGAAAACTGAAAACCCAAGCTTTCATTTATGCAACATGTACTTTATTTTTGAGCACTGTGCAACAAAGCATACACTTTCAGGAGGCGCGCACTCATGCATTATGGCAAAACAGAGATGAATCAAGAGTGTCCCAACCTCTCTTCAGAGTCAAATGTTAGTCTCCGGGCACACATTTTCCACGTGTAATTCAGATGACTCTAAAACCATTTCTGCTAAAAGTTTCTAGACTTCAAATTTACTTTGTGCTTTTTAAGATTTTCTGTTGTGAACATTCCTGCACAATACTAAGGCCAAATAAGGGTTTACATAGTCTCCCCATTAAAATTTACTTCAAAGAAACCCTGGCATGGTGGTTCAGTGAGCTGCCAGCCTCAACCACAGAATGAGACTGTCTCAACAAGGCAAAGCTTTAAAACGTGTGACCAAGGTCAGGCAGCGATGGCAATCGCTTTTATCCCAGCACTAGGGAGGCAGAGGAAAGGGGATCTGTGAGTTCGAGGTTAGCCCGGTCTCAGCGCGAGCTCCAGAAGAGGCAGGCCTACTCAGAAACCCTGTCTTGAAAACCCACAAATATTTAAAAATGTGAGTAAGGATAGTATACATACACACCACAACCCCCTCCCCCCCGCCTTGTTCTCTTTCTTAGGGAGAAGCAAAATTAGGGTTATGGACGTCGTTTAGATTTTCTTTTTTAAAAAAATTTATTTATTTAAAAACTTATTTTCTATGCATGAGTGTTTTGCCTATGGAGGTCAGGAGAGGGTGCCTGAACCTCTGGAACTGGAGTACAGACAGCTGTGAGCTGCCACGTGGATACTGGGAACAAAACCCAGGTCTTCTGGAACACCAGTAAGTGCAGACCCATCTCTCCAGGGTACTAGATTCTTTTAGAGAAATGCTAATTTGACCTTTATTTTCACCTTGGGTAGAGCAGTCCAAAATTCTTCAAAGACCTTTTTCCTACGTCTCAGAGGGCAGGGCCGAGCCTTATTCGATGCCTGGTTTTATTTGAAGCTGTGGCGTCACCCTAACGTCCACGAAAACGTTACACACAATAACGTAGGGAACAACTAAATAAGTACGAGCAATTCCCAGGCTTTTTTAGCGGGTGGGTAGGGGGGAGCCAGGGCGCGGAGCTCGGGGGGAAAATGGCGGCCGGAAGAAAGCTGCGGCCCAGCGCTCTGGGGGCAGCACAGCTCGTCGCACAGGCCTAGCCGGGGCTCCCTCCATAACCGGCCCGGAGGCAGGAGACCTACGAGGACGGTAGGCGTGCGGAGCAGCACACACTACTACTCCCCTCGTACCTTGGGCACGCCGGGCTTCGGGACTCGGGCCACGTGAGCCTCTGAGAAGTCGATGACGCCTCCCAGGTCCGCCGTCCCCCGCCGGCTCTGCCGGTAGAAGCGGAAAAGTCTCCGGAAGGCGTCCTCTCCGGGCTCTGCCGCCAGCGTGGCCAATGAAGCCACCGCCGCCGCCATCTTACCCATCTCGAAGCTGCGAGCAGTCTGACCCGGAAACAGAACGCCAAGGTCCGGATCCCGCAGGTTCTTCCGGGTCACGACCCCAGTTCTTGAGTCATTCACTTTCAACATGGCAGTTTCCACCGTCCGGGCCATGATGGCCCTGCGTTCCAGTGCTGGTCGGCCTATTGCTTTTATCAGAAAAATTCCTTGGACTGCGGCGTCGAGTGAGTGATGGAGATGAGGAAGGGCCCAATTTCTTTGTTTACGTAACGCGCAAAACAAAAGTTCTCTGTAGAGAACTTAAAGCAGCATGGTCGATGGGTTAGGTCAGGTGGTTTGCTTTTTTTTTTTTTTTTTTTTTTTTCCTTTTAATGAAAGCGTTATGAATTTGCGCGTCATCCTTGCGCAGGGTCGTGCTTCTCCTTTTGCACCGAGCACCGGTGGTTTGCTCTTGAGTAAGCCACCGCGCAGAAAATTTTGCTTCCCGTTAACTGTTTAGGTAGATGATTTCCACCCCACCGTCCAACCCCTGTCCCAGCCTTTAGGGTGCGACTCGACGGTACCCAGCGATTTGTAATGATTTGGTGGAAAGATTTATTATTTGCTTTCTTGGACATTTACAACAGAAGGAGCTATTTTGACTTCTGGGGTGCTTGGCCTTAAAGTGGCAAGAATGTACGGGTGGAGAAGAGACAAAAGATTTTAATTTAGGTCAAAAATGAAAACTTGGACAAGGGAACTGGTAAAGGGGAGGGGGTCGGAATCACGTCGGTTTTCAAGATAAAATCCACAGCATTCGTGATGGTTTGAGGAGAAAGGTGTATATTCCAGATTCCTGGCATAGATGACCTTCGCTTTTAGAATTTAGGAGGAGGAAATTGACAGAAGATGAAGAGTAAAATTTCAGTATATGAGTTTGAGCTGCCTGTGAGGTGTCTGGCCAACATTTGTGCAGAGGTTGTAGGTTTTGGTTGAGAAATGGACTTTGAGGTCAGACTGCGTAGGTTAGAATTTCAAACTAGTCATTTTAATAATCGAGTAATCCAAATAACTGAAGTTAATATGGGAAAGATTCTCATAAGAGAACCCGTTTAATTTTCTAAAAAGTAGAATCAGTAATACCTCCCTCTAGAAATGGGGAGAGGAATAAATGAGTTTACATGTAAACTTGGTAGATTTATGCTAGAGCGTTAAGTACTCAAAAAGTGATAGTTATTTGTATGGCTGTTAAAATTGACATACGGGGAAGAAGAATAGTCTGGTGATAAAGGGTTGGTTATTTCTAAAA
Source organism: Psammomys obesus (assembly GCF_907164565.1). NCBI lineage: Eukaryota > Metazoa > Chordata > Mammalia > Rodentia > Muridae > Psammomys > Psammomys obesus. The sequence continues at coordinate 22,793,585 of NW_026596134.1, read as the reverse complement.
TCACTCACCAACTTTGATTCTTATTAGCTGCAGTTTAGGCTTAAGATTTTTATTTCTATGTGTATGTCTGTGGATATGTGCAGGTGAATGAAGGTGCCCCAGGCAGTACAGAAGAGGGTGTTGGATCCACAAGAACTGGAATTACAGGCAGTTGTGAGCCCTCCTGACATGGGGGTCTGTAGATCTGAACTTGGGTCCTCTGTAAGAGCAGTATGTACTGTTAAAGGCTGAACCATCGCTCCAGGTTTTACTTTTTATTTCGAGTCAGGATCTCATACTATAGCTCACTGAGTGCCTGGTTTGTAAGTGAGACACCATGCCCAGCTAAATTAAGCAAATTTTTAAAATTTGCTCACCTAAACTTAAAATCCAAGCTCATTTTTGGGGGTGGGAGGGGGGAGTTAGTTATTCATGTATGTATCAGTCCCCTTAAAACTCTAGAATATAGTGATTTCTTAGTTTTTGTGGTTCAGATGTAGTAGTATGAGTGGAAATAGGGTCTGAGCCTCACCCTGGCAAATGTCAACTCCACCATAGTTCTCTCCCTTACATTCTGTTAAACTCTGTAGAGAGCCTGAGGATTTTCACCAGCAGCTAGTAGATTCAGATTTCCACACTACAATGGATGATGCGAAACCTTTAAAACTCTATGACATTGCAATAGTTTTTTTTCCTAGTTCATCTTTTTAACCTAGCAAATACTTAAATCGTGTCTATGCACTGCTTTTCGTGTGTACAGCACACTCTCCTGAAGTGATTTGATAAGAGGCTTACCTTCTAGAAGTGGTTTCTGTTGCCGTGACAGAACATCGGTCACAAACAGTTTAAAAGAAGAAATATTTTTTGTATGTTTTCAAGTCCAGTTTTATCCAGCCTTGTTTGGGTTTGTCTTGGCATAGTGTATCATATTTGGGGCAGAAGGTGTAAGAAGGCTGTTTACTTCAAGAGAGAATTAGTAAGAGGGGCTCCAGTGTTCCTTCAAGTGACCCTCCCATTGCTATAACATAGTTCCACTAGGTCCTATTTCCTAAAAGGTTCCTACCTCTAACGAAGCCTTTAGCATAGGAGCCAGTGAGGTGTATTAAAGATCGAAATTATAACATTGGAAGTGTTTTATAGAACTTTTACTCATTTTAACATGATGTTTGGTACTGTTTTGCCTAATTTCCAGTTATGTTCTATGAGTCTCTGACCTTGCCAATCATTAGGACCTTTCAGAAATGTAGCCTCTAGTTATTGAAGGATTATGTGATGTTGACTCATTCTTCATTGAGCTGCGATTGAAATGTTACCGTGCAACACACTGTAAGCATGGTTTTCCTGGTTCAGCTTGTAGTGTAGTGGTAGGGTGGAGACTTCTAAGCAAGAAGTACACAGTTGGGCCAGTGATGCTTAGATTATCTTGGAACTGTCATACTTTCTATTGCTGTGATTACATACCATGACTAAAGCATGGTAAAGGAGCAATTTATTGGGGGCTTACAGTTTTAGAAAGTGAGTCCATGACCATCATAGTGGAGAGCATGGATGCAGGCAGGTAGGCATAACCTTGGAATAGTATCTGAGTTCTCGTATCTTGCGACAACAACCATGAGGCAGAGAGAACAATTGGGAATTGTGTGGACTTTTGAAACTTCGATGCAAACCCCCTATAGAAAATTTTAATTCAGAACATGGCTAATCTGGTAAGAGATCATATCCGGAGACCTTCTAGGTTTGTGTGATCTGGCTGGAATACAGACACACCTTTAATCCCAGGAGATAGAGGCAAGCAGATCTCTGTGTTCAAGGCCAGCCCAGTATAGAGCAAGTTTCAGGTAAAGAAAAGCTTAGGTCCAGCACTCACGAGACAGCCATGCAGAGTTCTAGTCAGTACTGTCAGACAGTTCAGTTGAGGCAGTGCAGTGGAGTTGAATTCATGGCAGTTCAGTTAGTGGAATTCAGAGTCAGTTTTCACCAGGAGTGTTTTACAGAGAGAGGTTGAGAAGAGAATAAGCCAAACACGGGTAAAGACAGAATGAACCAAAGAATGAGAAGGAGCCAGAAGATTAGAACAGATTGCTAGAGTTAGTTTGAGGCCAAGCAGAGCAATTCAGTGAGAAACTGAGAGGAGTCATCTTGGAGAGGAGTTTGATCCAGAACAACTGAGTTGAAGTAGCCATCCAGAGTTCAGAAAGAGCTAGAAAGGGTGAGTTTGTTCAGCAGTAAATCTCAGAGGCTGAAAACATTCTAGGCCTAGATTAGATTGTATGGAGGCTCACAGCTTCCAGGACTAGGCCTAAGTTTGTAGACAGAAGCAGTAAGTCTCTGAGACAACATGGAAGCAGGCAAATAAGTTTATAACCCCCCAGTGACATATCTCCTTCTGCAAGGCCAAACTTCCTAATCCGTCCCAAACAGTTCCAGCCTCTGTGGACCAAGTATTCCAGTATATGAGCCCATAAGGCCATTATCATTCAAACTACAGGAACAATAGCAAGTAATATTAAAATGTAAACCTGCAAAATAGAACCACTGCAGAAGAGAAAGAAGCCATGTAGCTTTATGTTTTAAGATCATGTACTGTAAACATTTTAAGATCACACAGGAAGAGTGTTATAGTATGAATTCAATAAAATAATACTCACTCAGCTTGGAAAAAAAAACCCTTATAATTTAGGTCAGAGGATATGAGAATACTGGCATATGGAAGAGAACTCACATACACGAAAATGGGAATCCATGGGATAGGACAGAGAATTGACTCTGCTGCACTTGACAGTATCTAGGCCTGCAATAGGAAATAAGGCAGGAAGCATAGGTAGGACTGATGGAAGACCACTACGCCGAGATTTTGTTTGGAAACCTCTTATGTATCTGGCAGCACACTGGGCTGTAAAGATCTATGCCTACTGCTTAGAGGGATTGTATTAACACACACACAGTGGGCAGTTCCTGGTGTGGTGAAGTATCTGTTGAGGATGGCAGCTACAGCCAGTTCAGCAGTTTTTATGTCTGTTTCCTTCCCACCTCTACACTTGGTGCTTTACAACAGTCAGTCCTGTTGCTGCTTTTGGAATCTTTGGACTCAGGAAATTCAAAATAGTTCTTGTTTGTTAGAAGTTCAGGAACTCTGGAATCTTTCTGATTGTTATCTACAATCTAGAGAACGTAAGATACACGGACTTAATTTTAATATGCTTTCTCCCTTTTTACAGGTGAGCTGAGAGAACATTTTGCTCAGTTTGGCCATATAAAAAAGTGTACTGTACCTTTTGTGAGTATTAAAACAGTAACATAGAACTACTGGGCGGTGGGGTGGGAACATTATCTCTGTGGTACAGCATTTGCCTAGTATGTATGCGGCTCCAGTTTTAGCCTTAGTCAGACTGCCAGAAGGAAAAAAAAATATTATCTTTCATTCTTGGTTTCTTTTATCTTTTATTAATGGAGTGAAACACTCCCAAAATCTATTGATAAACTTGTGGGTGGTCCTGTATCAAAGTACAATTTATCACAAGTATTTATTCATTTTAATTAAAAATTGTTTTAGACAATGGTGGTGATGGTGCATGCTTTTAATTCTATCACTTGGGAGGCAGAGACAGGTGGAGTTGAGTTTGAGGCCAATCTGGTTTACAGGATGAGTTCCAGAACAGCCTGGGCTACAACAGAGAAACCTTGTCCTGAAAGAAAAAAAAAAACAACACCAAAAATACAAGCATAATTTCCCCCTTCCTGCTTCCAACTCCTTCCCTGTATCTATTGGTATTATAGTTCAGAGTTCACGTCTGGGTTAGACCATCAACGCCTTTATCCCATAGCAGCCTGCATAGTACTGCCTGGTACGATGAGATCCAGCTAGTAAAGAGCAATCTGCTAGCTCAGACAGGATGCCATGTAGCCTGGGCTGCTTCCCACTTGTTTAGCAGGGGATGATCTTAATCAGTGCTAACCTTGGCTGCTTTCCCAAATGCTGGGGTTACAGATGTGTGGTGCTATTATACTCAACTGTCATTTCCATTTTAACACATTTTTAATGCCTTGAATTTTGAGAATGGCCATATGAGCATTGGACTGGATTATTGTTGGGGTCACCAGAAGCTTTTCCTGCATTCAACATTAATAAAGCTACCTTTGAAGTATTAGAGTAATATCCAACAATTTGTTTTTTGGAACAGTGTATTTTGTAACTAATAGGGGCCAAATACACATCTTCATAGTGTCTTTTGTCAGAGGGTTGGAGGAGTGAGAGTCCCTCAAGGCACACTATAATCTCTTCTGTGCCAGATACTTAGGTCATAAGTGCTCTTCGTTTTCCACAAGTAGCAAAATGGTTTAACCCAAAGTTGTTAGTGAAGGCTTTACTTTTATTCTTGTTCTTCAGTGAAGGTGCTGGAGGGATGCATTTGCCGAAGAGCGCTGTGGTGAAGAACACTTGTTGCTCTTCCAAAGGATCTGAGTTTGAGTCCTAGCACCCACATGGGATGGCTCACAGCCACTCTAACTCCAGTTCCATGATATCTAATGGCCTCTTCTGGGCTCCACAATTACCCATATACATATGGCATTCAAATGCAACATCAAAACAAAGCATGTGATGACAGTGGTAGTGGTGATGAGGTTCATTTGTTTAAGAAGTGACAAGATACACCTAGGTTTGGGAGCTTTTTTAGTAAGTAGTACATTAGAAACAATTAAAAAAAAGAATATTTCAGTTAGAGTATTTCCTTTGACTAACATCATTAGTGGTTTGCTTCTTGGACTTTTGACTATATCAAATGCACTTGCAGAAAGCTGTTGGTATTTTCTCTGTTGCCAGTAGAAAAGCAGAGTAACACTAGGATTTAGTTTTGGGTAACCAGGTTACTGATACATATTGTCTGTGATCTGATTTTGGCAAATGAAGCCGGGTAGTGCAGGCCTGTAATCCCAGTACTTGGGGAGGCAGAGGCAGGCGATTCTGTGAGTTCGAGGCCAGCCTGGTCTACAAAGTGAGTTCAGCACAGCCAAGGCTACACAGAGAAACCCTGTTTCACTTATGGATGAATCACTGATGTTATGGTTAATCCTTTTCTATTGAATTTTCATTTTTTAGGACAAAGAGACTGGCTTTCACAAAGGCTTCGGTTGGGTTCACTTTTCTTCACAGGAAGAACTTCAGAATGCACTACAACACGAAAATCATATTATTGATGGGGTAAAGGCAAGTATTTCTGTCTGTTGTATGTTACATGTTGCTTTCTAAACAGTAGGTGGTAACCTATAAGACCCTTTAAAATTAAATTAAAAAGAGAAGACCCTTTTTAATTTTTGGTGCTATGATTGAATCTAGAGTGCCACACATGACAAGCACATGTTCTGCTGAGCTGCACGTGAAAGACCCTTTGGTTTAGCAGGGTCTATGTAACACAGAACAGCAGACACAGCAGTATATATAGGCGAACAGGCTGAAATCTTGGCTTTCTCACTAAGAAGTTTTAGTTGGTCAGGCTTGGTGCATATGCCTGTAAGCCCAGCATTTGGGGAAACAGGGGCAGGTGGATTTCTGTGAGTTCAAGGCCAGCCTGGTCTACAAAGCAATTCTAGGACAGGCAAGGCTACACAGAGAAACCCTGTCTTGAAAAACACTAGTATGAACCTCTAATCAAACAAGTAGATAAATTCTACTTTTAATATTTCTTCCAAAAAAACCTTTTCTTACAGTGTTTTTCCCCTCCACAGATCCATGTTCAAGCTCAGAAAACAAAGGTTTCTGATGAAGAGGAAGATTTATGATATGATTCATGTACTTCCCATTAAATAAACATAACAGACTTTTTCTAAATGGTTTTATTTGAAACAAAAGCACTAAGCAAGACCTTAGTTTCCCCACTGCAAGGTAAGACAGCACAACAGGGCAGACGTATTTGGTAGCATAGTTTCAGTATGTGGACATTATCCTACTCACTGTTTGGGGTAATTTTATTCATAAAGTTCTTACACAAAATATTACCCCTGGATCAGTAAGTGTCACACACAAGGAAGTGGTCTTAATTCTGTGTGGGGCAGTATTTAAGTGCTGCAAGATGGGAGAAGCACAAACATAACCCATTCTTTAAAAAAACTAATCCAAAGTATAATATTCAACCCCCCCAGTCTCCCGGAATAAAAAGTAGTGCTGGGATCTATCACCCAGATTTGGTTTTTATCCTGATCATTTACAAAGGGTTTCCCAGTGACTTGCATCATTAGGGCTGTGAGTAAGAGTTCATTTGCTTTGAAGAGATGCCTATCTATTCCTTCCTCCGTTTCTTGCCTTCATGTTCATGTTCCTTGGGGCGACTGCTATCAGAAGGTCTTTTAGAACCACCATGCTGTTTTGCTTCTTCCAAAAACTTGTCCAAACCAAAAGGATCTTCCTCAAACTGAACTGGTCCTTCTCGGCCTCTCTGTCTACGGTCTGAACCAGAAAACTCCTTATCAGGAACAAACCTAGGGGAAAAAAGAGAGAAGAGGTCATGAACCACTTTTGTTGTGCTGGGTCAGGAGCACAATCAAATGTGTTGTGGTACCTGTTGGTCTTTATCCTGGTTTCGAGGTCATCACCATACATATCCTTGTCTAGATTTTTACTGGGCCTGTAGATACTCTGAGCCATATCTTTACCACCTCTCCAGGCCTGATCATAGACATTGTAAATTTCATCTTCTCCACCTGCAAATCCACTGTCCATACCCTGTGGAGAAATGAATGACAACAAATAAAAATGAATACTTATCCAAAGCTGAATCTGAATACTTACAAGGAATTAACACTTCCATGTTTACAGCCAATTAAAAAAAAAAAAAAAAACAACCTCAACTGCAACATTTAAAAGATACATAATTTATTCATATACATTTGGGTTCTTACCTAGACACTTAAGATTAAATATAGATGATTAAAAAGTTTGATTAAGCCGAATGTGGTGGTATATGCCTTTAATCCCAGAGCTAGTGAGGCAAGCAGGTGGATCTTTGTAAGTCTGAGGTCAGCCTGGTCTAAATATCACGTTCCAGGACAGCCAGAGCTAAATAATAGACCTTGTTTCAAACAACAACAAAACTTTTGATTAACCAAAAAATAAAGGACACAGTGCCTGGTGTGGTGGCACACACCTTTAGTCCTAGCACTCAGGAGGCAAAGGCAAGTGGATCTCTGTGAGTACAAGACCAGTGTGGTTTACAAAGTGAATTGCAGGACAGCCAAGGGCTACACAGAAAAAAACAAAAAGAAAGCAAAACAATAGACACAAAGTTGGGTATGTAGAGAACGTTGGATGTATCTGGAAGGAGGGCATCTAATAAAATTCTCAAATTTTAAAAATTGACTACATGTCATCAAAACTAAAGGATTCTACTATAGATACTTGACAATGATGCCAAGAAATGTTACCTCAACTGCCTGAGAATGTCACTATTAATTACAGTACAAGACAATAAGGGTCTCAATAAAATCTTTAAAAATTTCATTCACAAAGACCATACAGAGAAACCCTGTCTCAAAGAAAACAACAAAAAAACTCATTCAACTTTTCAAATGTTTAAGCTTAAGGTTTTAAGGGATGATCATCTTGAAAATATTTACTTATGTGAACTTTCATCCTGCCTCTTGCTTAGGCTTAGTTGCCATTGCACAGCAGTTAAGGAAAAAGCTTTGGAACCAAAGCATTTAAGGCTGACTCTCAGTTCCACTTATTACCTAACCCTGTCTTCAATTATGTATGAAACATAATGGGGGCCGGGGAGATGTGTTAAAGCACTTTCCATGTAAGCATGCGGACCCATGTAAATGACAGGTGGGCATGGAAGCTTGCCTGCAATTTCATACTCTTGAAATGCAGACAGCAGATCTTAGAGCAAGCAGTCTAGCAAGATTAATAACATCAGTGAGTTCTGGGATCGTCTTAAGACCTGCCCCGTTAATAAGGTGGGTGGACAATTCCCAACATCAACCTCCAAACTTAGCATATGCATGTAGGCCCAAGTGCCTATACAAGCAAACATACAAATGAAAATGAAAAAAAACAGTGAAATATGACCCCCCACCAATAGCCTGGCTTCATATGTTGTGCCCCCAAACTCCAATTAAGAATTGAGAGGAACAGACTTGGAACAATGCCTGGAATATAAAAAGTATCAAAAAATTTATTGTTTGAAAGAACTTAACTCATGCTATCTCCAAATCTTCTAAAACCATCAAGTCACAATTTTATCCCCAGGAGGAGCTAACAGTCTACTGTCACCTCTTCTCTTTCCCTTAGCATGTGTGCATATTCAACAGGAGGATTCTTTCTTTAAGGGCAGGGGCACTGGTATCTTTGATCTCACTGACTTTTGGGAAGTTAGTAATCAACAATAGGTGATTAAATTGTTCTAGGCTAATTAATTACAACCAATACTAAAATTGTTGTTTCCTCACAATCAATCTAGTACTTAATAATCCAGTCACATAGCTTCATTTATATTTAATACTTTTGATTTTTTGAGATAGGGTCCCATGCACCTCAGGCTAACTCCTGAATTTCCTGCCTCTAGCTTCCAAAAACTAGCATTATAGATTTCCACCATCACATCTGATTTATGTCATCTGGGGATCTCAAGTCTAGTGTGTCAGGCATGCTAGGCAAGCACTCTACCAAGTGAGCTATATTCCCAGTTCTAAAGCTTCATTTTACAACAATTTCAAAGAAAGAAAAGGAAAACTTAAAATTTTAACAATAACCTTTGGGGTTGCATACCAGATATTTTCATTATGATTCATAACAGTAGCAAAACTACAGCTACGAAGAAGCAATGAGATAATTTTATGGTTGGGGTCACCATAAAATAAGAGTCGCAGCATGGGAAGGTTGACAACCACTATTTTAAGGAAACAGTGGCTATTTTAGAAACAAAAGGAAAAAAGTTTCATCACCTGATTTCGCTCACTGTCTACTAGTGCTTCAGAGCAGAGAATTTTAAGAAATCATAATCAGAAGTGTTCCAGGTTCAGGCTGGCCTTCCTGTCCAGCCTCTCAAATTTTGAATAAGTAAAAACATACAACTTCACATTTCTTCTGTCATTGCTCTGGCATATCTTTGGCTAATCCAGATCCAAAATATGGACTTTACTCTGAGGAAAGATAGCCTTACCAACACACAGGATAAAGCTGTTTTCTAAGTTCCTCATACCTTGGATTGGTTGAAGAGCCTTTGGTCATACTGAACTTCATTGGAAGTTCGAGGATTGGGCACACCAAGAGCAATGACTTCACTGATATCTCGATTCTCATTTCTCTGTAGTTTTGACCTATTTGGAATACACAAACATTAACTGAACACATTTCACAGACAAGATGAATATATATATATATATTTTTTTTTTCCCCGATAATGTACAATCATATCAGCAGCCTTAGAGTACTTCAGATGCATATTAGAGAAGGTAGGCATATAAATTAGGGCATGTCAAAAGAACACACAAAAGACTAGTTCTTGGATGCAAATGGATGCTCCACACACCATCAATCTTTTTAAGCAGGCTATACTCAGCTTTGACCTAACTACATAGAGCAATTTTTTATCTTACCATGATTCTGAGGAAAACATGACAATGACCAGATAACTTTATGACTTCTGACATTACATTAATTTCTCTGCTGTTTTAGTATAAATGCAATCAACATCTCAATGAAACTATAGCAACTGTCACTACTTTACAAGATACTTATGTCTTAAAATATTTCTGTAGACAATTTCATTTTCATCTAATTACAAGTTCACAGCTTTTCTGTCATTTCTCACAGTCACTTTACTGGTTTTAAGAGCCCAATTTCTGTACAGAGCCACTGTCACTTTATAACATAGCAAATCCCTAACTCACTGACGACAGTGATATTTCATTCATTCCTCTCTTCTCCATGGGTTGTTTCTGCTTCTCTAACTTATCCAGAGAGGAAAAATACACCAATTAAATAAGGAACCGCCCCGGCAGAGATAGTTTAAGATATGAGGTGAAACTTTGGGTTGGATCAACTTCCTAGGATGACCACAGCATGGAAAGTTGCTCATATGGGAAGAAAGTGTTTCACATTTGCATTTAGCCTGAACCTTGAATTCCACCTTTGCAGCACAGCATTTTCTGAACTTTGAAGTAACTACAGTCCTCAGCTACTGGTCAATCACAAACTTCTCTGATTCCTATTTTATGTCCCTAAACATGTTAGTTTGTTTTACACCACTTCATTCCCATTATACACAGCTCTGTTCTGAATTTTAAATAAAGTACTCATGGGCACCCAGAAACTTCCTTCAGAACGTACTCTCCTTCCCACTGCACTAGGAGGCACAGTGCATGGCATAGAAAGGATGTCAGTAAGGCTATGGTGCTGGCTTTCATCTACACACAGGCATGCTACAAGTTTACCCACCACCTGCAGTAGTAAAAGCACACACCCCAACAATTTTATTTTTTCCTTCTTTTGCACAGACATGATCTGGATTCCCTGCCATTCTCAACTAATCCTACAAGGTGAAGGACAAACAAATTACCTTCTAGGAAGAGTCAACTCTGTTAAGACAAAGTGGTTGAGCATGACAAAGTTAATTACTAATTTATGACCAAGCTAAAGAAATGCCCTTCTTCCTAACTCATATTTATGCAGGGATTGACCCACCTCTTATCGGGAGCTGCCCTGGAAAGGTTCCGGTCATGCTGTCTCTCTTTTCGCCTGTCATGACGGATTTCATCCCTTTCTCGTGCCTCTCCATCCTCTGTGTACACAGATGAAAATTACTTCGTCACTGCATTAGTTACTCATATTTTGTACAAGAGGCTCTTTAACCTTAGAAAATGCCACACTTTTCTATTTTTTGGGACCACATACCACTACGGCCCAGGCTAGCCTCAAATTCTGGCTTTTTGCCCCCACATCCCTGCTGCTGGGATTTCAGGTGTGCACCACCACTTCTTTGTGGTCACACTCAGCCCTTTAAGGTTACTTGTAGTCAGTTTAAATCCAAGTTTGTGGACTGTGGATGCCTGCGTTAGCTTACTTGATTGCACTTAGGTAGAAAGTCAGACTGATGTGGAGCGGTGAGCGTACAGGTGGTGCAAGAAAATTCAGGGATGCAGGGTTTTTTTTTTTGGTTTTTGTGTTTTTTTAATTAACCACAGCTGGGCACGGTAGAGCACACCTCTAATTCCAGCACTTGGGGAGACAGAGGCAGGTGGATCTCTGTGAGTTTGAGTCTAGCCTGGTCTACAAAGTGAGTCCAGGACAGCCAAGGCTACATACACAAACCCTGTCTCAAAAAACAGAAACAAACAAATATTAACTACAGGGACTGGAGAAATGGTTCAATGGTTAAGAGCACTGGCTGACCGTCCAGAGGACCCAGGTTCATTTCCCAGCATCCACAACTGTCTGGAACTTCAGCTCCAGGGGATCCAACAACCTCACACACAAATACAAGCAGGCAAAACAAACGTGTGTGTGTGTGTGTGTGTGTGTGTGTGTGTGCATGCATGCACACCACACCATGCCAAATCTAAAAAAACAAAAACAAACAAACAAACAGAAGGAAAAAGAACCATGTACAGGTTCTTGTTCACTGGAGCCAGCCTTACTCAGATTTGTGAGCTCTAAGCAAAGAGACTCTGTTTCAAAGAATAAGGTGACTGTTGGTCAGCTTTCACAGTGCTGCAAAAGCCAGAGGGAGGGGGCAGGGAGATGAGTGATTTCATCCAAGTGCTGGACCCAGCATACATAATACCTGTATGGCAAGATACACAATACCACTGCTGCAACAGTGGCAGCACTGTTACGGGACTGACCTACTTTTGGATCTGATCCCTAACTACTCTGACATATATCTCCTATGTATAGAATCAGCTACACTGGGTAAACTCAGGGTGTTTATAGTCATTTATCTGTCTGCTTAGAATGTTCTCTCAGATAGCCACATGGTTTATTTCCAAGTTGTTTTTTTTTTTTTTTTTTAACTAATGTTAGCATTTTAAGAGCAAGGCCTATATTCACAAGCTTTTCCTTCTAAAGGTAATTTTATATCCGTTATGTTTTATTTTTCTTCATCCATTGTATTATATTACATGATTAACTTTACTAGTTGGTTTTCTGTTTGTTTGTTTTGTTTTTTTGAAACAGGGTTTCTCTGTGTAGCCCCGACTGTCCTGGAACTCCCTCTGGATGTGGTGGCACACGCCTTTAATCCTAGCAGTCTGGAGGCAGAGGGAGAGGCAGGTCTCAGGATCTCTGAGTTGGAGGCCAGGCTGGTCTACAAAGCATTCTAGGCCAGCCAGGGCTATACAGAAAAATCCTGTCCCCCCAAAAAACCCAAAACAAAACAAACATGCCCCTCCCCACAAATTACAAATTTATCTCAATGGACTTGATAAACTAATGTCAATTACTAAATAAAGCCAGGCAGAAAAACACTGGCAATTTTAATTACTAAAAGATCCATTAGTCTCCAAACTAGCAAAACTCCAGATTATTTTACCGTGTTGTCAAGTTGACTTAGTTGGGAATCAATTTTTTGTTTTTTCTAAATTTTAAGAAAACTACAATGGGATAAATATTGGCAGAGTATATCAATAGCATTAACATAAATTAAAAAGTGTAATTGTCAGGTTGGATGTGGTTGTGCATGCCTTTAATCCCAGCACTGTGGGCAGCGGGCAGCGGTAGGAAGATCTCTGAGTGTGAGACCTCTATGTAGTTCTACGAAGATCCAGACAGCCAGGCTATGCTTAAAAAAAGTACAATTGTCTCTCAACATCCTGTAGGGATTGGTTTCTGGACCTTTATACCTCATGGGTACTTTGATGGGTGAATGTTCAAATCTCTTATGTAAAACCAGGTAGTATTTGCATATAACCCATAATCCCTCCCACATACTTTCAATCTACATCACCAAATACAACACAAATGCTACACAGACAGCTGACAGGCCAAATTTTTTAGGAAATAATGGCAGAAAAAAAGTGCACAATTTGGGTGCAGATGCTAACTCCCTAACCTAAATACTTTCAATCCATAACTGGTTCAGTCTGTGGATCCAAGGAATATAGAGAACCAACTGTATATTTCTTAAAACTTTAAGAATTTTTAGTATACTCCCATATTAAAGATCCATTTAAAATATATGCTTCTTTTTTTTTTCTAGTTAAGCTTAATAAGGAAGGTCACACCTTACACATTTCTCAAATGTCTGAATTTTTCTTATGCATGCATATGTACATATATAAATGCATACATACATACAATTTGTATGTTGTAATCTCCCAACACACACACATGCACACAGTAGTATATGGTAACTTTATAAAATAATACACATTGTTGACTAATTTCAGAATGAGAATGTCATACCTTTTTCCACGTGGGTTTTTATCCCAGCTCTTCTCTCTCTGGCTTTCTGGGCCATTTCTCTAAGTTTCTCTTCATGTTTCTCCTTTTCTTTTTGAGCCATCTTTCTCTCCACCTGGGCTCGCATTTCCACAGCTTCACGAGCCTGTTTAGTAGAGTGAGATGTTAAGTGGAGCACGTTGAGGTTAAGTATTTACAGCTATCTTTGAACTCGTTGCTAAAGTCTGCCATGTGAAAGAATCACACATACTTCATGTTTGTTGCTACTGGAAAGACTAGATGACTCTGGCAAGTTGGCCTTTTGTCTCTGGGAAATGCTTTAATGGCTGCAACCACAATGACTCCAGTTTATTCTCTTTTTCTTTTCTTTTTTAATATTAGTTACAGTTTGTTAACTTTGTATCCATGCTATATCCCACTCTCTCTTTCCCTCTGAATTCTACCCTCCCTCTCTCATCTCCTCCCTGCCCCTTTCCAATGATGGGGAGGACCTCTTTCCCTTTCATCTGATCCTGGTTTATCAGGTATCTTCAGGACTGGCTGCAAAGTCCTCCTATGTGGCCTAGCAGGGCTGCTCCTCCCTGGGGTGTGTGTGTGTGTGTCAAAAAGCCTGCCATTGAGTTCATTTCATATCAGAAACAGTCCCTATTCCCCTTATTAGGGTACCCACTAATAAGGGGAACTTATTAGTATCCAAGTACCCACTTGGATACTGAGCTACCATGGGCTACATCCGAGCAGGTTTTTTTTGAGACAGCATTTCTCTGTGTAGCCTTGGCTGTCCTGGACTTGCTTTGTAGACCAGGCTGGCTTCGAACTCACAGAGATCTGCCTGCCTCTGCCTCCTGGTGCTGGCATCAAAAGCCATGTCCAGTTGGTTTTTTAAGCCAAGTACCTTACTAATGCCTTCTCAGAAACAATGTAAAAATGAAATATTGGCTGAGCACAGCAGCAAGCCCCCAGCACCTGAGTCCATGAGTTCAAAACCTGCTGGGAGTAGTGGGACACGCTATTAGTCCTAGCACTCAGGAGGCAGAGGTAGGTGGATTTCTGAGTTCGAGGCCAGCCTGTTCTATATAGTGAATTTCAAGACAGCCAGGGCTATGTAGAGAGACCCCATCTCATAAAACAAAATGAAGTGGACCAGACTGAACCACAGTGAGATCCAGTCTCAAACTATATGAAAATAGGTTAATTAATGTAGCTGGACATGGTAGTACATACCTGCAATCTAGAACTCAGAAGGCTGAGGTAGGATTACAATGAGTTCCAGCATAGCCTGAGCTTGAAACTCAGATCCTGTTTCAGAAAAACCAAAACTCACCAAAATTTAACTATGACAAACCCTTAACATAAAACCTTAGCCTACATCTGAAAGACTTTAGTGAAGAAACAACAAAAACCCCACTTATTTGCATGTATATGCATATTAATACAGAACTTATCTGTAATGTCAAAGGCCAATACCATTAATACTACTTTATGCAGAATTTAATCATAATGCTTACCTACCCTTCTCTACAAAAGGGAACATCTACATCTAAAATAGAAGACTATGCGATGTACAGTAGTATCTAGTAATCTTCACAAAATGAGGTCAGCCTAGGAAACCAGTCCTCTGGCATGCAGAGAAGGAGGGGCTCCTAACCTGGGTGGGGCTCTGTACAGAACTCCAGATAGCCCCTGCTGTCATCAGCAGACACACGAGTTAGTACCTGCGGTAAATAGGTATGGGCTCACAGATGCAAGAACATACGGCAAACCACAAAAGACCAACCTTCCGATCGGCAATGTACAGTGCTTCAGCCAGCTTGGCAAAATTTTCATTGATGTGGACGGTCTGAAGTCCTCTTCCATCAGCAGCCAGCCGTTTATCTAATGGAATTGTGTAACCCTGAGGTGAAAGCAGAAGGCAAGTTAGCACAGTAGGGCTACAGTCATCAGGTAACATTAAGTAGTGCATGCCCATTTTGAGAACCCTGAAATTTCTCACATTCCTTTTTAGACAATGGAAAACAACAATAAATGCTTTGGATGGAGGACCCACAGTCCTGGTAGCTTCATGGGGCTGCAAACACAATATTCTCCATTTCACGGGAAGATGGGGTAGAGTGCTGAGGGGATGGCGGCAAGTTCAGAGTCAGTATGTGCATGAACCAAGACTGGAACACCAACAGTATAATGCAAGAGCCCAGACTTTGAATGTGATTATGCTAATAACTGTAGGTCACAGTAAAAGGCAATCACTACCCAGTAGTCAGACTGGAGTAAAATCAAGTCATAAGAATGCAGACAAACTGCTATAACCCAGGGAATATGCTGCCTATCTACGAAACTTTTCCAGATTTCTACTTTGTCTGTCAAACACTACTCTCAAGGCTACTCCTAACATGAATCAGTGCTGGCCAGGTTCAGTGCTACATGTGTGCAACCACACTTGCAGGAGATTACATGTTCAGGACCTGCCTGGCACACATAGCAACTTCTGGGCAACAGAGTGAGACCTTGGCCCTCAAACAAAAAATATAAAGAACTTCCCATCTGAAAAGAATCTATAAGTAAACAAAGACCCACAATTTCAGAATCATCAACATGTCATGGGGTTACACAGATATGAATCAACCCATATAAGATGGTCCAACAGCCTTTCCAGTGGTGGATGAATCTGTGACTTTATATTTAAATCATGGCTTAAAGTTGCTGCCCATCAGCGTGACTCATGAACTAGGACTCCAAGCCTATAAGGTATAGGAATTAGGAAATGTATACTATATTTTACAGATTCTTACTACCTTTTGGAAGCTCTGGCAGTTTAGATACATAGGATTTTAGTTTATTTTTTGAGATAGGGTCTATGTAGCCCTGGCTGTCCTGGAACTTGCTATTAGACCAGGCTGTCCTCAATCCTACAGAGATTTGCCTGCCTCTGCCTCAAGAGTGTCATCATGCCCTAGAATACAAAGGGCCTTTTTTAAGACAAGATCTTACTATGTAGCCCAGAGTAGTCTTCAACTTGTTGTCCTCCTATTTCAGTTTCATGTGTGCAGGGATCACAAGAATGCAACACCACACCTCACATCAAGTGTACAGCAATGCTACAAAGCAGGACAGCTGGAAATAAAGCAGTGATCTTCCCCCCACCCCAAAACTCACTGCTTCTTCTCATGTGAACACTGAGATTGGTTAAATTTTTTCTTGGAAAAATTTCTAACCTAGAAGTTTGACCTTCATGAAGAATCACATCTTCAATCAGTAGGGTACTTTGCTTACTCTTGTCTAAGTGCTTCTGATAGCTATAATAGGCCAGAGAGATTTACATGGTGTTCAAGTGCCTGGTATAGCAACATTTCCCGTGACGCTGTCTCTCTACTTTTTTGGTGGCACACCGGGTCTCAGATGCCAAATATGTGCTCTTCCACTGGGCTCTGCTCTCAGCAGCTGTAATTTCTTTTTGTGAATGCTTAGCTAAGTGAGGAGCTAAGGCTTAAAGGAATGTCCCCAGGCTGCAGCTCCTTCCCAGGGACGGTACTAACAGAGTGTGTAACACATAATCACCTTAGCGTTCTTCCAATTGGAAATACAAGGGGGGATCTTCCACTCTTGTTGTTCTTTTACAGTCATCTGAAAAACAGGTGAAGGAGAGACGTTTCCATTACAGTCTGCCTAAAGAACCCAATACGGCCCTCCCTGATGACAACTGCAGGAAAATCTCTGCCAGCAGTGCACACTGATTTCCTGGCATGGACTCTAGCCACACGGATGCTAATGTGAAGGACTGAGATGGTATCAGATATTACAAATACTGGAGAGTACTCTTCCATACTTAAATGTGTCTTGCGTGGAGGATTGGGGCAATGTGGCAGCTTTCATACGAAAACCCACATCTCCTCTGCAAATCAAACAGATCCTGCCCTCTCCACTGAAAGCAGAGGTCACTTTTGGTAGATCAGCTACCACTTACATATATTCTCATAAGCACACTCTACTTGTAGTCTTAACTGTGTCCATATTTGATCTTGTAGAAAACATTAAAAACCAAAGTTTAACCATCATGGTGACATGTACCTTTAGGCAGAGAGGCTGTTTATAAAACTAAAACTCACAAGTGAAAAAAGTTTTGACTAAAGCCAAGGATTACCTTCCGACTAGGAGAATGCATTACAGGTGCAGGAGGAGATGGCGGGCCCCGGGGAATTTTCTTATTAATCCTGAAGAAGAAATCAAAGTAAAATAAGTAATCAGCAGGGGTCCTCAGTCACTTTTTAGTTATCAGGTAGATCCCAAGTCTTCCTTCCCTTCTCATTTTAATTTTTTTTTATATTTCTTTTTTTAAAGTTTTTTTTTTTAAATTTTATTTTAAAGATTTATTATTTAGTATTCTGTCTGCATGTATACTTGCAAGCCAGAAGAGGGCACCAAATCACATTACAGATGGTTGTGCGCAACCACATGGTTGCTGGGAACTGACCTTAGGACCTTTGAAGAGCAGCCAATGCTCCTAACCTCTGAGCCGTCTCTCTACCCCCTCATTTTAATTTTTTTGTTGTGATGAGTGCTCATGGTACACATAAGCATTGATTTTGTGATTTATGCTCATTTTTTTCAGTTAGCAAAATGTTGCCACTGTCACCACTCACCTCACACTGTTATCACTGCATAGTGCAACAGCTTGATGAAACTGGCACACAGTTAATTAAATACAGAGAATACAATCCGATAGATCACTTTGATCACACAATCTAGACAGAGAGCATCCTCATCACCTCAACCTCTTCTCTGTCCCCACCTTCTTCCCTATGAGCAACCACAGGTTGACTGTAACTGAGGACAAAACCACATTTTCTACAGTTCTAGAAGTTAAATTTATTTATTTGTTATCTGTGTATGAGAGAGGGCTATGCACAACCCTCAGAAGTATGGAGGTCAGAGGACAACTTTGCAGGAATGGATTCTTCCCCGATGCCATACAAGTCCCAGGAACTGAACTCTGGTCATCAGACTTGGAAGTGTCTTTAACCTCTGAGCCCACCTGCTGACACCATTTTCTAGAGTGTTTATTATATATACATGGGAACCATAACATTGTATTACTTGTTTCTGTCTGGTTTCTTTCATGTAACAAAATTATTTTCAGACTTTATGTTATTGTAGTAGTTTACTCCTTTTCTTGGGCCAATAATTTTCCAGGATCTGATGTACTGATGTTTCTTTATCTATTAACCTGTTGATGAACATGTGGGACATTTTCTTGTTTGATACTTTAAGAACAGCAGCAGTTGGGGCTGGAGGGATGGCTCAGCAGATAAGAACACTGCTTCTACTGAGGTCCTGAGTTCAATTCCTATCAATCACATCGTAGCTTACAACTATCTATACTGGAATCTGATGCCCTCTTCTGGCATGAAGGCACATATGCACATAGAACACTCACACATTAAATAAACAAATAAAATTCCCCCCACCCTACCTCACCCCAGAACTGGCTGGCTATCCTGGAACTCGCTGTGTAGCCTAGGCTGGCTTTGAACTCACAGAGATCCGCCCGCCTCTGCCCGCCGAGTGCTGACATTAAAGGTTATGTGCCACTACTGCCTGGCCTAATAAATAAAATCTTAAAAAGAAAGAACAAGAGTTCATCCTCGTGAAGCCATATACTTACTTGAATCTTGGAGGCTCCATTGGGTCTTTCTGCATTTCTACCATCCGAATAACCCTTTGTTTAGCTCCAGAGTTGAATGCTACTCCTTGCTGAGATGGTGTATAGCTAAAGAAATTAGATGAAAACTAAAGTTGTAATTAGTTTAAATTTTGGTAGGCATTTATCTCCTATTACAGTCCCAAGTGACTACACCTTCAATTCTTTTCAGGAAGTGCTAATTTAAAATCACCATACATTTAGGCAGGGCAGCCAGCAACAGGTCAGAAAAGGAGCAGAAACTGAATCACAAACAAAATGTCCATTCCAGCAAGTTGTTAGTGACTTCCTTTCTCATCCTCTCCATATCCCACCTGGGAAGTAGACCCCCTCAGCTTCACAGGTCTAAAACTAGCCCTACTTTTATGGAGAAAAAAAATCGCCAGGGCTGGAGAGATGGCTCTGCAGTTAAGAGCACTGACTGCTTTTTCAGGGCATCTGGACTCAATTCCCTGCACCCACATGGCAACTCATCATTGCCTGCAACTTCAAATTTCAAGGGATCTGACTCCCTCTTCTGGCCTCACTGGGTACTGGGCATGCAGGCAAAACACCTATACACATAAAATAACAGTAAATAATTTTTTTAAAGGAAAAAAAATAGTCACAATAGTATGTATGCCCACTAGCAACATGCAGTTAGCAGTTTCTGACTAACTGTCATAAAAACCCTGTGGCGGAAGTCCTTCTAACTCCAAGTTTTCCTTTAACATCTATTTCCATTCATTCCTCTTGTATACAGTCCAGTGAAGGCCCTCAACACTTAGCGCCATTGTAAATTATTAAATATAATCATAAAAATATAAATATAATTGAAACTGTAATCAATTGTGGTTTCGGTCATATACCATAGGCAATGGTTATTTTCTAAACAACTGAAAATCAAAATGCCCCAAACCCCCCCAAAAAACACATGAAGATTATTGATAGAGTCTTAGTATGTAACCCTGGCTGGCCTAGTACTCAGAGATCCACATGACTTTGCCTATTCAAGTGCATCCCTGCCCAGCTTACAACAGTCAACATCTTTTTTTGTTGTTTTCTGAGACAAGCTTCTCTGTGTAGCCCTTGCCATCCTGGAACTCATGCTATAGAGCAGGATGACCTTGAACTTACAGAGATTCACCTGCGAGCTGGGATTAACGGAGCACACTACCATCACAGGCTGCAGTTAACATCTTAACATGGGCATTTTAACTTCTGCAAATAAGAGTCAATAGGCTTCAAAAGTCATTATTTAAGACACTGTGTTTGTAACTGGCTTTGTAGGCTGATAAAAGAGTTATTAAAGTCCCAGCTTTCAACATGCAATTAACTCTTCCAGCATGGTTCATACCGGATATACTGAGCAGGCGCCAGCTTGTCAGCTGCCCGAACTGGCATGGCTGCAGCCACTTTCTGCGATACGGACTTCTCCAAGGCTACTCTTGTCTTTTCTGTTATCTGAAATGAGAAGCATCATGTTGAGTGGTCTGGAAATTAATAAGGACATAAATAGTCATCAAAAATAATCACATGTATCAAGTCCCAGTTACCTCTTTGATGGCCTCTTCATCTGGCCTTTGCAGGTCTGGATCATCTGCGTTCATAACCTCTTTTGGAACCAGGTCAGTGTATTTGCTGTAAATGACCTAGAGTGTCCAAACGCAAACAGGCTTATGAGCACACAGAATGGAAAGAAGTAGCTTCATTAAGTCACTCTAGATGTCAACATGTCCTTTCAGCATATTTACACATTTAGGATACCCTGTTTTGCCATCAGATTTTAAAACTAAAGGAGCTTAAATGCATACACAAATTGCTGCCCTAGCTCCAAGCTAATCACTTTCCCTTGACCCCATGCATTTAAATTATTTGAGATCTTCTAATCAAGTCAGTATCCAAATACACTCTGCCAACAAAATCTTATGCATCAGTGATCTCTATTTTTGAGGCTCACTAGGACTTGAAATTAATGATGATATAAACTGCCTATAGCACCATTATCTTGGATTAAAAACTCATCAGAATTTAAGTCAGGTTACTAAATAATTTCCAAATTCACTGGGCCTAGAAAATTCCACTGACCTCATCCTATTTATAATGTTTCTATTTTCTGAAATCAATTCTATTCAGAAACTAGGAAAGTGAACCCGAATGAAAAGAAAAAGTCCATAATATTTTCTTCTACAAAAGTAAAACAAAAATGTTTATGTGTCTTCTAGTTTTATTTTGGTCTTTGTGATAGCCTGACTTAAAAAGACAAACAAACAAACAAAACCAACAAAAAAACCTAACCAACCAAAAAACAAAAACAAAAAACACCTCAGGAAGAAAAGGGTTTATATGGCTTCCAATTCCAAGTCAGACTCTGTTACTGGGAGAAGTCAAGGCAAGAACTCAAGCAGCTAGTCACCTTATACCCAGTCAAAAGCAGAGAGGAATGAGTGAATCTCTGCTGTCTGTTCCCTTTCTCCTCTCTCACATGGTGCAGGAACCCTTCCGTCTAGGCAGTGGTGGTGCCTACAATGGGCTGACTCTTATCAATTATCAAGATAATTTCCCACAAACATGCCAACAATCAAACCAGATTTAGACAATTCCTCGACTGAAGCTCCCTCCCCAAGTAATTCCAGGTTTAGTAAGTTGACAATAAAAAACTAATTATCTCAATATGTAACTTGTTCTGTTCTAGACTCAACTTTAGGACTACTTTATGAATTCTCTCAGGACCAACACAGTTCCTGACTCATCCTCCAATAAGCTGGGACCACAGGTATGCAACCAGTACCTGGCTCCAAACTTCCTAATCAATACAAGGTATTGATTTCCCAAAGCTATAAACTCAAATGTCTAGCTTACTGTTTTGAAGAATGAGCAGGATTGGGAAAGAGGATCTAGCACAGGTTTAACTACTGATATGTGAGCCATTAACAACACTGTCTTTTATGAATGTTCATTTTAAAATGAACCTGGAAGCACACAATAATGAGAAAAGTAAGGTTCAGTACGTAAGGACCATATAACTAGAAGCCAACCTTACTTCTTTTTAGGGTGGAAAAAATCTGAACCACCACAAACTGAAAATTCTCTTATAGAAGAAAGCCCTGAAATTACCAAGAATTAACCTCTTTTACATGTTAGACACTACAGGAAGATTTTAAGTAAATGGCTCCTAGTAGTCACGTATGTTTGATTTATTCTCAATACTAATTTATCAAATAAAAACGATTTGCTGCTTATCTGGGTATTCAAAAGTTATTAACCCTTTGAATGAGCATCAGTAAGATTCTCCCATCTTCTAAGGCAAAGTAAAGGACATCTAAAGAACAGGATTCCTCTGTGGTAATTAACTATAAACTCCCACATTTTACAGCTGGAAAGTCAAACATGCTGAAGAAACTCAGCATTTCTTAGTAGGCAACATTGTTGGGAGGAATCATCTGAAAACTACAGTATACTCTTGAAGGTAGGAGAACAAACAGCTTTACTCATCAGGAGAAAAGCAGGGCCAGGCAGGCAAGCACCCTCTTCTGGCCTCTTCAGGTACCAGGTATACATGTAGTGCACATATATACAAACTGTCAAGATATCCATAAATGTAAAGAGAAACACTTTGTCACTCTGAGCTCACGATGATGTAATGGATACACAGAAATGTTTATTTTTAAAACATGTAACCTGGGGCTGGAGAGATGGCTCAGAGGTTAAGAGCACTGGCTGTTCTTCCAGAGGTCCGGAGTTCAATTCCCAGCAACCACATGGTGGCTCACAACCATCTATAATAAGATCTGGTGTACTCTACTGTCATGCAGACATACACGCAAATAGAGCACTCATATGTAAAATAAAGAAATAAATATTTAAAAAAATTAAAAAAACAAACAAAAAAAAACCATGTAACCTGTTGTATTATAGAATTCATCTGTTTTTGTGATTGCCTTTTTGACTATGAGGTAATTCCTTTTCTGTGAGCTTTGTCTTAGAAGTATAAAGCTATGACCATACAATAAACATTGGTGGAACCCCTCTGGCAGAAGCCTGGTTGTGGAAGCCCACTGAATGGAAGTCCACCAGAATTGGATTCATTGTATGAGTTGTATATATGTAAATATGCCCATTTGTCTGTTTTTTGTACATTTTACATAAGTGTATGTCAATTGTCTAGCTGTATATAAGGAGCTCCTTTTGTATCATCCATTGAATGTATGTATGAATATGTACAGGTCTGTATGTCTTCTTATCTGTGTGTATGTATGGGTTGATGTTATAGAACTGGCAGCCTAAACTTGCTCCAGTTTCTGCAGAGGAGATGCTAGCTGGAATCAACATCATCGCCATATGTAAGCTTGTAGGAATCTGTTGAAGTTAGAGATTTTAACTTCATCCACTTTTTTCTCTTTAATGCTTGTGTGTGTATGAATGGTCTATTTTTTCATCTCTACTTGTTTTCCTGAAGATTCAATAATAAGTTAACAGACTCAGAGCACTGCCATAAGCAAGCATACTTTGGCCAAACAGCTGATCTTAGCAAAGAGGCCTATCTACAGATTAAAGAGCCTCCTTTTTACAACCTCTTGCAGTTTTGACTAGATGCCGCTTTTTACAACTCCAGCCAGAGAAAAAAGTGACCAGTTTAAGTTTTCCTTAGTAGCAGTGTAGCCAGTGCCTAGTCCTAGAGAAGGAATCCTGAACTAACTCCTCCCTTCCTTCCCTCAGTCATCCTTCTATGTGGTTGCCTAAGCCATTGGCTCAGTGCCCCAAGAGATAAAAGCCAATGGAGGATTCCAAATCCTGTCCCAGATCCTACCCTGGACCCTTGCCAAAGCAGAGAGAGACTTTAGAAGACTATAACACAACCCCAAATAAGTCACAACCCACAGGTTGAGAACCACACAAACATCCTAGGTTGGATCTCCAGTACAACTCACAAAAAGTAAAGAAAGAAGCCTCAGTGTAAGTATTCCTCAAGTACAAAGTACTTTTGTCTACAGACAAAAGTAAAAGCTGATTTGGGTCCCGGGGTACAGGTGTAGAACACTTGTAGCATGCCCGAAGCCCTGGGTTCCATCTCTAACAAGACCAAAAACAAAAGTGATTTTTCTTAAGAGTGTGGGGTTACTGACTTCTGCAAGTTTGGTAGCACTTTTAGAAAAAGAAAAAACTTTGAAATGTAAAACAAAACCTAAGTATCATTGCTGGGTGTGGCCTACAGCACTGGGAGGGTGAAAGCAGGAAGGTCTAAGTTCAAGGCTAGCCTGAGCTACATGTTGAGAATGTTGTGAAGGGGAGAACAGTTATTACCAATCTGTGTAGAATTCCAAGGCACAATGTCACTGTTGGTCACAAAGTTAATCTAGTGCACTTTACAGGCATCAAGACAGGGTTTCTCTGTCTCGAGATCTACCTGCCTCTGCCTCTGCAAGTGCTGGGACTATAGAAGTGCACCACCATGCCCAGCTTATACAGTATATTTTACAGAGATTTTACTGTTGGACTCAAACCCAGAACTTTGAGTAGAGAGTGACTTATCATCAGTTAGAATCTTAACTTCACTGCTATTTTGTTTAAAGATTTATTTACTTATGTGTTTACTTACTTCATGTGTTTGAATGTCTTGCCTGCATATACGTATGTATATCAGATGCATGCCTGGTGCCCTTGGAGGTCAGAAGAAGGCATCAGATGCCCTGGAACTGAAGTTACATGTGGGTGCTGCTAATTGAACTGGAGTCCTCTGAATAAGCAAGTGTTCTTAATCACTGAGCCACCTCTCCAGCTCTAACTTCACTGCTTTTTTTACATAGTCCAAATTGGCAAGTGACTTGTCATTTCTAAAATGTAATAGAACTTCACAGAATATTTATCAACAAGAAGAAAACAAGCAAAACCAACGAAAGATTACCTTGTCTTTGGACTGTCCTTGTCGAGCAATTGCATCGTATTTAATTTTTCCTTCAGGATCCACCTGAATGGCCAGTGCATTCGACATTTTTTTCTTTCGGCCCATATCCAGTGGATATTGGGCCACGTGGATTTCTGGGAAAGCACCTCCATCTCCAAAATCCTGAGTATTTCAAGAAAATTAAAAAGAATATTTAGTAATAAGCAGCAATTTATTCAAGTTATCAAATCTATGCTAGGTATGAGTGTCAGCAGTAAACAGAGGCAAGGTTTTTGTCTTGTGTAGTTTACAGTGGGCAAAGGTATAAAACACATCTCTGAGTGTAGGAAGTACCATGAAGATGGGACAAGACCTGGGAAGAGGCAGTTTTAGACTTTCAGGAGAGTGCCTGTGACAGCCTTCTAAGAAATCACACAAGTGAAAGCCTCAACGATGAAAAAGTAAACAAAGGAAGATCCAAGGTGTGGTGGTTTAAAAGGTATGGCCCCCATAGACTCAGGTGTGTGAATGCTTGGCCCACAGAGTGGCTTGTGAAGAGGTGTGGCCTTGTTGGAGTAGGTGTGTCACTGTTAGGGCTGGTACTGAGGTCTCTTATAGCACTCAAGGCTTTGCTCAGTGTGGTACCATCTCCTGGACCAATATGTAGAACTTTCAGCTCCTTCTCCAGCATCATGTCTGCCTAGACTCTGCCACGCTTCCCACCATAATGATAATGGACTAAACCTCTGAAATGGTAACTGAGTCCCAATTAAATGTTTTCCTTTATAAAAGTTGTTTTGGTCACAGTGTCTCTTCACAGCAAAAAACAAAAAACAAACTAAGACTAAAGGGAAGGTTTTCTTTTTCTTTTTTGGTAAGGTAGGTGTGTGTGTGTGTATGTAGGTGCCAGCAGAGGCTAAAAGAGGGGGTCAAATTCCCTGAGCTAGAGTTACATGCAGTTGTGAACTGACAGGGTCCTTGAAACTGAATTGGGCCCTCTTGCAAAAGCAGCAAGTGGTCTTAACTCTCTAGAGAATGTAGCAAGGAGTTACTCACTTCTGAAGGACAGAGGAAATGGTGCTAAGGTTGCAAGGACAAGTAAGTCATGGAGGTACCTTCTAGGCTATCGCATATCCAGTTTATTTATGTGGCTAGAATAAACTAAACAAAATGTTTAGTACAAAGCAAAGACTAGTTTTAGCAATATAAACAGAAACATAGAGCACCAGGTGGAGCTAAACCTAGAAGAAATGTGAAGAAATGCTCTTGGAACCAGATTCTATTCACAAATCATTTATTCACTGCTATACAAGAGACAAATAAGACAGAAAGGACCAGGACGAGTTAGCACATTTTTTTTTCTTTCCTTTGGATTGACCAAAGTCCTAAGTCCTGTGATAAGAACAGGGTATAGAATTTGGCTATGAAGTTTTTTTGGGGGGAACCCTGAAAGTCAAGGTTTTTTTCTTGTGACTAAATGCTGGAAATGTCCTTGAGTCCACTGACAGTATCATCCTTGTCAAAGGCCAAGGATGCCAGAGAGAAAGCCTAGTTTGTCCTTATTTCTGCTCCCCTAAAGGAGTTCTCACCGAGAATGTGGCTGGAGTAGAAATCAGACTGACCAGCACACATCTCTATCCAGTGCAGCCTTCAAGAGACTAGGCTCCCTCCTGTGCAGAAGCTCTATGATAGACCCCTCTACAGTTTGTGAATTTCATCCTAAATTCATGAGGCAAAAACCCAAAAGTCACTGGCTTGGGGTGGCTTTAATGACCATTGAGTTTAGAGCACCCTAGCCCCCTGAGTTTTGGGGTTACTGTCCTGTGAATTTCAAGGATAAAATTTAAGCCATAAGAG
This sequence comes from Psammomys obesus, assembly GCF_907164565.1. Classification (NCBI taxonomy): domain Eukaryota; kingdom Metazoa; phylum Chordata; class Mammalia; order Rodentia; family Muridae; genus Psammomys; species Psammomys obesus. Next base: position 22,766,798 of record NW_026596134.1, on the reverse strand, counting down.
GGTGAGTTTTAGGAAAAAAAAGTTCAACTAAGCTGGACAGGATGGCCTGAGCCTAAGAGGTTCTATTTCAGTTGAGAAAACACATACACCTCCACCCAGCCTCACATCTCTAACAGTGATTATATAGCTTCACACAGGAACAAGAACTACAATTGTTGTTGTTGTTTTATTTTTTTCTAGACAGGGTTTCTCTCTGTAACCCCAGTTGTCCTAGATCTTGGTCTGTAGACTAGCTGGCCTCAAACTCAGAGATCTGGCTGCTACTGCCTCCCAAGTGCTGGGATTAAAAGCATGCACCACTACCACCCAGCAAGAAGTACCCCTTTTAAAGTACAACAATGTTCTGCCTACAATATTTCTAAAAGCCTCTGTAGAACAAGTCCAACTCACATTTGAGTATTCTCATAGGGAACAGATGAAAGTTTACAAATATTAAGTGTAATAGTGGATGTGGCGGCACATGTCTTTAACCCCAGCACTTGGGAGGGGTAGGTGGATCTTGGTGAGTTTCAGGCCAGCCACGGCTACATAGTGAGACCCTGTCTCCAAAAAAACACAAAAGAATCCTCAGGATCTCATAGCTAGCATATATGCAAGATGCAAATCCAGATTTGGATGCCAAAAGCTTTATTCTCGTGTGGGTGTTTGATGTACATGCCAGTGTGCAGGGCATGCACCCAAGTCAGTGTGTAGACTTGGCTGGCTTTGAACTCAGGGATCCTCTGTTTCCTAAGTGCTGTTACAGAAGGCACACCCTGCCACGTCTAGCTTCCTTAGTAGTTTTAGATCAGCAGTGTCCATGTAGAGTCTGTGTAAATATTCCAAAATCCAAAACCTCTGAAGTCTGAACAACTTTTGATCCTAAGTATGTAATTACATAAGGATATTCTCCACCATACTGCCAAGAATGTTAGAGAAAAGTGAGATTCATCAATAAGAGGGTATTTGCTGAAAAATAAATTTATTTTAATAAGATTTTTTTTCATTAGATCTTGGTTGTGAATGCTAATGCAAAATATATTTATTTACTGGAGAGGATTGAAATTTTTGAAAACCAACAGAATAAAGTGAAAAAGATATTTTCTTGTAAATTAGGCAGAAATAGTCTTCCTAAGAAAAGTGTTCCCTGTACTGAGACTATCCATTTGACACCCGCTCAGATTTGCTGGAGTTCCTTGACTGTAATCAGCACTTCAGAACTGTGGCTGTGGCATTATGTGTTCATTAAGCCTGCCAGAAAATCATAGCTTTTACTGTGAGAACTAGAACAAAATGCCTTCTTCAGAGAACAGTCACTCCCCTCAAAGCATCCCCGGCATTTTCAGATTAGCTGGCCATTTGAGTTTGATTTCCAAATGAACTGCTCTGATCCACCAGGATATACGAAACCTCTGATAATCAATTAAGACTATAAAAGCTAACAGCCACCAGATGTCATAAAGCTCAAAGGCTCCCTTGTATGGAAAATGAGGCCTGCTGTCCCCACTCTAATCCAGGGAAAAGTCCTCCAAAACATATCTATAACCTCTCAAAAAAAGGGACACTAAGTACAATTATATAACACCAGCCACCACTACTCTTTGGCTGCAGACAGGAAGGCATTCCAGCCTCTGGATAATCTCTCTTGCAATGCATGTCACTAATTCCAAATAGAACAAAAGCAAGTATAAAATCCCTAACTAACAAAACAAGACTGGCCTTCACACATCAGGATTCACAAAGACCAGATGAGAATAGAGACAAAACAAAATAAACAACAAAACCCAGGGTTATGTTCCAGCAAGGCAGGGAGGCACTTGTCAGGCTCAGTTCCAGACCTGATGGAGTGGGCAGAGGCATGGCAAATGTGGTAGAGACAGAGTAAAGAAGGTTTTGAGCAAAATGCTAAGCAATGTTTCTATTCAAAGATACTATAAATACACCTGGAGGCAGACTGAAAAATGGCAGACACCTCATCTCTAAGGTAGATGCCATAACCATGTAAGAAAGTGCTACACTGGAATGGAGAGAGGGCTCAGAGGTGAAGAACTCAGGTTCAGTTTCCAGGACCCACATGGTGGCTCACAACCACTTGTAACTCCAGTTGCACAGGATGCAAGGCACTGCATGCATGTGATGCACAGCTGTATATATACAGGCAAAACACCCAAAAATACAAACTAATCTTGTGCATGTGTGTGTATGTGTGTGTATGGTTTCTCTGTGTAGCCCTGCCTGTCCTGGAACTTCCTCTGTAGACCAGGCTGGTCTCGAATTCAGAGATCCACCTGCCTCTGCCTTCAGAGTGCTGGGATTAAAGGCCTGTGCCAATATATCCAGCTAAGGGGAGATCTTTTGATATAAACACAATATGTGAGACTCTGAAGTGCTGAGCCATTTCTCCAACCCACAGTTTAAGTCTCAAATATTCACTTTTCTCTCTAAATAAGAAAGATGGTCAAGTATGTGATAACTTCCTTGGAATTGGGGAAAAGAGATATATAATGAAGTGTGCACAGGATGCTGAATAATCAGGAAAATATGGGCTGTCAAGGAAATTTGTTCTTTGGAGACAAATCAGAGGTATGAAAGGATCATATCAAATTCTCTGCGTCTACCAAATCAACCAAAACAACCAAAACTTAACTTTCATATTACTGAGAACGTATGTATGTAATATCATGACCACGCATGTGCTAACATTTTCAAACTGAAGATTTAAAAAGTGCACAGAGAAACACATCAAAGACGCTACTGGATTTTCCTAAAGGAAAGTTACCTCTTCAGAGTCATGACCTGGTAAGTTATGACATTATTATTTTCATTGTTGGAAGTGGGGTGGGGGTGAACACAACTCAAATGCAAAACCCACTCTGATTCGCCCCCTTTTAAAGATTTCAAAATTTTATTTATTATTAGAGTGTGTGTGAGAGACAGAGAAAAAGAGAGAAAGAGAGAAGTGAGGGCACAGGCACATGCCCATGCCACAGTGCTTTTAAAAAGTTTTCAGGGTTAGGCTCTCTTTCCAGTATGGAATCTAATTCAAATTGTCAGGTTTGTGCAGTGAGAGCTGTTGTTTCTTGTATTTGTATTGTTCTCTGCCATTACTGTTCATGAGCTGTAAGGCCTACATTTGTAAAGGTATGCTAGTTCCTTTCGTACAAGTTCAATAGTTCAGCACAATAAGAAGCAAAACAGTGATTCCTCTGCTGATCACAAACCGCAACAATCAACAAGAGGAAATGTCTCTGGAAGAACATGCCCTCAGAACATCACATGTCTGTTAACAATCATCCTCCAGGGTTTAAATTTACTTACAAGTGTACAATAATAAATTTCAGTCCACATTTACCTCTAACAAGCGTGGAATCCAACCTTTCCTGTATCCGTATGGGGGAGGCTCCCTTCGAGAGGAGACCAGTGAGGTCTGCCGTGATCTCTGAGATCTTGCTCTTTCTTCAGCTTCAAGTTGGTCCTGAGATAGCTGAGTAGGCGCAGGTAAAAAGCTACAGGAAATCAAAATCAGAATTAAAACAAACAAACAAATAAACAAACCTTTAACTATCACAATTCAGCTTTTGATTTTCCTTTGCTCAGAGAACAGACTTTTCAATGATTTATAGAAGCATTCACCAATTGTCACTTTATGTGTGTGAGTGCTTTGTCTGGATGTATATCTATATTCTACAAATGTGCATGGTGCCTTCTGAGACTGCAAGAGGTGTCAGATTCCTAAACTGCAGTTACAGATGGTTGTGAGCGTTCATCTGGGGGCTGGGGACCAAACCAGGTCCTCTGCAAGAACAGCCAGTGCTCTGAAACACTGAGCAGCTTCTCCAGCTAGTTTTTATAAAGGACACACCCACACACAAATTTAGTAATGAAAGCTAACTGAAAGCTTTGTAGTTCCCAAGGATGGCCATTTGAGACTTCACTTTTGCCCTTGCTACATTAACCACACAATACAGACTATACCCCTGGCACTGTTCTTGTGTGCACCCATTTCAAGTTCTACCTTTCCTGTCATAGTACTACTAATCAGTATCACAGTTCCTGAAGAACAAATGTTTGCTACCTGTAACATTTAATCTGCATAACTCAATCTAATTTTTTTTCTTTTTGTATTAAGGTGAGCCCTGTAAATAAACATTTTCTGTTGGTTCTAGTTTCATTTCTGTTGCTATTATTAAAATACTTTGGAAAAAAAAAATAAAAGAGGAGGGGCCTATTTGGCTTACAATTCCAGGTAACAACTCACCAAACAATGTCAAGGCAGCTAGTGAAATCCCACTCATGATTAAAAGCAAGAGACACTTGCTTCCTTTCAGAGAAGGAAGGAGGAAGGCAAGCAGGCAGGCAAGGTAGCATATAAGTTGCTTGCTTTGCTGGTGTACTGGCTTATGCTCATCTAGTTTTCTTTCATGATTGAGGACTAGGGAGTTGGTGCTTGCCCATCCTATTAGCAAGAAAAACAATCCACTACAAAATGTACACAGGCCAATCTGATCAAGGCAAATCCTCAACGGATACCTTTTTACCAAGTGTGTTAAAAGGCTAACTAGGACAGTGCTGCTCTGTTTTCTGCCCAGACTCTGCAGGCAGTGACCTCTCTTTCTGCCTTAAGCTAACTATACAGACCAGGTTGGCCTTGGAACTCAGAGATCCTCCGGACTGCACTACTTTTCACCTGTGTTATCTACTTGTCCATCTTCCCATTAGCAAAAAATACATTTCATTCTATATATACAACCTCTATGACCAAGCCAGACAACGAACCATAATCCCCACGACCAAAACATTTTTAGGATTCATACAAGCCAGGGAGAAACATGAACAGTAGGTTAATAGAGAGAGGTAATGTCCTAAACGAATACCTTAAAGAAGGTATATATACCTTCTTTAAAATCAGACTTTTACTGCATGGAAAAGTTTTTTCACTTGGAGCAACTAGGAGTTACGTAACTTTTGGGGGAAAATCTCCCACTTAGCATCTTTTTCTTAAAGGCTGGAAGCACTTTACATACGGTAACCAGAGCAACCAGGAACCGCAAAAGTCGGAGGCGGTTCTATGTACCAAAGAAATTCTAAGGTCCAAAGTTAAAGCGCGGAGCAGCGGCGCATCTAGTAAACAGCAGCCCAAACTGCTGCCAATTTCAATTTTTTGGGTCAGTCCTGGGACGTTTCAAACTCTGCTTGTCTTTTCCCCAGAAATCTTCGTTTTGGAAAAGAGTAGCTGAAAAAAAAGGAGAAAGTCCAAAGCATGCAAGCGGCTGGAAAGCGGCTCGCACAAGACTGGCGCGCTTTGCTCAACAGGAATAAATAAGCCGCTGCTTCTCAACGAGCCCGCCTCAGCCTGAGGTCCTTAGGGTGCTCACCAACCTGCCGTGCCGCTTACGCGAGGCACACGTGAGCTCCTCTGCGCGAGGCCGCGACGCGGCTCTCGGCCCGGGGAGGGGGAGAACTCAACCCGGGAAGCCCCTAAGGAAAGACCCCGGCTTCGGCGCGGCCTAGTCGCCAAGGAAGCCCGCGAGAGGGTCTACCCATGGTTTTGGCCACAGTTCCTCTGCGCCCCAGTCCAGGTCACTGCCCGCCCAGTCCGGGCAGAAAAAAGGAAAAGATGGGTACTCCCAGACCCTTCCGTATCGAGGACCCAAATCAACAACCCACCTGGTGAGCGCCATCTTCTTCCGCTTCTTCCAGCGCAAGCCACAGCGTCGCGGGGCGGGTCTTGCCCTGGAACGAGGAACACAATGGAAGAAGTGGTCACTGCGCAGGCGCCTTGGCCGAAATGCCCTATGGACTTTGTAGTTCTTTGAGCGGGAATTATGCGGGTCCCTTTCTAGGAGAGAAAGTGGGTTAGCAGAGCCATTAACAACTGCCCTAACAAAGAAAATTCCTTACATTTATAGATTTTTACAGGGGAGAGGGTCTTTGAGTCTAGCAGATTAGTAGTGATGACACAAGATAGGATATAAAGACATAATTTTGGGAAGGTAATACTATCATCCAACCTTACCTTAAGATTGCTTGACTGTATTAAACAGGATGTAAAACTTGGCTGTTCCCTCTCAATATGCAGCCTTTGTGCTTATATTTAATAGTTCGCTTAACAGTCATCTGCTTTAAATTTTGCTCCAGAAATGCATTATTTCAAAAACTGTTTTGGAGCGGGGTGGGGAGGTAGGATTGGCAGAGGTGGGGTGTGGTGGAGGGTGTTGGCAAATAGAGAAGGTGCTGGAAATTGTGATCATGGAGCTTAGATTTAATTTAGCAGATGATTTGGAGCTGAAGGAGCACTTCCCTAGAGAGCCTGAGTGAAAGAGACAGGTAAGAAAGACAACTCATTCTTTCTGAGACAAAGTTTATCTGTATAGGCCTGGCTATTCTGGAATTCACTCTGTAGATCAACCAGGCCTTCCTAGAATTCAGAGATCCTCCTGCCTCTGTCTCCTGAGTGCTGGGATTAAAGGCGTGCACTGACCCAGCCTGGCTCAAAAGACAATTCGGAGCCAGACCCTGGTGGCCCGTGCCTTTAATTCCAGCACTCATGAGTCAGAAGCATTCATAGCTCTGTGAGTTCAAGGCCAGTCTGATCTATAGAGCTAATTTCAGTTAAGCCAAAGACGATTCTTGAGGTAGACTGGGTTTCTCTGATAATGAGAGACAAAAGAGGCTACTAAGGACAATGTTAAAATAATTACTGTGGGAAATCAGTAAGGCATAGACTAAAACCTGGATGTAGCACTGAAAGAAAAGGATGAAAATATGTTCTTATAGTCAACTCTTACTTTCCACAGAGGTGTATCATTTGGGTTGCTTGCTCCATGATGGTCCCTCATTGTCCTAGGATTTTATAGAAAACAGCAGTTTCACTGCAACATAATTAGGAAAGTAGATCCGCAAAACTGGTTTGGTGACACCCCAGGAAGCCACATGCTAGAGGGACAAGCATGTTCTGACCTTCACACAGGTGCTGTGGCACTTCCATCTACACCCCCACACACACACACACACTGCATGTTACAGAATTTATTTTTTAGATTTTATGTTATGTGTATGGGTGTTTTGTCTGCATGTATATCGGTACATCACCCACATGCTGGTGCCCAAGGAGGCCAGAAAAGAGCATCAGACCCCCTGCAACTGGAGTAGCAGAGGGTTGTGAGCCCCCAGGTGAGTGCCAGGAATTGAACCCAGGTCCTCTGGAAGAGCAGTCAGTGCTCTTAACCTCTGAGCCGTCTCTTTAGCCCAATACAATTTATTTTCAATTGACACGCCACAGGCAGTGCTTTCATTTAGTTAGGCGGGGAGTGGTTTTTGCTCACTCGTGCTGTGTCTTCACGAGTTCCCCCACCTCATCCGATCCTAGATTCTGGTACATCCCCTAAGCTGTCTATGTTGCAGTCTCCCCCTCGCCCCCTAGCAATTTACAAAAGAAAACCAAAAGGCTTCTCTTTATCTCAGTTTTACTGCTTGGAAATGTAAGGTTTTAAAGATGTTTAAGTGAACTAACCAGGGCTGAGGAGGTGGCTCACTTAGCACAGTGCCCACTGCTCAAGCGTGAGGACTCAAAATCAGTACCCCAGTCATGTAAAAGACAAAAACAAAAAACAGCAACAACAACCACAAAAAAAAAAAAAAAAAAAAAAAAAGGTGACATAATATGGGCAAACTTCACTAGCCTAGCTTAGGTGAGCTTTCATCAGCCCTCTAGCATTGGTGGAACAGGCTGCCTTGACCAACAGAGGGCATCCAGAACAACATGGCATGTGAAGTGTGTCTGTGCTAGAGGGTGTTGTAGGTGTTGGCAGGCGTGGGCCTCAAAGATACACAGGCAGGTAAAGTCTGAATTCTCTCTGTAAGTGTCTTTATTTTCTCAGGTGAGGGGCCTTAGATGAGAGCCATTCCCAAGCCTTTCTAGCTCTTTCTGAATGCATTCTGTCAGCTGTTCTGCCCTAACTTCTTCTCCAAGCTGACTAAATCACACTTGCTTCTCTTGGCTGTTGACTGAATTGTTCTGCCTGGCCTCAAACTAATTCTGGCAATATGTTCTAATCATCTGGCTCCTTCTCGTTTTCTTGCTCATTCTGTTTTCACCTGTGTCTAGCTTGTTCTCTCTGAAACCCATCTCTGTAAAACTCTGCCAGTAAGAAACTCTCAGTAAAAACTCTTTGCTCTCTCCCTGAGCTGCTCTTATGTAACCTCTTCTTGTCCTGTTCCCCTGAGTGTTGGGTGTATCCTATTTCTGATTCATTCTGGCAAATTCTTCACTCTTACTTTGTCTGCCCCTCACTTTCAAACATGGTTGCTTCCTTCTATAAACTAACCTTAACTTTTTGTTTGGGATTCAAGCTGTATACTAAGGGTGTGTCTGTATTCCAGCCAGATCATACTGTTATCTAGAGCATGTTTGCATTCTAGACAGATCACATAGACCTAGAAGGTCTTTAGATGTGATCTCTTGCCAGAGCAGCCATATTGCTGGATTAAAATCCTTCTGCACTCTCTCTGCAGAGAAATTGCTGGCAGCAGCCTTGCTGTCTAAGCCTGAGCAAGCCTTCAAAGTGTTAACCAAACTCTATAGTCGATACATATGTTGAAGTCTAATAGTTGAGATCAGTGACAAAGGAGGGAGGTCCAGTATGAGTTGATGCTCCATTTCTGCAGGTAAGACTACTTATACTCTTGAAGGAAAGTAGGGAGCTGAATCAAGTTTTCACATGTGAGAGCTGATGAGATGTCCATCCTTTAAACAAAAACACGAAAGCAGAATACAGACTCAGGCTCTAAGACAAAAACTTTGGGTAGCAAATTCAGAAACTGTTTGTGATGGTTTCAAAGCCATGTGACACATTCTTTTCTCTTCTGGGCATTTGAATTTCTCTTGATGCCATTACTGTAGGGTCTGAGGCCATGATGCTCTCTCTCCCTATTGAGGCTTTAACCTGGTTCTCTGATACAAGGGAGAGCTTCTCCAGCACACTGCTTTTCTTTCTTTCAGATCTCTCACAAACACATCCAATCTTAAATATAAATTATTACAAAATATTGGTTTGCATTGAAGTGTAGTTAAAAAGGCTAGGCTGCAAGAGTACTTAGTATCTGCAAAGGAAAAACAATGAAGCTTACCAGTGACAGGACTTAGCTATTTACTGGTCATGGGGCATAGGTATATCTTAAAGGAATGTCTCTAGTTTTTTCCTTTTTTTTTGTTTTGTTTTTGTTTTGTTTTTGTTTGTTTGTTTTTGTTGTTTTTTTTTTTTGACAAAAGACCTTCATGTAACTCTGATTGGGGCTTGGAATTAGATACGAATGCTAAGCTGGTCTTGAACTCACAGGGATCCATCTCAGAGATTCTAGCAGTGGAGTGCCTTTCCACTGCTAGAATTAAAGGCATGTAACTCTATATATACCCAGTGGTATATATTTTCTTATCAAGCCAGACCTAATTTCCAATTCAGAAGAAATCTAGGCAGAGACAAGTTAAAATCAAGGGAAAACAGAAAAATCTAGAATGTGATAAATTATGTAAGACAACTGACTTCCACTCTTTGGAAATATCAATATGGAGTTGGAGAGATGGCTCTTATCTGGTAAGAGGGCTTGCTGTTTTTATAGAGGTCTAGGATTGGGTTCCCAGCCCCTGCACTTAGCAGCTCCCTCACAACTGCCTGTAACTCGAGCTCAAGGAATTGTTTAATCTCCTGTACAGACAAACACACATACACACGTGTACTCATAAGTAAAAAATGAAAATAAATCTTTAAGAGAGAAAAATTTAAGAAGACAAAAATGGACTAGTAGTTGGGTTGGGTTGGGAAAGGCAAATGATTCTTAACAAATATAAATTTGTATGTGTATTGAAAAATAAGTAATGGTAACAGTTGTAAACTCTGTGACTATACTTTTAAAAGCCCCTCTAATATGTAGATTTTATTATTTTTTAAAATATTTTTTAAAAGACTTTCAAAACTTTTATGTGTATGAATGTTTGGCCTGCATATATGTAAGGGGTGCCCATGGTGGTTACAAAAGGGCACCAGATTGCCTGGAACTAGACTTAGAGGCAGTTTTAAGTTGCTATGTGGATGCTGGAAACAGAATCCAAGCCTTGTGAAAGAGCAGTTAATGCTTTTAACCTCTGAGTCATCTCTCTCCACACCCCCCATAACTTTAGATTTTTAAAAGGTGAATAAAGTTGGGGAGTGGTGGTGTGCACCTTGGGAGGCAGAGGCAGGCAGATCTCTGTGAGTTTGAGGCTAGCCTAGGCTACATAGTGCTGGGGTTAAAGGTGTGCACTTCCACCACCCAGTTTGAATTCTTTTAAAAACTTTCTTGTTCAGAGCCTGTTGTGCCCTGTGAAACACGAAGATATCTGAATCTGAGGCTAGCCTGGTCTACCGAGTGAGTTCCAGGACTATCAGGGCTACAGAAAAAAAATCTGTTTCAAAAAATCCATTTGCCTTAAATCACTTTTTAAATGTAGGCATTTTGTTTGGCATTGCGTCGTCTGTAAATCCACTTAGGGTGAGTGTTGCTGTCTTTAGACCTGAATTTGCTCTCACTCAGTAGTGTTCGTAGGTTTTATTAAAACCTTCCATCATCCCCTCAACCCCCCAAACTTTCATATCTTCTATTAACATTCTAAAGTTGACTCCTATAGATTGGACGCATTTTTCCAGTATATGACTTTTTAGGTGTTTCGTTTTTTTGTTTTTTGTTTTTTGTTTTTGCTATCATGAGTGCAATCTGTTCTTATGTGATTACTAAGGATGACACTAATTTTTATTAAGTTAACCCAAAATGCTCTGAAATGTAAAGAATCAAGTTTTGGCTGCAGATGGCTTAGAGCTGGGATCACCTTGTGTTGGCCGAGACTTGACCCCATCCCTCCTTTGGACTGAGCTATTCTTTGGGTGGGTAAGTGGGAGAGAAGCAGTGCTTTAGAATGTTTCCTCATGAGCTCTGAGAGTTCCTGCTCAAAAGCTCCGTGGGATCTGGAGACCTCATTTCTTCCCAGATTTAATTATTCCTTTGGAACTTTGGCTGTAATCTTAAGGGGATGTAAAAAACAAGGATGAAGCTTTAGACCTAAGATAACAGTTCCTTTTTTTTCTGTTGAATAGCTTGGCAGGGGAACAATTAACCCCTTGCTCTGAGCCCTGTCATTTGTTTTGATCACTTTCATTACTATCAAAAGCATTCTGTGGCTCAGAAGGCAGCCATCTGATATCTTAGGACACTCTGTTTTAGTTAGAGTTTCTATTGCTGTGAAGAGACACCATGACCTTGGCAATTCTTATGAAGGAACGAATTTAATTGGAGCTGGCTTACAGTTCAGAGGTTCAGTTCGCTATTGTCGAGGTGGGAAGCATGGCAGCACACAGACAAACATGGTGCTGGAGATTTCTACGTCTGCACCGGTAGGCAACAGGAAGAGAGGGTGACAGTGAGCCTGGCTTATGCACCTGAAACCTCAAAGCTGACCCCTAGTGACATACTTCCTCTAAAGCCACACCTCCTGTTAGTGCCACTCCCTGTAGGCCATTTTCATTTCAACCACCACACAGTCCTTTCCCTTTCCTGTAACATTAAGATAGATATTCTATTGCATCAGCAGGAGCCTACCTGTGAGCTAAGGATCTGTAGAGCTATGGTGTAGATGGCTATGGTTTAATTACCCTGCAGGGAAAAACTGTGATACAACAATATTGCTTATTGGGCTGGCAAGGTGGCTCTGTAGGCAAAGGCACTTATTTCCAAGCCTACAACCTGACTTTGATTTCAGAGACTCACACAGTGGAACGAGAGAAAACAGACTCCTGAGAGTTTCCCTCTGATCTGTAAAAAAAACCTCCACGGTGGGAGAGTGCATGCAGAGCCCTCTTCTAGCCTCTGTGGGATCTAGGCACATATGTGATGTGCAGACAACAAGACAGCCACACACATAAAATTTTAAAGATTTTAATAAATAATTTTTTTCTCAGACAGTTTATTTACTGTGTATATGTATGTGTCTAGGCAGATTTACAGATCAGAGGGAACTTCCGTATCAGCCACCCAATGCTGGGATTCCAGGCATGCACCCCGACTCCTGGTTGTTTCTGTTTTAAAGGTCAGGGTCATTCTCACGTGGTGAGATGCTTTGAGAGCACCAACCAGGTGCTGGAGCATTTAGAGAATGTGTCTTGGTGATGTCATATGCCACTTATGAGTGAGGCCTAGTAGATGATGTAGATGTTTGGGTGGTGGGTGGTATGAGGGCCAGGGAACAACATTAGAAAGGAGCAACTTCTGTTATTTCTTTTATCTACTTATCTGACCTTGAACTTGTTGTCCAGACCCTTTCTCAGGGTCTAGGGTAATAGCCTCTCTAAAGACCTCATTATTGCAGAGAAAAGCCCAGCCCATGGCCAAGCCCTTTCTGGCTTCAGATTCAGATGCACTTATCTGTGTAGCCCTGGCTGTCCTGGAACTTGCTTGTAGACGAGGCTGGCCTGGAATTCACAGAGCTCTGCCTGCCTCTGCTTCCCAAGTGCTGGGATCAAAGATGTGCACCTTTTTGGTTCTCCAGAGATTCTTCAAAATGCCATGCACACAGGCTGCTAATCTCGGGAACTTTTTCATTCATAACCTAGTTATACACCAGCAGTATTGCTCCCGATGAAGGGCTTTTGCATATGCGTATGTGTATGTGTGTATGCATGTAAGTCTTTGGAGGTGAATGTGTTTGCAGAGATCTGAGGTTAACACTGAGTGCCTTCCTAGGTCACTCTTCCACCCACAGAATGAAGCCTCTTGCTGAACCAGTTTGCTGTTTGACCAGTCTGGCTCGCCAGCCTGCAGTGGGGACTGCACTGCTTCCATCTCCAGCACACTGAAACTGCAGGCAGGCTTCCGCGGTCACCCAGATTTTCATGTGGGTTCCTGCGGTCCAAACTGGTCCTCATGCTTACACAGCGAGCTCTTTACCCACAGAACCATCTCCACACTCCTATTTTAGTTTTTAAATAATAGAAGCAAGTTTCTCTGTGGTAGGTGGAACCCTTATTCTATGTCTCTCAAACTACTTCCAAATGCCTTTTCCTGACAAAGGTAAATTTAAGAGTCTCCCTGTGCAATCAAGAGAACCATCTATACGCGAGAGTGTTTCTCTGGGAGGGATCCAGAAAACTAAAGGGAGGAGGAATATGTCTTCTATCTAAACAAATAGGGCTAGATTTAGCCCATAGAAAAACAACTTTTTTTTTCATTGTCAGTTGACTCTGAGCCCCTCTTCCCCACCCCCTTAAAAAATATCTACGGAAACAGTAGGCTTAGACCCAATTGGGAGGAAGGCCAACTGAAAATGAAGGTCATGAGTCTGATCTTAGACCTGGGCAGCAGCCCATTCCTGCCAGGGGCAAAGAGACTGACAGAAGCCAGATGTTGGTTAATGAAAGGATTTTCCTTGTGAAGCCCAAGATTAAATTCTTCTCACAGTCATGAATTCTGCTTGAATGGCCAGCACCACTCACTAGATTGGCTAGAACCAAACAGACAATAAGAAGCATAAGTGAGGGGCCTGGAGAGATGGCTCAGAGGTTAGAAGCACTGGCTGCTCTTCGTGAGGTCCTGAGTTCAACTTCCAGCAGCCATATGGTGGCTCACAACCATCTATAATGAGATCTGGTGCCCTCTACTGGCATGCATATACATGCAAGGCAGAGCATGGTATTCATAATAAATAAATCTTAAAAGTGAGGATGTATACAAAGCTGGGAATTGAACTCAGCACCTTTAGAAGAATAGCCAGTGCTCTTAACCTCTGAGCTATCTCTCCAGCCCTATGGTACACATCTTTATTTCCAGTATTTAGGAGGCAGAGTCAGGCAGATTTCTGTGAATTCAAGGTCAGCTAGAGTGACATAATAAGATCTTGTCTCAACAAAAAAAAGTATATAAAAATAAAGTTCTGTTTTAGAAGTGGTGGTTGTGATTCACAGAGGCCTACTTCACAAATTTACCACTGACCGAACCACTGTGTAATCTTGAGTAAGTTAACTCCTTGACTTTAGTTTCCTCCCTTGGAAACCGGAAATGCTAATACTAGCCTGTTCTTGGTTGGTTAGTATCTTGTTCTGAACATCATCTGGACCACAGCCAATTGTATGCTACTGTTTGCAATGACAGTGCATGAATTTATAGTTGTAATGATTATTTTTTGACAATTTCATACTTATGTGATCACATTCCATTGCTATCCCTCATTCCCCTCTCACTCCCTGGTGAGTCCATCTTCTTCCCTGTTGGTCATCCTCCTGTTTTCCTGTACGTGTGCGCGCGTACTCTCCTGAGTACCCACTCAGATCTTACGTAGCCATAGCTGCTGTGTGCCCCTGATTACAGTGGCTGTACCATGCATGTCCAAAGGACAGTGTTTTATGCACCCCTCTCAGGCTAAGTACCCGACAGTCACTTATTGTCAGTGCTTTGAGCTGGCATGTTTCTCTGCATTAACCATCACCCACTGTAAAACAACAACAACCACCACCACAAAAAAAGCTCACTTCTCTGACACAGGTTGAGAGAGCACTAGTATGTGGGTGTAAACAGTTTGATTACATCTTTATTTAGCCAAACATTGATTCTGCGCCAGGGCCTGTGATCCCCTCCCACCCCCCACCCCCCCCAGCCCCCCAGCCATAGGCTTTTGACCATGTTTACTATACCAGGTATGTGTTTCTTCTCATGGATCAGGCCTCAGATCCAATCAGAAAGCTATTGGGCTCTCATCATCATGATGGGCTTTCCTTGCCTGGCATGTGGTATTGTAGCACACAGTGTCCATAGCCAGGTAAGGCCATGCACGATTTCTCTCTCCCAGCAGCCTGCACAACACCTTCTGGTACCATGAGCTCTAAATAACAGGGGAGATGCTTCCAGCTTGATTTCTCCGTATTTTCTATTCAGCAATAGGTTCTTAACACCTAGTTCCACGTGGAGACCTAAATTCAACTTTGGGTGTCATTCCTCAGGTACTGTCTGTCCATCTTGGTTTTTGTTGTTGTTGTTTGTAACGTAACTGGTTTGTTTTTAAAATTTCATATAATGGGTTTTGAACCTATCCACCTCCCACTCTCCTCATAACTATTTCCAAATCTACTCCCCACCCCCAACCCCCTTTTTGGAGACTGAGTCTCAATGTGTGGTCCTGGCTGGCCTTAGACTCACAGAGATCTTCTGTCTTTCCAGTGCTAGGATTAAAGGTGTACATCACTGTAACCAGCTCTTTTTTTTTTTTTTTTAAACTATTGAGTTCGATTTGTGCTGTCCATATAGTTATTGCTATGGGGCCTTCCACTGGAGAATGTGGTTGGCCTACCAGGAGCCACATCCCTAAAGAATATAGAGTCACCCTCCTCTAAAAATCATTAACTGTCAATAGCTCCTCAGCCTATGGTTGGGTGCTCATGACCTCTTCATCCATCCATGCTAGAACATTGACTAAATTGATCTTACGCAGGTCTTGTGTAGGTAATCACAGCTGCTACGAATTCATGAGTCAGTGGTCCTGTCATGTCCAAAAGACCCTGTTTGTTTTGGTCCTTTTCAGCCTCTGGCTCTTACAATCTTTCCATCCCTACTTCTGAGATAGATTCCTGAGCCTTGGTGGCTATGTAGGGATGGGTTGCTATAGATGTTCTATCTGTCACTGAACATTCCACTGTTTATTCTCTTCACTTTGGTCACTGGTAAGTTTCTGCATCAACCATGGTTCACTGCACAAAAAGTTTTTTTCTTCTGAGGTAGGGTCTCTTACTGGGACTTGAGGCTTGCCAATCTGTAAAATAAATTAATTCTTCTGTATGTATTAATAAATAGAGGAAACTATTACAACACCAATTATTCATAAACCAGCTGTTTTCTAACGAAAAGACACAAACTTGTTAGATTTATAATAAGCCTTAAAGCACTAGAGCTGGGCAGATATCTACTCTTTAAGCTATCTTGTCTGCTTCCCATCCAAAATCCCAAATACTTGCACATGTTCTGTTTGGGCTGCTTCTGCACTATCAGGCCAGTCCTCAGAGCAAGCTGCTCTTGCCTTGATTACCCCATGGCGACCTTCTGTCTTCTCTCCATCCTCCTCCGTTTTTCCTTGTGATTCTCTTGAGACCCCCAAACCCGGGAAGTTTCACTCTGCCTACCTTTCTTCTGTCCAGCCCAGGCTGTCAGCAACTTTATTAGCCAACCTGGGATAACTGGGGAACATTCCGTACATCTCATGGATACAGGAGATGGTTCAACATACATAAAATGCCCATGGCAGGGTGGTAACCTGATCTCAGGGCTCTGAGATCACCATCTGAAGACATGGTGCATAAGACCCCCCTTCAACACCAATCAAGCTAGGCTGGCTGGCTAGTGAGCCCCAGGGATCCGTTTGTCTCTGTCTCCCCAGCACTAGGCAAACCACCACACTCAACTTTTACCATAAGAGTGTGGGGATTAGATGCAAGTCTTCTTGTTTATATGGCAAGCACTGTACCTACTGAGCCATCTTGTCATCCCTACCTTTGGTTTTCTTTCTTCGTTTATCTCTGAGTTGCATGTCTCTGATGTTCTGCGAGACTTCTTCATGTGACTGAATACTACTTTATCTGCTGCAAATATCTTCCATTACTCTGCTTGCCTTTTTGCTCTAACAATGGTATCTTTCGGTAAACAGGATAATTTAGTTCTGCCGTTAGCATATTTATGAACATTTCCCATTACGGTTAGCGTTCCTTGTGTATTGTTTGAGAAATTCTTCCCTGTGCAAGGTCTTATCTTATAGAAGCTTTATAGTCATTCCAGGCGGAATTGAATATTGGGCCTGATGTGAGATAGGACCCAGTCCAATTTCACCCTTTCTCCACAGAAGCTCAGTTTAATCAACAGCACTTATTTAACAGCCTGTTCTTTCTTGGCCGGTCTGCAGGCCTCCTCTGCCATGTAGCAAGTGTTTATATTTACAGATCTGTTTGGGGTGCTTAATTGTGATTTTAATGGAGAATGTCAAGGATGTCTATTGCAGCAAACCTTTTAGTAGGAAAATTAGAGGACTGAAGGGTTGAAGAGGTTGTCTCAGTGGCTAACTCTCTTCCAGAGGACCTGAGTCGACCTGAGTTTGGATCCCAGTGTAGCAGGCCCCCAGACCTTAGCACCACTGACTCCATGATGGAAGTACCATTCAGGCCATAAAACTTTACATATAAACATTACCACCTGCCAAAATGAAAGACCTAATCCATCAAAATCCATAGTTTTGGGAAATGTTCTAAAAGTACTAACCTTGCTTTTGGCTTCTGTAGTTCTGCTTCTGGCTAACTGTTCTTGCTAACTTAAATATGTCAGTCCAGGATGTGGTTTTGTTCTTAAAAACTCATCCTAAGAAAGGCTTGAGGCTACAATGGTATCACAAACACCAGCTGGCTAATAGAGACTTTCTGTTGGTTTAAACCCATGTCTGAGTAGTGTTTTCTGGTGGATAACCCACCAATACCAGCACATCAGGTGGCTCACAACCAATGGAGCACCCCCAGCCTAGCGGCATGCAGTCACCCAGATACAATAATGAAAAATAAAGAGGATTGATTCAGTAAATTTGGGGAACTAAAAAAATGATTGTAAACATTAAGAATAAGAATAGTATTTTGGGACTTTTGGTAATAAGAGAAAGTGTATTTACTGGAATAAAGCAGATTACAAAATAATATTCACAGCATGATATATGAAGTAGATATTATTTAAAAGGTTAGGAGGGTATACTGTAAAATGATAGTAATGATTATCTCTGAAGAGCAGGGTTATGAATATCATAAAATGTGTTTCTGAAATTAAAAGTGTGCTATTTTTTCTTTTTCTTTCTTTCTTTCTTTTTTTTTTTTTTTGAGACAGGGTTTCTCTGTGTGGCCTTGGCTGTCCTGGAACTTGCTTTGTAAACCAGGCTGGCCTCACAGAGGTCCATCTGCCTCTGTTCCCCAAGTGCTGGGATTAAAGGTATGTACCACCTCTGCTGAGAAATTAAAAAAAAATTAACACAAACCTGTAGAATACTTGATACATGAAAAATTTCAAACATACTCAGAGGGAGGGAAACTAGAATGTATCATCAACACTAATAAGATTAAAAAATATTTATGTAACATGATCAATTGTCACTCAGAAAGACAAACAGGATGGATGTTGGAAGAAGGAGAAAACAGGAAAGATGACAGGAGCCTACCACAGAGGGCCTCTGAAAGACTCTACCCAGCAAGGTATCAAAGCAGATGCTGAGACTCAGAATCAAACTTTTGGCAGAGTGCAGAGAATCTTATGAAATAAGAGAGAAATAGTGAGACCTGGAGAGGTCAGGAGCTCCACAAGGAGAGCAACAGAACGAAAAAATCTGGGCTAAGGGGTCTTTTCTGAGACTGATACTCCAACCAAGGACCATTCACAGAGATAACCTAGAACCTCTGCTCAGATGTAGCCATGGCAGCTCAGTATCCAAGTGGGTACCCTAGTAAAGGGAACAGGGGCTGTCTCTGACATGAACTCAGTGACTGGCTCTTTGATCACCTCCCCCTGAGTGGGGAACAGCCTTGCCAGGCCATAGAGGATGATGATGCAGCCAGTCCTGATGAGACCTGAAGAGTGAGGGTCAGATGGAAGGGGAGGAGGACCTCCCCTATCAGTGGACTTGGAGAGAGGCATGGGAGGAGATGAGGAAGGGAAGATGGGATTGGGAGGGAATGAGGAGGGGGCTACAGCTGGGATACAAAGTGAATAAACTGTAATTAATATAAAAAATAAAAATTTAATTAAACAAAATAAAAATATTTATTTTTATGTAAATGTTTGTTTTGCTGCCATGTATGCCTGTGTACCACACATATATACCTAGTGCATGGGGAAGTCTGAAGAGGCCGTCAGATCTTGGGACTGGAGTTACAGGTGGTTGTGAGCTGCCATGTCAGTACTGGGAATTGAACCTAGGTCCTCTGTAAGAGCAATAAATGCTCTAACCTTCTGAGCCATCTTTCCAGCATACTCTTTTATTTATTTTCATTTACTATTTTATCAAATAAACTGGATCATTTGACTTGTAGAGTTTTCCACAGCCTTTATTTAGTTCCTTTTCATTTTTTAGTGCACTTATCTACTTATTTAGTGTGTGTGTGTGTGTGTGTGTGTGTGTGTGTGTGTATGTATTCACCCATGTGCATGCTATATGTGAAGGCCAGAGTAATTCCTTCTATTCTTCCACCATGTTGATCTCCAGTATTAAACTCCAGTTGTCAAGCTTGGTGGCAAGGAGCGTTATCCTCTGAGCCATCTTGCAGGCCAGTAATGTGATATTTTCCTGTCATTCAACACTTTATACCGAATTCTGTCTGTTTCATGTACATCTTTCATTAGATATAGAGACCTGATAACATTCAGAGATTGGCTTTTTTTTTTTTTTTTTTTTTTTTTTTTTTGCATCAAGGTGTGACAAGGCTAAAACAATGTAGGGTGCATCTATTTGAAGGATTAGATGTTTTGCTAGCCATCACTTATGGTTGATGTTACATCTGTCAATCATTAGAATTGTAAGTTGGTGATGGTCTAATTCTGTCATCTATTTTCTTTTTTCAGTTGAAATACTTCTTTAAAGGGAATTTTTCAGCAAGATATAGTGGCACATGTCTGAAAGTGCAACAATAGAAAGACAGAGGCAGGAGGATCAGAAGTTTAAGGCTAGCCTTGGCTATGTGAGACCCTGTCTCAAAACAAACAAAACAACTAGTCAACCAACCAACCAACCAACCAACCAACCAACCAACCAATCAGAAGAATCCCACGTAATTTTTCCTTTTATCAACTATTTTATTAACTCTCAAAATAGAGCACAAAGGAAAGCGTTTCTCTTTAATAGCCACAGTCTTAATATTTATATACGTAAAATACATGATCTATGAAATACATACATAGATATTTTTTGTGTGAGAGATACTGGTGATTGAACCCTGGGCCTTATACATGATAGACAAGTGCTCTACCAGTGATGGGCATCTCCAACTCGCCTGCCCTCTGCTGTAGTGATGAGTATTAAACTCAACCCTTTGCATATCAAGTATTCACGGCCGTGGTAGTTAAACTTCTATCACTGTGACCAAGCACCAGTCACACAAAACTTAAAGGAGGAAAGATTTAATTCCTAGTTTGAGATGGTTCAGTTCACAGTCACCTGGCTCCATCACTCCTGGTCCCTGCATGCTGAGGCAGAACAGCATGGTGAAGAGCATGTGGTGGAGGAAAGTGATTGGCCTCTCCATGGACAGGAGACAGAGTAACAGAAAGGAGCCAGAACTTCATTCTACACAAAGGCATGCTTCCAATGAATCACTTCCTACAACAAGGCTTCACTTCCCACAGTTCTACTGCCTCCCAATAATATATTCAAATTCTGACTCTATCAATGTCCTAAACCATGGGTAGGTGAGAGCCCTCATGATCCAGTTGTCTCTGGCAACTCTCTCAAGTATACATCCAGAGCTGTGCTTGGTAAATCTCCTAGGTGTCTCCCATTGCAATCAAGCGGATACCCAAGATTAACATCACAAACACCGAGACACACTGAGAACTGGCAACCGGTTTTTGAGTTCTGGTTCAGTTTTGTTTAGTCAGTTTGGTTGAATCAGTGAGTTGAGAGGCAGTGCAGTGGAGTTTGTTGGTGAGTGCGGTGCAGCACAGATCAGCAGAGGCAGTTGAAGCCAGAGAATGGCACACACAGAGAAAAAGAGGAGGCAGTTTTACCAGGAGAGTTTTACAGAGACAGGTTGAAGAGAGAACAAATTGTTGGGCTTCAGAACAAGCAGCTGAGGGGTGAGTTTTGATTCCCGTCTCTCTCTTTTCATCTCTTTTCCTGTCTCTTTAACACAACCACATTGTCCTCTATCGCCCCCGTTTTTCTGTTTCCCCCTACATGGCAACTTTGCTGACCCTGTTCTTTGGGACCAGTAAACCCTATGAGAGCTGCTCCCGATAAACCTGCATTTAAATACTTTAACTTGTCTTGGAATTAGCTTGTTTCGCTGGTAGAAGAATGCTTATCACAAGCTAGACACAGGTAAAGACAGAACAAGCCAGAGAATAAGAAGGAGCCAGAAGATTAGAACAGATTGCCAGAGTTAGTTTGAGGCCAAGCAGAACAATTCAGGAGAGGCGGAGAGAGAAGCCAGTGTGAATCAAGTCAGCTTGGAGAGGAGTTTGAGCCAGAACAACTGAGTTGAACCAGCCAGCCAGAGTCCAGAAAGAACAAGAAAGGGGCCTCATCTTAGATAGTTTTAGTTAGTGGGTTTTGGTTAGTTTATGTCAACTTGAAAACAAGTTAGGGTCATTTGGGAAGAGGGACTCTCAGTTGAGAAAAAACGTCTCCATACGATTGGCCTGTAGGCAAGTCTGTAGTGCATATTCTTAATTGGCGATCAACGTGGGAGAGCTCAGCCCAGTTTGAGTACTTCCCTACTTGGGCTCACAGTCCTAGGAGCTGTAAGAAAGCAGCCTGAGCAAGTCATTAGTAAGCAGCACTCCTCCATGGCTTCTATATCAGGTTTTGTGTCCAGGTTTCTGCCTTGAGTGTCTGCCCTGACTTTTTTCAGTGATGAAGTATGAAGTGTGAGTGTAAGTGAAATAAATCCTTTCTTCCCCAAGTTGCTTTTGGTCATGGTGTTTCATCACAGGAATAAATCCTAACTAAGACAGATGCTAATTCTGTGCCTCTGTGCTGACTCCAATAATGTGCTTCCTGGAAGAAGGGGGCTCCATGCATGCAGTGTGCTTGGAGGCCAGAAGAGACGGTCTGATCCCCTTGGACTGAAGTTACAGATGGCTGCTGTGAGCTGCTGTGTGGTGAATATGTAGCTGATATCTATGACAATGATTCTAACTGTTGATTAAAAAAACCCTCCAAAATGTATTGGCTGATAACCCATGCTTATTGCCAAATGTAAGATGTTTATTTCAGAGTTTGGCAAAAGGGGTTTGAGAGACGGTGCCAGAGCCCATTTGCCTCCTGCAGAGATGCCACCACCATGTAGAACCTTTTTTCTCAGGATCTCATCGGCCTCAGCGTGACTCACATTTCCAATTGCCTGTCTCTCCTAGTGAGAGCATCTTTGCCGCCTGCTCTGTCCTTTCCTGACAGCAGAAGGCTGGTATGAGATTTAATTTCCCAAGACAACTAAAAAAAGACACCAAAGTCCCCAGTCTGCATCTCTCATGGGCCCAGCTCTCTGGGTGCAGAAGGTCATCGCAGACAAAGCAGCTCCAATCATTCATGATGATTTTCCTCCCTCTAATTACAGAAAGCATTCATCTATTGTTCTCTAATTGCACATCACAATTGCGTTTGGGCATTGTTTTATTTTCTTTCCCCTCTTTCTTTTCTTCCTTTGGACAAAAGCCTGGCTTCTTTCTTCTTTCTTTCTTCCTTCTTTCTTTCTTTCTTTCTTTCTTTCTTTCTTTCTTTCTTTCTTTCTTTCTTTCTCTCTCTCTCTCTCTCTCTCTCTCTCTTTCTTTCTTTTTATCATTTTTCCCTGTTTTTTGAGATGGGGTTTCTCCGCATAGCCCTGGCTGTTCTGAAATTCACTTTGTGGACCAGGCTGGCCTCAAACTTACACAGAGCCACCTGCCTCTACCTCACCAGTACTGGGATTAAAGGTGTGCACCACCACTCCTCAGAAAAGCCTGGTTTCTGATGCTTCCCATGAAACACCTACCTTTTTTTTCCTCTCCCTCTCTCTTTTCTGCCTTGGTCCATTGCCACACCAGAGACTCATCGTTCTTTTGATGAACAGAAGAACATGGTGTGGCATTTTTTGGAGAAGATACTTTATCTCCTCTTAGTGATTCTCTGTTACTGTGATGGTTACTTTTGACTGTCAACTTGATAGGACTTAAATCACCATGGAAACAAACCTCCAGGGAGGGATTTTGTAGATTAGGTTAATTGAGGTGGGAAGCCCTACTCTAAATATGGGTGGCAGCATCTAATAGGCTGAACAGTAGTGGAAGGAGGAAAATGGGTGGCTTACTGTATTTCTTGCCCCCCCCCCCCCCCACCAGATGGTCATCTTTCTCTGGCATACGGTCCAGTTGCCATGATGTTTTTCATGTAGGTCCCCTACACTGGGAACTGTCTATGGACAGAAGTCTCCAAAATCATGAACCAAAATAAACATTTCTTTCCCTTTTTATGCCTTTGAACACAGCTGTGTTCCAGTTCCGCTCAGGTTTACACTGGACAAGCCCATTTAGAAAACAGAGTCTGCTGAGCCCTGGGCAAGGTGCCTCTATAGAGGCCAGCTTTTCTGGAGCACAGGGAAAGGAAGGATGAAAAAGCCCCTGAGATAAACACAGAGAATATTCAGTTCAGGGGCTTACTTGGCATGGACTCCACACTAGTCTCAATTTTTCAGTGTGTGGGCATCTACAGAAGATCAGAACTTGGTATACATTTGAAAAATCAAATCATGGACTATGAAGCTTGGAAGAGCCCTTAGAATTTTACCTATACAATCTGTTTGCTTTACAAGAGAATCCCCAAGACCCAGTGGTCAATTAGTAGTGTGGGGAGGGTTGGAACTGAATTCTTAAATCTCAACTTGTCACTTAATTTGGGAGATGTTAATGACTGGCTGGTTATAAAGAATTGCCATTCATTATCATCTGCTCAGTTCCTATTAAAATGAGCCGACAGTTACCCTAGGGTGTAACTTTCTTTGGTTTTGGATGTTTGCCTGAAATGTTTTTCTTTTTGAATCCATCACTGGTCCAAGTGGACTTCCCAGTTTCAGAGGGTAGCCTTGGAGTCAGGCTCATGGGGCGTGGCTCATGGCTCAGTTTTGTGTCTATGGCAGCAGTTCTTAACCTGTGGGTTGCTTACATTATGACTCATAATAGTAGCTAAAGTATAGTTATGAAGTAGCAAAATAATTTTATGGTTGGGGTACTGTAGTAAAGGGTTACAGCACTAGGAAGGTTGGTCTATGGGGTGATCTTGGACAATTACTTAAGTCTTTGGACCACAGTTTGCTCAACTGTAAACCCTGAGACAGGGTTTCTCTGTGTAGCCTTGGCTGTCTTGGACTTGCCTAGTAGACCAGGCTGGCCATGAACTCATAGCCATCTGCCTGTCTCTGCCTCCCTGAGTGCTGGGATCACAGGTGTGCACCACCGCTCCCAGCTTACTATGGAGTCTTTAAGTGTATTTTTGCATTTAATCTTCATGTTATATGCAATAGCTGGAAGCCTGTAACTGGGAAAAAGCAAAAAAAGAGAGCTTAGGTTCTCTGGATTGGGGTCAAATGGGGACCACAAGGTAGGAGAGAAAAGAGAAGATGAAGCTGAGGAGGAGGAAGTCCCAAATGGGCATTTTGAACCATGAGCACGTTGGCCATGAGGGCTAGCTTGATGGAACAGAAGCAGCCCAGGCATGAATAATTACGGCAAGTAACTTGGAGTGTGTAGCTAGGAAATAGCAAAATAGCTTAGAGGGTTGATATCTGTCCAGCTATTGTGCCTTAACGCTTTTATAAATCTAAAAGGTCTCTGTCTCAATCATTTGGGAACTAGCTGGGGTAAAGAAGCCCTCTAGAGTCTAATATCCCTTCCACTACATTATCGATCTTCTTATTTCAATGTATATAAACTGCAAACTTGAATTGGTGAGGACTATGTTGGTAAACTCCATGTCTCTGTGCTGGAGTCACCTTCTCTCTCTCTTTTTAGGGTAAGATTTATTTACTTTATTTTATAAGCGTTTTGCTGATATGTTTGTATGTGTATCACATGTATGCTTGATGCCCACAAAGGTCAGAAGATAGCATTGGAGTCCCTGAAACTGAAATTTCAGGAGGCTGTGAGTTGCCTTGTGGGTTCTGGGAACGGAACCTGGGTCCTCTGTAAGAGGAGGAACTCCTCTTGACTAAGAAGCTATCTCTTGAGACAGGGTTGCTTTATGTAATCCTGGCAGTCCTGGAACTTGCTTTGTACACCAGGATAGCCTTGAACTCAGTGTGCCACCACACCCAACCTTGTGGCTTTCTATGCCGCCTTTCAATGAAGCTAAGTTCTTAAATTTAATACAGTTCACTTAAGCCCTGTCTTGAGCTCATGGGAATGTTTTCCTTTATTTTCTTTTAAAAGGTACCTTAATTTTCTTGTTAGAATCTTGACTTGAAATTAGTTTCTACACGTGGAGCTCAAGTGTCCAGCAAATAGCTAGTGTTCAGCTCATGTCCTGAAACCCTCCACCTTCCCACAACGGTCTGGAATGTTTGCCTATCAAGTTTCCAAGGAGATCTGGAGGCTTCTGGGCTGTCTAGAACATTCCACTCCTCTACTCCAGCCTATGTCAATATCACGGTCTTAATTTTCATTGTACATGTGAAGTATGGAAGGCCAAGTCCTTGAAGCATGTTCTTTTTCCATAGTCTTGATTATGCTTTTTCCTGTGTTTCTTTTTAGATTAGCTTGTAAATGGCTAGGTAAAAGCACTGTTTGATTTTTCGATTAGAATTACATTGAACTGAAAGATGAATCTTCCATTCCACTTGTGTCTTCCCACGGCGGGAATCGCTTCTGTTGTTTCTAGAATGGGTGCCTTGTAAATGTTTCAAAGTACATCTTTTAAGTCATCATTTGGTTATTAGAGGTCAATACATCAGGATCATCTAATGCCTACTTACAATCTACAGGTCCACAGTTTCATCCTCCACTAAACACGAATTTATAACTTGACTCCTGAAAAACGTTCTGAGTAGGATTCTGTGTGGGTATCTTAGGCAGAGAAACAGCGAAAGACTCCTCTCAGGCTCAGGGACCTAGAGTGGTGTCAGCAGCTTAAGGAACCGAGAAGAACTACAAGTCCCGGCAGGCTACACGGCACCGGCTTCTGTAGGCACCCGGTGGCGGAGGCACGGTTTCCTGGAGTTTGGGTTCCGGGCTGCGGCGGGGCTGTTTTCCTTCACTCCGGGTGAGTAGCACTTGCGCACAGAGCCCGGGCAGACCCGGCCGCCAGATCGCGCAGCACGTGGAGCGCCGGGAATCTGGTGCAGATGAGCTTCACGCCGCCTGAGCTCAGGCTTTGCAGCTCTGGCGAAGCTGGGAGGAAACTCTGGCGTGTGACCTTGTCACCCTAACAGGCGTGACCACGTGGCTCAGGTGACTCGCAGTGTCCCGCCCTCTCCGCTGTGACTCTCCAGCTCCGTGCCCTAGCGGTTGTTAGCGTGGACTGGGCACTTGGGTGGCCCAATCTTGAGTGCACCGGAGTAGGCGGAGGTGGAGAGGGACTCCGGGTGGCTCCGCCAGAAGCCTTCATACCTTGGTGGCTTTGTGGGCTCCCACGCAGACCTCTGGTGCGGTGAGCGTGGAGTGGTGAAGAGGAGGGGCCTCCCCAGAAATCAGGTCACCTAGGCTTGCAACCGGCGCCAGTCTGCTTTTGATTCCATGTACCTTGCAGATTTCTGGTGCGTCCAGCTGATGTGAGGGGAGAAGCCTGTAGAAGACCCGTAATACAGCTGTCCTAGACTTCAGTGGCGTTTACTTGCCACCAAGTGGGAAGCAGCTTAATGCTTTGTAGGCGCTCAAGAAATAGCTGCTGAGTTGTTAGGAATTAGATTTTGTCCTGTCATAGTTTTTCTTTAAGCGTCTTCTTGTCGCCGCAGTTCTCAGGCTGTATAGTGGGAAGCAGAATTACGTGGAAGGGCCTGTTACTGTACAGAATTCTGCCTACTCCCCTTCAAACTTCTGATTTTAGTATGGTATTTGAACTCTGGAATCAGCACGACCAACATGAATCCAGGAGATGCGATGTAGCTATCCTGGGGACGATAATTTGAATGCTGCTATTTTATAAGAAAAACCATCCATACATTCTTCGTATTTGGTTATGGTTGTGGATTCCCCCCCCCCCCCTTGTTGGCCAGCTTCACCGTTGTAGCTGTACATCCATGGGAATTGCTTTACACAGTGGAACCCACAGTGGAGCCCATTACTTTATATACATCTATCCATGTAGTTTCATCTCTTGTGTTGTTTTGTTCCTGGGTTATATCATGGCTTATTTTGCTGTGTTATTTGATTGGCTGATATTCAACAGGCCTTGTGGTGTGAGATTTTACTTCTCTTGGAAGAATTTGCATTTTCTTTCTTTCCAAATACGCTCCCCCAGCCCCGGAAGGGATTGATGAACGGAAGGCGTGTCTTGTCCCGGAATACAACAGCGAGTGCACTGAGTCACCTAGGTCTCATTGTCCTTGACAGAGAACCATTGGCCTCCAATTACTTGTTCATATGCACCTGTTGCTCTGTTGGTGGCACAGACACACCTGGATCCAAGCAGTTGGCTCCGTTGGCTCCTTTGGGCTGTTCTAGCTCCAATGGTATGTGCCCGAGAATCTAGTTGTGCAAACTGCTTGAGCTATTCTTTTAAGAACTTTTTGAAATCTCACTCATTCATCTGCTGCGTACCCTTTGCTCTTGGCCTTAAGTTGTTAACACTTTCCTGAGATGAGCTGAATGAAAGAAGGTTTATTTTCTGTTCCTAGGTGAGGTTTATTGTCCTTATCTGCTGAGGAACCTTGCCATTGGTCTGGGATTCCTACTATTTAATTAGTATTGATCCGAGTAACCTCTGGCCATTACACACTAAGAAGTGTAGTTAAAACTCACTCTTGCTTTGAACATTACCACTCTCTGCAGGATGGGGAAGACTGTGAGCCTCTTCAGACCAACTGTCCCTGGGTATGGACTCATCTTGTTTACTCTTTCCAAGAGTATATTTGGGTCTTTTCTGGTTTGGAGAACATTCCAGGAAAAGAAATGGTCCCAGTAATCTCTGTTGGAAATGAAAGGAAACTAGGGTGACTTTTGGGGATAAATAGAATTTTCTCCCTAAGTGACTTTCCTCAGAAGTGTTCTCTCTTGTTCACTGAGGGGGTTGGGGTGGGATGTAATTTTGGGCATTCTCAGGAAGGGGCAGCTGGTAGATGGTACTTGGAAAGGCCATTTGCAATAATGCTTTATTTCATACTTAGTTCTATCCTTGAGATGGACTTTTTCTTTTTTCTTTATCTCTTTTTTTTTTTTTTTTTTCCTTTTACATTTTTCTAGATAGGCTTTTTCTGGCTGTCCTGGAACTCTCTTTGTTCCAGGCTGGCCTTTAACTCACAGAGATCTGATCCCCTCTGTCTCATGATTGCTGGGATTAAAGGTGTGCACCGGAACTCCCAGCTCAAGATGGACATTTAAAAAAAAATGATTTATTTATTTTTATTTCATATGTCTGTATGAGGGTGTCAGATCTCCTGAATCTGGAGTTGTGAACAGACACGTGGATTCTCTTAACTGCTGAGCCAGCTCTCCAGGCCCTGAGATGGACATTTTTTTTTTTTTTTTTCTGACCATCAGCTTCCACTTGTCTAGCTTCCTGATGCTCAGTTTCATGATGGACTGGGTGTCTCCTCTGGCCCAGAGACGAAGAGTTCATTCACACTGATTTGATTTGATTTGATGATTAAACAGCCGTACAGTTCTTCAGGCTCAAATGTATTTATTTCTAGTGAGGAATATTGTGTGATCTTTGACATGCTATTGATTTCCAGATCACCAGGCACTGCCTTCTATAGGCTTGGCTCTTCTGGGGCTTGGTAGCAGGTTAGAGATGATAGTTTTCATCTGCAGCAGCTGTATCTGTGTCAAGCCAGTAGTAAGGACCTTAGTGTCTTGACATCCAAGTCCCTTGAGGCCCCCTATCAGAGAGATGTCATTAAAAAAAGATGGTGGGCCTGGACAGATAGCTTTCATATGTGAGCTCAGACTTGTTGCTTATTCAGAGGTCTTGGATTTGGCTCTCAGAACCTAAATTGGGTGGCTCACAAAGGTGTAACTCCAGCTCTAGAAGATCTGATGTTCCCCTTCTTACCTTCATATGGGCACCTGCATATCCATGTGCACATGCATATACACATTTACACAGACACACACATATATACACACATACACATAGACACACAGACAGATAAACACAAATAAAGACACACAGATATAAACACATAGATACAGACACACACAGACACAGATACATGCACACACAGGCCAAAATCAATCTTAAAAAAAAAAAAGACTGACTAAACACTGGCAGTGGGAAGGCCTAATTATGTCATTCTTGGCCACTTTACTAGCTGAGCCACCTGGGGCTGACCACTCACCTTGGTGTCACCTTGGTGTCCTCATTTATACCCGAGAGGAGCATACTTGCCTCATCTCGCTGCTCCGTGTGGAATACTAACAAGGTGAGTGTACTCTGTGCTGGGACTAGAAGTGTGTGCCCCCAGACCCCACAGAGGCTTGTTGGCCTCTGTTCTGGGCGGAGAGACCAGCAAGACAAAAACTCCTGGAGCGTAGTATGTGGCATGTTGGAAAACTAGCAAGTTGGAGTAGATTGAGTAGAAGGCAAAGTGGAAATCTAGAAGGCAGATCTGTTAAGGCCTTGGCTCTTCATGAATGAGTTGACTTTATTAGGATAGCTGAGAGCACAGAGGTGCTTAGCTGGACTTAAGTTTCTACATTAAGAATCAACTCAGGAAATAAATATATAAATAAAATTAAATTAAAAAAAGAAAGAAAATCAACTCAGGGAAGCTGAGGGTGGTGGTAAGTTTGAGGCCAGCCTTGTCTACATAGTGAAATCCAGGCCAGCCAGGGCTATATAGGCTCCATCTCAAATCAGTCAGGCAAGCAAGCAAGCAAGCAAGCAACCAACCAACCAAAAAACCAATTCGGGGAAGAAAATTACTCTTAATAGCTGCCTTACTGTGCTTACCTCTAAATTGGTCTTGAGTTCTTAGAGGAATGTGTATATCTTAGGGTTTCTATTTATGTGAAGGGACACTGTGACCATGGCCACTCTTAAAAAGGATAACATTTATTTGGGGTAGGCTTACAGTTTGTTGTCATCATGGTGGGAAGCATGGAAGCATGCAGGTAGACATGGTGCTAGAGAGGTAGCTGATAGTTCCACATCCAGATTGGCAGGCAGTAGGAACTGGGCTTGGTCTGAGCATTTAAAACCCAAAGCCCAGCTGGAGAGATGGCTCAGCGGTTAAGAGAACTTGGCTGTTCTTCCATAGGTCCTGAGTTCAATTCCCAGCAACCATATGGTGGCCGACAACCATCTGTAATGAGATCTGATGCCCTCTTCTGGCATGTAGGTGTACATGCAGCTAGAGCATTCATATATATAAAAACAAACAAACAAACCAAAAAACAAACCCAAAAAACCCAAAGCCCACCCCCAATGACATACTTCCTCTAACAAGGCCACACCTCCTAAATCTCTCTTAAGTAGTGCTATTCCCTAATACCACACATTCAAATTTATGAGCCCTGTGGGGCCATCCTTATTCAAACCACCACAGGCTATATCATAATAGTTCTTTTCCTCAGTGTTATGTTGTCTGATATAAACAAAAGGAGAAGGAATTTATTTTGCCTATAGTTTCACATCAGGGTCATTTGGCCTCCCATACTCTTGGACAGAGCATCATGGCATGGTGGTAGGAACACGTAGCAGAGGCTGCTCTCCTCTTGGTGGACAGGAAGCAGAGAGTGAGACAGTTGCCTTACTTTTTCCAACTAGGTCCCATCTCCTTGCTTTTTTTAGAACCTCCCAAAATATTGCCGGCAGCTGGGGTCCAGGTGTATGACACATGAGCCTGTAGGGGGACTATTTCTTATTAAAATCCTAACGGTGGCCATAAATTCTACCTTTGACCTGATGGGCATCCAAGAGAGTTGGTGATGGATGTTAACCATTAAGATCTGCTTTTATCTCTAACAGCCTAGCCTCCATCTGCCTCTTCCCCTAGCGGCATTTATCAATAAACAAATTAATAACAAAGTGGAGTGGATGCCTGCACATCCGCTTGGAATGCAGGTAAAGAAGAGTGCTAACTCGAGCTTTTGAGTAACATCACCCACTATCTTATTCACAGACAGAATCTTACCTCAGAGTTGGTGATTTAGTGGCCGTAGGGTGGGATCCAGCAACCTGCTTTTTGAAATGTTACAAAGGCTGACTTTTGTTCAGGTGTTCCGCTGACCATACTTTACAAACGCTGCCCTTGGAGAGCAAGGCTGCTGTTGTGGTTTGAATGAGAACGTCCTGCCTCCCCCATGTAGACTTATCACTTTGAATGTTTGGTTCCCAGTTGGCAGATTGTTCAGGAAGGATTAGGAGGTGTGACCTTGTTGAGGAAGTGTGTCAATGAGGGTAAGCTTTGAGGTTACCCTCAAAAGCCCATGCTAGGTTTGGTCTCTCACTCCCTGACCCCTGTCTGTGGATCAGGATGAAAGCTCTCAGCTAGAGTTCCGGCGCCATGCCTGCGTACCTGCTGCCATGCTCCCAACTATGGTGATCATGGACTAACCCTCTGAAACTGTAAGCAAGGCCCCAATTAAATGCTTTGTCTGGAAGTTGCATTGGTCAGGGTGCCTCTTCACAGTAACTGAGGCAGCAACAAAAGGAAAGATAATAGATCTCAATGGAAAGTATCACCGAGTCCATGAAAAGTCAAGACAGGAGAGAAAGTGGGCTGGAGAGGTGGCTTAGCAGTTAAGAGTGCTTGCTGCTCTTTCAGAGGACTGGATGTGGTTCCCAGCACCCATGTCTAGCAGCTCATAACTGTCTGCAACTCTGGCTCCAGGGACTCTGGCATCATCTTTCGTCTTCCATGGGCATCTGAACACATACAGACTCACACATATATACATAAATAAAATAAAATCTTGAAAAAAAAAAGGAGTGAAGCAGAACAGGCAGGAAAAATAGGAGGGGTTGGAAGAAGGTGGTAAATTTCGATACAGATACATAAGCTATATTTAATATAAATCTAGGAAGCCAACTGCATGCTCTTTAAAGAAATGGTGTTGAAGGTAAAGGAATGGAAAAAGATGTGCTTTGTGTATATTTAAAGAAAAACCAGGTTCTATATTATGAAGCATGAGTCAAAATAGACTGCAGAGAAAATGAAGACAAGGCTGTTTATAGCAGTAGTTTCCATGCAGAGAGGAAATGAAGTGACAGAACAGGGCCAGAGCTGAAACCTCTGAGGTGATGCCCTGCATCTTGCTTGCTGCCTCTCTGAAGGCTTAGCACTGACAGGAGGCTTGGCGATGCTCCTTTCTTTCTGGGGCCTGTCCCTTGGCACTTGCAGCTGAGTCAGGGCTTTCAGTTGGAAACCAAGTACTCAGAGGAGGTAGCTCATTGGATTCATTGTCCCCAAGAATGTCTGTGTAGCCACCTGGTGTCTTGAGGAGGTTTGAGTAAGGAGGGCAGGGTCTTTCTGCCCAGAGGTATGAGTTTGGTACCCAGTAGGACCCCCCAGGACAGTATGTGGACAAAGTAGCATCAGTCACCTTCAAGGAGCACAGGCTAAACTGTCTGACTGTAGTAAACATTTTGACTATCAGCTAGATCCGGAAGAACTACTGGTTGCTTCTGCCCAGCTACCATTTGGTAGGGTCCTGCCTACTTTTGACTGTGTGTCAAGGCTCATGCTGCCTGTGGCTGTTGCTGGTGTAAAACTAGTTACAAGTGCCAACAGTGAGCATGCCTTTCACGCTTTTCCTCTCTAAAAGCACCCTTCATCTGGATCCTTTACCCTTTGACTCTCTGCTTCTGACCACTTATGATAGTGGTTATGTATCTTTTTGCTTCTCTGCCATCCCACCCTAGAGCGTAAGCGTCACATGGGCAAGAACTGTAGGTTGTTCACCTTCTCCACTCCAGCTAGAACAGCACCTGGTGCTGTTGAAGGAAGGACATTGGGAGTTGATTTGTACCAGGTGCTACGCTAAGCACTTTAAGTAATTATTTCACTTCATCTTAATTTTGAGGTAGGCATTATCTTGTTTTATAAATGAAGAAGCTGAGGTCCCATGAGATCAAGAAAATGACAAATGGTCATACCATCTGTGAGTGGCAGAGCTGGGATTTTAATTCTGGATTGACCCACTAGGAAACTCGTAATAGCTAACTTTCCTTGACCTTCTTTTCTTGCACAGGGCCTGGAGACATGGCCAGAAAGGCTCTCAAGCTTGCTTCGTGGACCAGTGTGGCCCTTGCTGCCTCCGGTGTCTACCTCTACAGTAACAACTACTTGGACCCCAATGACTTTGGTGCTGTCAGGATGGGCAGAGCTGTTGCTACGGTGGGTTTTTCTCCTTTGGGGGTGGCAGAGGCATCACAGCATTACCTGTAGGTGTTCCCTAGGTGCGGCAGGTGGGTGTGCTGATGGATATGAAGACACAGGGGTGTCAGCTCTGCAGAGCTGCAGGCACGGATGCACATCCTTACAGACCTTCACCTCTGTTGCCGCTCTGTACTTGAACACAGAGTGCAGGTCCCTGCTCTGAAGCCTTTACATGCTCCGTGTCTTACCGTAGCAATGACTCAGAGGGACAGTGTTCCTCGGAAAATGCCAAGGACGAAAAACTTTGTGGAAAGAAGACTTGGGCAGTTCAGCTCTGTGCTGCCTTTCAGCTTCCTGTCTGCTCTGAGGTGAACTCCTTGGGAGGCCGCCCCTACCACAGATTCCCACCCTCATGATGTTCCAGCAAGAGTATGGGGCTAAGTGAACTCAGACTGAACACTCTGAAGTCACGAGTCAAAAGAAATCCTTCTTTCAAGAAAAACTGTCAGCACACTTGATCTCGCTCCAGAGAGTTAATCTAGAGAGATCTGGATATGGCATTTATATGTGGATTGTCTGGGGCTGGGAGAACTCTGTCGAACTCCAAGTAGAGGATCTGATTTGAATATTTGACTTTAGATATTTTCTCCAGTGGTTCAACAGCAATATTGTCCTGGTGTTATGTCTTTTTAGAAAAAAAAAATTATATTTTATATTTTATGTCTATAAATGTCTTGCCTGCATGTATGTATGCATGCCTGTATATATGTACACCATGTGCATACCTGGTGCCTTTGGAGGTGAGAAAAGGATATCAGCTCCACTGGAACTGGAGTTGCAGATGGCCATGAGCCATAAGGTACGGGAAACTGAACCAGGTTCCTCCACAAGGGCAGTAAGTGCACTTAACTACTGACCATCTCTCCAGCACCCATCATAGCTTCTTTTCTTCTCTCTCTTTTTTCTTTTTCTTTATTATTATTCTTGTTTTATTATTTTTAAAATTATATTATTATTATTATTATTACTACTACTACTATTTTTTGGCTTTTCAAGACAGGGTTTCTCTGTGTAGCCCTGGCTGTCCTGGAACTCAATCTGTAGACTAGGCTGGCCTCGAACTCACAGATAACGCCTGCCTCTGTGTCCTGAGTGCTGGGATTAAAGGCGTGTACCACCACCACCTGGTTTATCATGGCTTTTTTAACTCTATTCACAACTCTTCTCCCAGAAGCTGCTTTACAGTCTTCGAAGAATAGATTGCCAGCCATACACATCATGGCTTCTCTCCATTATTGCTGCTGGGGGGTGGGGTTAACAGTTGCTGCTGGTCCCCTGCCCATGTAGGTGTGCGCCTGTTTACTTCATTTCCTGAGAACTCAGTGTCATCAAGTGTTCTCGGGGAGGCCACTGACACGGCACCTGCCCTTTAGGGTAAGCCGAGCTAAAGAATGGAATAGGCAGATGGGCTTTGGAATAACAGGATCGGAGGATGAAACGGTTTCTGACCACTTACCGGGTGCCTTCCCGGGCCCGCTGTTTTCTTCCAGCTTTGGAGGAGCCCCTGGGTATGGAGTACAAACACTCCATGTGCACACACAGGTGCATTCAAGAGCAGTTTAAAGCCAGACACATGTCAGGACTGCTGCCATGATCAGATGTAAGAGGGAGCACTGGGGCCTGGGAGTCAGGATGAGTATCCTAAGGGAAGCAGGCTTTGAGTGGACCCTTAAGGTCGACTAGCCGGCAGGAAGGCAGGAAGGTATCTGTGGGCACTTTTATAAATCAGTCACTAAGCTGTGATTTTTTTTTTTTTTTCCTTTTCAAGGATGGATATATTAGTGTTTAAAGGAAAAAGTTTGGGTCAGACAAGCTGCTAATCTCAGTAGCTGCCTAGAAGAGAGAGATGGAAAAGGGAAAGACAAACCCATTCCATCTGAGTTAAACTGGCACGGAGTTAGCTACATGGTGCGGAACGGTGCATTAGGAAAAGAGTGCAGTGCGGTGCACGCTTTGATCCCAACACCTGGGAGGCAGAGGCAGGCAGATCTCTGAGTTCTCGGCCAGCCTGATCTACAGAGTGAGTTCCAGGACAGTCAGGGCTATACAGAAAAGCCAAACAAACAAACAATAAATAAATGAGAGAGAGAGAGAGAGACCCCCAACTAACTGAGAAAGCATACTTAGGCTCTGGCTACCATCCAGAAGAAAATGGTGGTAGAGTAGAAAAAGGAAAAGTCTTGAGTTTTTGACACAGAAAGGCGGGCAGATCCAATAGAGGTTTTCCATTCTCTGAAGGCCTATGGCCCTGATCATCCTGGTTCAACACTCAGTGAGCAAACCTTGCTGATAGCTGGTGCTCGGCATGTACAGGTGGAATGGAATTAGGCTTTAGGGGTGCACAAATGAACATTTTTTAATATAAAACTCAGAACTTAGTTTCTAAGGTCCTTAGTTGCTCAGCACTGAAAAGGAAAGTTTGAGCTCAAGGCTCCTCCGTGCTGGAGAGATATGTGGGAAGCCTGTGATTTCTGTTTGACTGTGGATAAGGGTCCCTCACTGGGGTGGGGGTGGGGGGTTGGCTAGAGGATCTAGAATGGAAATTCATGTGTAATAGCATTCATTTAGTTAGTATTTATTGAATGTCCACCTGTTTAGTGTGAAAGATGCTGGAGAACAGTAATAAGCAGGAAGACCCGGTCCTTGAATTCAGACAGTTTACAAACAAGGAAGTAAATGGGAAAGATAAGTTTGGAGGTGTTTGGTTATGATCGATTATTCCTAGTGCATAAGGGCCACCTGAAACTGGGCCTCCCTGGAGGAGTGTTCCTGAAGGTCAGGAGGGAGCATCCAGGTTAAGATCTGGTGGCTGAGCATCCAAGGGGTGGGGCCAGCTACTCCCATAGAGCTTGCGTCTCTTGTATGGGTCTCCTGCTCAGGGCTTTGACAGAGGTACTACTGTTCTCAGTGCTGAACCTTCTCCTCTCTTGCCTCACAGACAGCTGTCATCAGTTATGACTACCTCACCTCCCTTAGGAGTGTCCCGTATGGCTCAGAGGAGTATTTGCAGCGTCGATCCCAGGTAAGCGACCCCCTGGGACCCAAAAGAGCTGGGCCAGAATGGGGCACGTCTGAAGAGCGGGCACAGCCGGTTTACTTCCTATGGAAAGCTGGACTGAGGACAGAGTGGGCACTGAGGTAGTGGCCACTGGTCACGCCTTAGTACCTGTGAGCGGGACTGCCATCTTATGTCAAACTGGGTCTCCTATGCTAGGGCCATTGTCTATGAAGTGCTCCTGGGAAGGCTGCGGTGTGTTTCTGATGGCAGGAGGGATGCAGGCTGCCTCCAGAGGGCTAATAACTTCTCAGCTGTATTGTTAGGCAGAGGTTAATTTTTTTTTTTTTTTTTCCTCTGAGGAGCACTTGGGGCCTCTTGTAGGAGTGCAGCTCTGGACCTCACACACATCCTCAGTCAGAATGTAGTAGTTGCTGTGGCTGCATGAGAGACACTGGGGAGATGGGAGATCAAACACGAGGTCGAACATGGGGAGGTTGACAGTAGACTGGTGCATTTTAACCGTCCATAAAAGTAACAGAAGTAGAGCGAGGAGCAGAGTGTAATGACACCCTTCCCCCGTACAACTGTCCAGCCTGAGGAATGACTGATGTCGTGTGTGCCACTTACTCCCCTCCTTTGTATGCTCCCTCTGAAGGGTCTAAAGGAAACCTCAGGTGCCATATTGTTTCATGTATACATTCTTCGGTTATGTCTCCAACAGGGAAAGGCCTTTGAAAAACCACACCCATGACGCTGTGGTCACATGTAACAAGACAAGCAATCCCACAGTAACTTCTCCCTGAAATGCCTTTTGAAAGTTTTCATTTAGTTGTGAGTATGTAGGAGCTGTGTGTGTGCAAACGTTGGGGTGTCTTTGTCTACCGCTCTCTCTGCTTGTTTTCCTTAAGCCGGGTCTCCCACTGAGCCTGGAGTGACGATGGTGGAAGGCAGGTTCCATCGGGCCTCCCGTCTCCACCACGCTCTCAGTGCTGGGCTTGTAGGTGTTTGACACCGCATCTGCCTTTTCACCTGGAGTCTGGGAATTTGAACCCAGGTCCTCAGGCTGGCCCTTTTACCGCCTGAGCCACCTCCCCAGCCCTGAGATGTTTGCTTATAGTTAGTTTGTCTCAGCCTGGATCCAAATGTGGCATGCGTATTACATTTTATTGATATTTCCTGAGCCTTTTAGAATCTATAACATCCTTCTCTCTTATTTTATTTTATTTTTTATTCAGTTATTCACTTGTTGGAGAACTAGATCATTTACCCTGTAGAATTTCCACATTCAGGATTTGGCTGATTGTGCCCTCAAAGTGCTATTTAATGGGAAATGCATTCAAGCGGCTCACAATTCAACATACACAATATCTGAAACAGACAAAGTGACCCTTGTTCCTCAGGTACCCAATTTCCCTGCCTGGAGACAATCATCATTTCTTGTGTATCTTTCCAGAGCGATCTGCCTGTGATTTAATCACCCTGTCTTTATTCCTGCCATAGATGATAGTCAGTTACACATCTTTCTCTCTGACTGTTGGTTCTCATACATTAGAGATTGGGGCTCTCGTTTTTATATATTTAATCTCCAGCATTAATGCCTAGGATGGAGAGGGTTTAGTGTCAGTTTCAATGTCAGGTTATGCCTTTGCCTTTGGAGAGGCCACAGAAAGAATCTAAGGTTTATATTCAGAAATCCTGATTTTGTGCCTTGGCTTTGGGAAGATCATCTAGCCCTGCGGAGTGGCTGTTTTCCTTGTCCTTGAACCATAGGGATGCTATTGTACTCACCGAGGATTATGTAGACACCACTGGAGTCAGTGAAAGATGAAGCAGATGGTCTTGAAGGTGTGCTTTCATGAGGACAGACCTGGTGTGTCCCGTGAGTTTCCAAGTCTACAGCACTGATACAAGTGTCCCATATGGCTCATACGGGACATAGGTGGTTCTGAATAAAGGCTTGCACAAATAAATGAACGGCATAAAGTGTTCGTTGTAATATCTCAAGGCCCTTGTCTTTGAGGTGTAGTTTCCCCCACCTCCTTTCTCCATATATTTTATGTTGTGGCCCTTGGAATCCTCCAGAGTGTGTTCTTTAGAGATTTCCAGGGCAGCACTAGAGTAAGGTTTGTCTTGGGGACTCTGAGGAGCTGTGGGGCTGTGAAGAGACTTGTTTGCCAGGTGTAAGTGATCTGAGAGGCAGTGGTACCTGGCCCCTCCAGAAGCTGACAGTTCTGGAGATCTGGTGAGGGAGGGCAGCACGTGGTGGCTGTATGTACTGGCTAACAGGGTGTAGGCTGGTTCCCGGGAGTCATGCCTGAGTAGGGATGGCCATTCAGAAAGCATTTTAAGGATCTTAGTTTGCAGAGGAGAACTATATTGATGTGTGGTTCTTCGTGAATACGCTATGAGATGTGGGCACTGTCCTGGCCAAATCATTCTTCTATTCACCCATCACTCTAGCTGACTTGGACTGACCTATGCCAGGTGCTGCATGAAGCTCAGGAGATGTGCAGGGAAGGAGGCAATCTTTGCCTTCCAGTCACTGCTCCTGTGTGCTTGAGGGAGGCGAAACAGACATGGAAGACAGCTTTGTCTTCTTTACAGCTCTGCTCTGTGGTTTGACCCCTGACAAGCCACTGGCTCCCAGCTAGGGGGTGCAGGAGCCCTGCATGGGGGCTAGAATAGGATGTGTGGAGGTGCGTGCTGGAGATAGCCCCATTTGGAGCACGGAGACTGTAATTGTACTGTTCAGTTCCTCCACACAGGCAGTGCCTGTCCACCTGGTGTGGATTGCTTTCAGTGTCTTTTCACACCCTGAACCCCTCAGCCCTCCCTTTCTTGCTTTCCCTTGCTATCATGAGCGTTTGCCTGCAAAATCCTGCATAGAGACGGGAAATTGAATCCTTGCTATCTCTGTGGCTGGCTTTCTCAGAGCCTGTGATAAAGTCTGCAGAGCCTGAGCTGCATGCAGTGTGCTGGGGTGGGGTCACCTGGGGATTGGTTCTCTGGTGTGAGGGAGGCAGTCTGTGATTGAGTTGGTACCTCCTTTCTGGCTGTCTGTGTCCCCAAATTTTCCTGAGCAGCACAAATATATACAGTTCTCTGCAGGAGCCCTAATCTGATTGACAGGAGTGGGCCTGGGTGCAGTCTTGGAGACTTAGGGGCCACTGTCCTCCTTGTGGGAAAGCATGGTGGGACTGCAGTTTTCCCCCTGGAGACTGGACTCCCCTGTGGTGGCCTCTCTGTAGGTCCAAGGACATGCCAGTACCTTCTTACTTGGCAGAGGCTCATTTGTGGCCTATGGACTGTGGCCATTAATAGTGTCCTTTTTTTTTTTTTTTTGTCTTATCTGCATATTGACCTTGTATTTTAAACATTTAAGAACTAATATTGGTGAAATTCCAGTTTTGAAATCTTTTTTCTCTTTAAATAAAATAATAGACATAATCACTTTATCATATGCGTGCATATTTTGCTCCCATGTATGTATGTGTGCCATGTGATTGGTGCCCACTGAGGTTCCAAGAAAAAATAGGATCCCTAGGACTGGTTTCTGTGAACCACCATGTAGGTGCTGCGAATTGAACCCGGGTCTTCTTTAAGAGCAACAAGTACTCTTAACCAGTGAGCCATTTCTCTAGTCCTCTCTTTAAAATTTTAAATAATTACATTTATGTGTGTGTGTGTGTGTGTGTGTGTGTGTGTGTGTGTTTGTGTTTGTGTTTTGCAGGAGTCAGTTCTCTCCTTTCACCATATGGATCCTGGGGATTGAACTTGTGGTCAGCCTTGGCAGTGAACATGTTTACCTGCTGAGCCATCTTGCTGGCCCTCTCTCCTCTTCAGTGCAATGCT
The DNA here is from genome assembly GCF_907164565.1 of Psammomys obesus. Taxonomy (NCBI): domain Eukaryota; kingdom Metazoa; phylum Chordata; class Mammalia; order Rodentia; family Muridae; genus Psammomys; species Psammomys obesus. The sequence goes on along the minus strand of NW_026596134.1, from coordinate 22,726,661 downwards.
AACAGCATTCTGAGCACTACCTACAACTGCCTCTTGCACCCTTTTTTCTCCCACATTGTCACTATCATAGCATCATATTTTGAGAAGCCGGCCCAAGTCATTTGTAGGTGATGCTGGGCCAGACTCTGGCTGGCACCCACCTACCGTGGCCATCTTCTCTCACCTGCTGAGTCTGGCCACTCTCTTTCGACTCTACTCCTGGCCCAGCTTTTTCTTTTTTCCTTTTTAATCTCCTGGGACTGCATCAGGCTCACAGAAACCTGGTGGAATGGGGTTTACTTCCACTGCTCTGAAGCAACATCACTTTCCAAAGGCTGTGGCTGTAGTGATGTGACCAGGTCCCTACACTTGTGGTGGGAAGAGTGCAGCTTCTTTATTACTTTATTATTCTTTATTCTGAATACCTGTATTTGTGCGTCTATAGTTCCACAGCCTGCACCCATGGGGCTGCTTTCAACTTGTCCCTGTCTTCTGACGCCATGGGTGTTGGGGAGGGTGGTGGTCGTGTTCCCCAGAGAACCTCAGAGCCTGCACCTAATGCAAGGCTCTCAGCAGGGCAGGAACTGCGGCAACCCAGCTTCTGCCTGCTTTTGCCATCTTAGATGCATCCCAGCCTAATGAGACAGGTTCTCTGATGCTAAGAACAGGTGTTCACAGGTACTGAACAGCAATTACGAGGCTGGTATGATGCTAAGGACTCTACTATCTGCTAACTCCCTGACAATCTAGCAAGGTTCTCATTTGTGAAGAAACTTAAAAAACAGTTTCCTCGGTCAGAATTCAGAGTGCCATGTCTCCCAATGTCGTCCTCATAGATAGGTCATTATACTTTGTTCCTCTTTGGCCCCTCTCCCACTGAGCTCACCTGTGTCCCTCCTCCACCTGACTCCTTCTTCCCCAGCCAGTCCACTTCCGGTTGAAGAAACTCTGCCATTGGTTAGTGAAGTGACTTGTCTAGGGGTCCATCGCTAATTACCTCCTTGTGACTGTCATACAAATGACTTAAAATTAGTGGCTTAACATGACAGAAACATATTCCCCTATAGTTCTGGAGGCCAGAAGTCCCAGAACTGAAGGACTAACAGGGCTGTGCTGGTTCTGGGGTCCCTAGGGAAGAATCTTTGGTCTCCTGTGGAAGCTCCAGGCAGCCCATCTATGACTGTATCTCTTCAGTTTCTTCCTCCTTCTTCTCTTTCTTGTAAGGACAATTGGGCTTAGACATATCTCCCTCCTCTCCCAGATAATCTAGGCTGATCACATCTGAAAATTCTCAGTAATCTTGACAAAAGACCTCTTTCCAAACAGGTTACTATTGTAGGTCCCAGGGGCTAGGATGTTAGGATGTGATTGCTTTTTTCTTCCCGTGGCAGGCAGGGGAGGGAAGGTCAGCTGCTGGTAAGGAGCTCAAGTAGCTACATGTGCCCACTACTTCTTGGTTGGGAGCTTTCGGGACTCCTTAAGCTAACAGTGATACAGGCATGGATTTCCCTGAATTATCAGAGAGTGTGGGCTTGACATTCTGTACCCTCCCCTACCATTCATGTCTTCAGCTCTTGGCCATTTCTTTTATAGTCTTTTGGACTGTTTATCTTGGATTTAAGAAGAATTGCACCCTAATGTGTTCAGGAAGTCAGGCCTCGGGCTGTGAGGACAGCTTCATACCTGGGCAGGTCTGATGGATGTGGCATTCTTGCCTCAGTGGCCACACCTCTAAAATAGGAGTGTGGGGATGGCTTTCTCTTACTAATGAAGCATGGAGGAAAAGCGCTGCAGCTGCGGAGGTGGTCTGACTGCTCCTTAAGAGTCGTAGTCGAACAGGCTGCTCTTGGTTCCTGCTTCTCAGTGTTGTGGCCCCAAGCAGCTATTTTCTACCAAATTAAAATCCACTCAGCACTCTTCCTGTCCCCAAATAAAAACTCCTCTCCGAGCTCTTGCCTGTTACAGCAAGGCTTTTTAATAGACTCTGCCTCGTAGAACCATGAGACATATGTCCAATTAGCAGAATAATTTTGCTTAAATATACAGATAAACTGTTGACTGACAACAGTGGCACATGTTTGAGGCTAATTTAAGGCAAAGTAGTTTGGGAACTGGAGTATTGCCTCCTCCCCCAGCTCAACCCATTGTTAGGCCTCTCCCTCCCTCCAGACTTTTGCTCAGGGGACGGGTCTCCATCCCACCATCTGTGTGATGGTGAGGGACATCACGCTGTGCTGCATCATTGGGCAGGGTATCCAAGTATGATTTTTCATCCAGGCAGTCGGACAACCGCAGCTCTGTGAACAAACATGGTATGCTGTGTGGAACGCTGGGTATACAGTGGTCCACTCCCCGACCCCCACCCCCACCCTGAGACAGGGTTTCTCTGTGTAGCCCTGACTGCCCTGGAACTCGCTCTGTAGACCAGGCTGGCCTTGAATTCAGAGATATGCCTGCCTCTGCCTCCTGAGTGCTGGGATCAAAGGTGTACACCATCTCTGCCAGGCTACATTTTATTCAATGGTCCATTCTTGAGGGGACAAGAGGTGAGTAAGAGTTGTGGAATTCACAAGAGCATGTGCTCCAAGGGGACAGGGATTTGGTCTCTCTTGCTGCTGTGTTGCAGCAGGAATATATACTCAGCACGGTAGGCTCAGTATATATTCTTAGATGAGTTGTCGGGAAGGAGCAAGAGATTTTGAGCTCTTTCTGGGATAAAATGTAGTCACGGGATAAAGAACAACTGAAAGTGAGATGGAGGATGGCTCTCTGACCTGGATTATGTCTGAGGAGCTGTTTAAGAGTCAGCAAGGAGGGGAGGGGAGGCTCTCAGAAGAGCCAGGGCAGGCTCTGTATTTCCTGGGGCTCTGTTCAAAAGGTGAGCTGGTTTCCTTCCCTGTGTCTATGTTGCTTTGCTAACACCAACAATGGGCACATTCAAGAGCCTGCAGCCCCCATGTTGGTTCATGGTTAGGGTCTGCACCTGAAAGTGGTGCAAAAGCCTTGTCATGTGACCTTTTGACATTGCTACAGTCTTTGTAGCCATGGATGGGGACAGATGCCATATGGCTCTTGTGTGAACCTGATTCTCATCATGCCTATCTATACCAGGCCCCCTGCAGGGCTGCAGGGTAATGGCAGAATTTGACCCATCCTGGGTGGAGGGGTTGCAACCTTCAGGGGTTGCATGGCAGAGGTAGGGAGGCTGGGGTTTGGGATGGCCAGTAAGCTAGAGCTTGCGGAATAGCCTCCAAGAACCCATCCTAAGGGTGAAGAGTGTGTATGGGCTCACCCCCCACAGTGTAGACTCCACTGCACCATCAGATTTCACTTAGAAACATCAATTCTGAAATAAAGCATTTCAAGACAGCCAATATGTTAGTTTCCTGTGGATGCCATAACAAATTACTATTGAACGGTGGCTTGAAACAATACAGACTTAGGGTGCTGGAGGTCAGAAGCCTAGAGTGATTCTGTGTAGACAAAATGAAAGTGTCAGCTGGTGGTGTTCCCAGTGGAGGCTCTGGAGAGAATCCAGTTCCTTGGTTTTTTTTTTTTTTTTAATTTCTATTTACTTTTTTCTATTTGTTTTCCTTCCTTCCTTCCTTCCTTCCTTCCTTCCTTCCTTCCTTCCTTCCTTCCTTCCTTCCTCCCTCCCTCCCTCCCTCCCTCCCTTCCTTCCTCCCTCCATCCTTCCCCTTCTTTCTTCCTTCTTTCCTTCCTTTTTTTGAGACAGGGTCTCACTATGTAATCTTAGCGGGCCTAGAACTCATCATGTAGACCAAGCTGGCCTTGAACTCTTTGAAATCTTCCTGCTCCTGCTTCTGCTGTGATTCAGGGTGAATGCCAGCATACCTGTGGTGGTTTGAAAAATAAACGACCACCCCATAGGCCTATAGTGAGTGGCACTATTAGGAGGTGTGGCCTTGTTCGAGTGGACTTGGCTTTGTAGGAGGAGGTGTGTCACCAAGGGGTGGGCTTTGAAGTCTCAGATGGTCAGGCAGGCATGGTGTCAGTCTTTCTTCCTACTGCCTGTGGATCCCGATGTAGAACTCTCAGTTCCTCTCCAGCACTGTGCCTGCCTGCATGCTGCCGTGCTTCCCACCATGACAATGATGGATTTGAATCTCTGAAACTGAAAACCAGCTCCAATTAAATTCATTCATTCATTCACTCATTCATTCATTTTCCAAGACAGGGTTTCTCTATGTAGTTCTGGCTGTCCTATAACTTGCTCTGTAGACCAGACTGGCCTTGAACTCAGGTATCTACCTGCCTCTGCCTCCCAAGTGCTGGGATTAAAAGCATGTGCCACCACTGTCTAGCAAATGTTTTCCTTTATAAGAGTTGCCATGGTCATGGTGTTTCTTCACAGCAATAGAAATCCTAACTAAGATGCCTGGCTGTTTTTCTGGCTTTTAGAGATGCTGCAGGTTTCTTGGCTCATGGTCCTCTCTTCCCATCTTCAAGGCCAACAGCATCTGGGTCTGTTCTCATGCTGCCGTCTCTCTGGTGCTTCTCTGCCCATGTCAGATTACCAGTGTGCACCTGGGCAGTGCTGCCAACCCCACTGTCTCAAGATCATGACACTGAGCAGACTTCTTTTCTTCTGCAGGGCTGTGAGCTGCTGTTGGATTTGTTGAGAAAACAAATCTCACTATGAAAAATTCCAAATGTCATTACAAAGCACACAGAGTCATAAAATGGATATTATATCTGCCGCCTCCATCTAAAATATGTTGCTGTAATTCTTTTATTTACTTACCACTGAAGAACTTTAAACTGTAATTTCAGTCTACATCTCTAAACCAGGACACTTCTCTAAGGAATCACAGTGTCATTAGTACACGTAATTAGATTAAGAAGTGTTAATGTCATCTGTGTTAGTCAGGATTCTCTACGTTCTGAACTTCCTAATGCTGCGACCCTGTAACTCAGTTCCTCAGGTTGTGGTGACCCCCAGTCATGAAGTTATTTTGTTGCTGCCTCATAACTGTAATTTTGCCACTGTTAGGACTTGTATTATAAGCATCTGATATTCAGGATATCTGATATGTGACCCCCAAAGGGGTTGCGGCCCACAGGCTGAGAACCGCTGCTCTAGAGGAACAGAACGTAGAGCATGAATGTGTGCAAAGTGAAATAATTGGATTGACTGACCTGGACAGGTTGGGTAGTGTAACAGTAGCTGTTTGTTCATGGGAAAGGCTGAGAGCCCCATAGCTTCTCACTGCAGGAGGATGGATGCAGGAGGCACCTAAAGCCCAGAAGATTCCCGGAGACTCACTAATCTTCAGCCTTCACGGAGGGCCTAAGAAGCCGGGTCCCGTGTTAGCGAAGCATGACGGTGGCAGCAGCGTCACCAGCGACAGAGTGGATGGTCTTAACCACAAAGAAGCAAAGGCGGGCAGGCAAAAGCAGCTCTGCCATTTCCTCAGATCTCTTTATATCTGGGCTGCTGTTGGAAGGTACTGTCCACTCTGGGGACCTTCCCCCTCAGATAATTCTTCCGGGAAAGCATGTCTCTTAGTTGATTTCAGACCCAGTCAAGTTGACAGTCACACCATCTAATCGCTACCTGTGGTCAGTTTTCCCTAGCTTCCCTACGTAATGCCTTTTACGTGTCCCCAAACCTGCTGCCCAGCCTTCTCTTTCCAAGAGTGAGGCCTTCTTGCCTGTATCCTTTGTGGTTTTGTTTCGTTTTCTGCTGTCAGCCATGAGAACGCAAGGCTATATAGACATGAAAAGAGACTGTCATTCCATATGCAGGCCAGTATCCCAAACAAGCACAGTGAGACAAGAGGGGAAGTAAGCTGTCTGGGTGTGTTATTCTGCTCGTGGCCTCAACATTTGTTATTCTTGTCTGTAATCGCCATTCCAGAAATGCCCCCACTCTTCCAGTCGCCAGGCAACTGTGAGAACAAATTAATTATGCATCTTCTCACTGTGTGTGATTAAAGGGCAGATGGAGGGAAGGGTTCTCTGTAGCTTTTCTGGCCACGAAGTTCCCAAATGGATACTTTCCAGATTGAAGAGCGCAGGTCCCCAGCTCCTGTGGGCATCTGTGGAGGCAGGCTTGCTCTTTGCCAGGAGGAGCTTCGAGTTGCCAGTAATAATATTAGTCTCTTAAATTTGCAACTCGTTTGCTGTTTGATGAGTGCTTGCAGTCATGACAGCTCATTTGTTGGGATTCCAGGGATTCTGGGGAAACTTTCTTTGTTCCATACCTTCCTAAATCATTGTCGGCAGTTTTGATTTTACCAGTAAAGAGTAATTTCCTTCAGCCTAAAACTCCATTCCCTATTATGATACAGGTATTGGGCTGGGAGGTGGCTCAGGCCATGCCAGCATGAGGACCTAACTTCAGTAATCCATGTTCAAAGAAAGCCAGATAGATGAGGTGGCACACACCTTTAGTCCCAGCACTTGAGAGAAAGAGGCAGGCAGATCTCTGTGTGTATGAGGCCAGCTTGGTCTACATAGTATGTTCCATGCCAGCTGGAGTTACATGGTGAGACTTTTTATTAGTTACTTTTCGGTTGCTGTGATAAAACACCGTTGCCAAGGCAACTTAAAGAGGGAGCACTCTTTGGTCTGGAAACTGTCTTAACTTCTGTTTCTTCTTTAGAAGTATGGTGATATTATGCACTCAGACTTTCCAGCTCCCAATCGTCCTGCCTTGGCTTAGGACTCACTTTATAGTCTAGACAGGTTTTGAACTTGGGATCCTTTTGCCTCTGAGTGCTGGAAATGCAGGCCCGCATCACCAGGTTGGCTTTAATGTTATTCTTTATAACTATAGCCTCAGTTTCAGTTCTGTGTTGATTTTTGATATTTGTCCCTCTTCTCATGGCACATACGGTGTGTGTCATGCTTTCTCCATTCTCTGTATATCTGTTAATTTTCCATTAGTAATGTTACATATTGTATTTTATCATTTTGGGTGTTATATATATTTTTTTGTTTGTTTGTTTTTATTTTTTATTTTTGTAATGAACATTCTTAAAATTTCATCTGGGGCATTGTTAAATTTCTGGGGATAGTCGGATTTTTATTTTTCAGGTCTTGCTTTAATTTTTGTTAGTTGGGAATGAGGTAGTATTTAAGGTATCTCTGTGTAGTGAGGCTGGAACTTCCTGGGTATGAACAGTACCCACACATTATGAGGCTTTTCCAGTCTGGATGGTAAGAACAGTCTATACACGAGTCCTGGTACTCAGCTCTAATCTTCTGGGGTTGTTCTTTCTCTGGACTCAGACACTTTTTGCATGTGTGTGTGCCAATCAGTCTTCAGGTGAACACCAGGGGATGGGCTCTGTGTAGATTGTCAGCTTTTCTTTAGTGTTATTTGTCTTTGCATCTGGCTTCTCTGCTGTGAACTCTTTCTAGACTTAAGTCCACCTCAACTCAAGGGTCCTTTTCACAGAGACTCTGTAGTAAACTGGGGCCACTGTAGGGGTTGTCCTCCTTCTTTCTACCTTCATTGCTGGATGCACAGGGCTTTGGAAACTACTGTTTTATGTTTTGAATGTGGATATGAAGGAAAGAGAAGTTCCTTTTTTTTGGACATTAAGTTTTATGGCCTGGGAGACTCCCAAGTTTAGAGTTGCCACTTCCTAAGATGGGCAACACTGGGGTGGGGGCTGGTATTTTATGGTCATGGGTGTTGCGAGAAGGACATGCTATGTCTAAGGCACTGGTTGGACATGAGTGTGTTGTCAGAGAGGCCATTGGATCTGCAGACAGGGGAGCAGTCTGGGTAGGTGGTGGTGGTGGTTTGTGCGTTCTGGGCGTGTGGAACTGGGGGAGGCTGCTGAGGAAGCAAAGCTAGAGACTCACGTGCACTAGTGTTTAACTTTCTTTTATCTTTGGATGCTTTGAAGTCCTGGGTCCTTGTAGGCATTAGAAAGGCCTTTCCTCTCACTAGCTGATACTGAGAGAGCTAGTATCTCTCCTGGCAGTGTGACTTTCTTATGCAAACCAAGTGAATCCTTATTCCCCAGCCACCTCCATTCAGCTTTTGTACTCAAGGCCTCTTTCCTTAGTGCTAAATGTCCAGGACAGGTCCCAGACAACTAGGCATAGCTCCCTTGCCCCAGAGCCTGCAGTAATGACTCAAGTCAGACAGTCCTGCCTCACCTTGTCTTCCCACAGGGACCCACAACAAAGGCTTTTGCCCATGCTCTCTACCCACCCTGCTAGTTTTCCGTGTAGCCTTATGTGGCACGCCATGACTTCCAGGGATTGATGACTAAAAACTCTTAAACTTTCTTCGTGGTAATTGTGTCTCTGTTCATGCATCTTGCTATACTTGATTAAAATACTACTGAGGCTCCCTTAGAACAAGTGTAGAAATACTTTAGCTTTGGCTAAGAGCAGCTCATATGTGACCTCACTTCCCAGCAACCTCATGAGGTAGGTGTTGTTTATGGAAGAGCAAGTCGAGAGAGCTTCTTTGCCCATGGTGCTGCTGCTATTCATTGTCCTTCTTGTTGCCTTTGTGCTCATTGTCATCTTCTGGCATATACTAATTGTACAGTGTAATGAGTTTATTATGACATGGCCAAACATGAATACAATAAACCTAATCAGATTGAAGACTCAGTCAGCTCTGTTTGGAATCCATGGCCTTGTCTTTCACTGTTCCTATTCCTTTCCATCTTTTGTGGGGCACTTGTGTATCTGTTCCTTTGTCTTATGACATCCCCAAATCTTGCTCAGTTCTGATGCAACTGCTGTGGATTCAGTCAGATGTTGCTTCCTTCCTGCAAGTTTGGGGAGGAAGAACCCCTGCTCTCAGGCGTTCAGACAGAAAGAGAAAATGGTCCTGCTTGGGCCTTTGCTCCTTTGGCTCAAATCAGTAATTAATCGGCACTGAGTTTATCTTATTAGTCATTCATTGTCCCACCTCTCAAACCACAAACCAAGCTGTCTAATAACAATGCTTTTAATTAATATGAGGCAGATTAAAACTCATTACAGCAAGGCTATTGGTAATGAGGTAATCATAAGGCAAGTTATTGAGCTGGGAATGAAAAGGAAGAAGGAGCCTGAGCTGGGGGACCATGCCAGCTGTTCTGTGATGCTCAGTGGGGATGGGAGGCAGGTGTTGGGCTCTCGGTGAGGAGGTGCTGCACCCATACACCCAGCTGATCAGTGAAGCCAGGTACTGGTAAGGGCACAGCTGGGGTCCAGTGAGCAAATGGGTGCCAGGCGGCAAAGGTCAGAGCAGAAATTGAGAGAGCTCTGAGGGGACCCTGAAGTCTGTGTGTGAGTATGTGTATGTGTGCATTTCTATCTTTTTTCTGCCTCCCTTTGTTCCCCCTCCCTTTCTCTCTTCTTTCTTTCCTCCCTGGCACCATCCCTTACTTTTTGTGTGAGGGCCTAGAACTAGCTAGTCCAGATGGGCCTCAAACTCATGAGCCTCCTGCCTCAGCCTGTAAGTGCTGGGATTACAAGGTCTGTGCCACAGGTGCTATTTGCATTTCTTGTATAGTGATGCTTTAAAGTGACAGTCTGTGAAATTAGGATAGTTGCTCTTACGTTGCAGGACACAGGCTTATTAGACTGAACCTAGTATAGGGAGGGGATGGGGATAGCTTTTCTGTTTTTTCTTTTGAGACAAGGTATAGTCTTGGCTGTCCTGGAACTCACTCTGTGCACCAGGCTAACCTGGAACTCACAGAGATCCTCCTGCCTCTGCCTCCTGAGTGCTGGGATTAAAGGCGTGTATCTGGCTGCATTTTGGATCTTAGCCATTCTGACTGGGATGAGATGAAATCTCAAAGTAGTTTTCATTTTCAGTTCCCTGATGGCCACAGATGTTTAACATTTCAAAAATGTTCTCAGCCATTTGTATGTCACCTTTTGGGAACTCTCTGTTTTATTAATTTTTAGGCATTCATTCCCTGGGAAGATTCATTTGTTTTCCCCCTGCCGCTTTCTATTAATTTCTGAGTACTGGCTGTATGCTAGACCAGGCTCGAGGCTTGATTTTATGTATTACTTTACTTAGCCACAGTGATGAGCATAGTTATTGTCCCGTTTCTGCTCAGGAAGAGACCAAGGCTCTGAAGTTTATTAATGAGGTTTGATGACAGGTAAGTAGCAAAATAGGATTTGGGCCCAAGTCCTTCTGACTCTAGTGTCAAGCCATAGACAAGTCACATGACCCTCCCTGTTTGTTCAGGGGTGAACACATCTTTTGGAGCCATCTAAAATGTATACACTGGATCCAACTGTCAGGCCTACCTTTTCCTAACCTGGTGACCATCTAGTACCTACCACGTGGAATGACAGGGCAGTTACCTTTCCTGCCTGCTGTTGCTGGTTTTGGCTCTGTGGCTGTATGTCCACCGCTCAGTGTATATCTGCACTGCAAGCCTAGAACATATAAACCCCGCCACAAAAGTCCATTTCCGTGCACTTGGCACAGAGGATGCAGGGCTGGGAGTCTGGCCAATGAAGGTGTGGACCATTCATCTCCAGGCTGTCAGACTTTGAAATTGTCACTAAACCCTGATATCCTTAATCATTATGGGCATATCAGAGACCTCTGTTCTGGGGCTGGGGAGATGGCTCAGTGAGGTGCTTGCCTTGTGAGTGTGAGGCTCTGGATTTGATCCCCAGAACCCATATGAAAAGGTGAGCATGGTGATGTGAGCTTGTAACCCCAGTGAGGCTCAGATGAGCAGTGGAGATGGGTAGATGCTTGGAGCTCATTGGCTATCCAGCCTACTCTGATTGGTGAGGTTCCAGCCTGGTAAGAGACTATGTCTTAAACAAAAGGGGAAAGGCAACTGAGGAGTGACATCTGAGGTTGTCCTCACACACACACACACACACACACACACACACATACACACACACATACACACACACACACAGGGAGGGAGAGAGGGAAGGAGAGAGAGTGTCAATCAGAGAGCCAGCCAGAGACAAAGACAGCAGAGACAGACAGGGTCACGGGGGAGGGGGAAGGGATACAGAGAGAAAGACACAGGGCTGAGGAGAGAGATACCTGGTTTCTAGAAGTGATACACAGATTAAAAAAAAAAATCTTCATTTGAATGCTTACTGTAGGACAGGTATGTACTTATATCAGGGCACTGGACAAATGCTTTTGCATTTATTATAGCTGCTGCTGTTTGATGGGCCTTAGTACTGTGGCAGCCATTAGCTCCTTAAAATCCAATCACTCATGTAATGATTCATGTTAAGTGATTTAACAGTGCAGTCCCTCAGCCACACTAGCCACATTTCACGTGCACAGTAGCCACTCTGTAGGCAGCAGAGAGAGCATTTCCATGTCACAGGAAGTTCACTGGGCAGTGCGTTGCCAGCTGGCGCTCATCTATCTATCAGTTCATCTTTCGTGTACCCTGTGTGTATGTGTACTCAAGGATGTGTGCTTAAGGACCAGAGCCGAGAGGGAGAAGAGGTCAGGAGATCCTGGAAGCTTTGTCCATCCAGCATACATGTATGGCTGGAAGATGATGCCAGGAAGAGAGAATCGTTCATTCCTCCATGGATTCCGAGCTGTCAGTAGGCTCAGCACCATTTGGTACCAAGTAGAGTGAATGACAGCCAGAGACTTTGTACAAAGTCAGTAACTTTCCCAAATGTTAGAATGAGCCCGGCTTCTGACCTGAAAGGACAGTGGACCTGTGGGAGTTGGAGCAGAGCAGAGAACCTAGAGTCTGCGTGTTACACTGTTAGCCGGCATTTTTATTTTTCACCATAACAAAATATTTTAAGTTTTCACTGTTGATGCTTCTTCTCTCTGAGTATGTCTGTGTGCGTGTGGGCATGTGTATATGACTGTGTGTTAGAAACTGGATGAAGGTGATGTCCATGTGTGCAAATAAAGCCCTAGATTTAGTGTTTTATAGCCTTTCCTTGGACATTCATTTCTATTTTCTAAATAAGACAACTGATTTTCTTATCTTTAAAGGTATCAACTCTGAACTACTTTGTGAGTTAAAAATATGATGTGTATGAGTAGTTATTATTATTTACTACTAGTGCTGTTATTATCCTGTCAGTGGTAGAGCTGCAAACAAACTTGAGGCGTTAGAGGGTCGAGGCGTAGGTGGAAAGAGTAGCAGCTCAGCACACCCTTGAATGCGTCAGTATATTAGTCTCGGTTAATAGCTGTGAATGCGCATTTTTAGGGGATTGAGGCTCCAACCAGTTAAACTTTGACATACTGGGAGGAGACTGGAAGATCAGGCTGTGTGCAGAGGCTAGCTCAGTATGACATTTGTATGGATTGCATTGGGTACCAGGCGAACATTAAAGTAAAAGATGAAAAGGGGCGTGTGTGTGTGTGTGTGTGTGTGTGTGTGTGTGTGTGTGTGCGTGCCCTAGGCACTGGGGAATCAACAAAGGTGTTTGAGCAGACAGGCAGAAGAAGGGAATGCCATCCAGGGAACAGGCTGCACTCACTTCTCTGGCTTGCCTGTCTTCCTGCAGGTGCATCTCCGCTCTGCCAGGCGTCTCTGTGAGCTCTGCTGTGCCAACCGGGGCACCTTCATCAAGGTGGGCCAGCACCTGGGGGCTCTGGACTACCTGCTGCCGGAGGAGTACACCAGCACGCTGAAGGTGTTGCACAGTCAGGCCCCACAGAGCAGCATGCAAGAGGTCCGACAGGTTATCCGAGAAGACCTGGGCAAGGAGGTACCTTGTTGTTCTGGAGCAGGGAGGGACCAGAATGAAAAGTGTGCCTTACAGAGGGCTCGGGCAGAGTTCTCCCTGCCCACGCCTAGGGTTCTGAGGATCTATCACTCACGCAGAATCAAATGTCTCAGCAACGTTCAGTGCTAACCAGGAGCTAGAAGGAGCCTCAGAGACCCAAGAAATACTAGCTGAAATTTGAGATGTCTGTATTCAGCTGTGTTGGCTGGTAACCTAAGAGGTATTCGGCTGCCTCAGTGCAACACGGTCAGCCCCTAGGGCTTACTGCATGCCGGTAACTGTTGTGCGCTACATTGTCACAGTTGGTCCTCACAGCAAGTGTGAGGTGAGAACTATCACTGACTCCATTTTGCAGCTGAGGAATGGAGGCTCGCACATAGTGCTAGAGTGTCATCAGCCTGCCATCCAGCTTACTGAAATGGCTTCTCTGGGTTGTATCTCATAGACACTTACTCAGCCTGTTTGATCTCCTCTCCCCAGGGATGGGCCACTTACTCGTGTCTGCCATCCAAGGTGCTCCATTGTCTATTGTCGGTGACCTCTGTCCCTGCTGGGTATGGTGTGGAATGCCTTTAATCCCAGCTCTTGGGAGGCAGAGGCAGATGGATCTCTGTGAGTCCAAGGCCAGCCTGGTCTACATAGTGAGTTCCAGGACAACCAAAGGTCATATACTGAGACCCTGTCTCAAAAACTATACTAAAAAAAAAAAAAAAAAAAAAAAAAAAGAAAGAGTTCCTTATAGTAGAGGCACTCAAGTCCCAACTTCTCATATCCATTCTGAACCCTGGAGTGACAGAGAAAAGTAGAGAAAGGTGTTACACTTTCCCCCTCAAGCTGGCGACCTGCGGGATGTGGTTTGTTTTTTATCTGGTGCTAAACTGGGTACAGTTGCTTGGACCCTCACTGGCTTGTTCTGGAGATAATGAGGGATTGGAGTGACCGTTGCAGGTGGCCTGAGTGGCAGGTCAGACCCAGCTTCAAGGTGTGCTCAAACGTGCTGCAATTTGCCCCCCCCCCCACTTGAGACCTCTCCTGGACCCTCATTCCCCTCACACAGTGCCTTGTCTCCTAGAGTTTCCTGAGCCACATGATCTGGAAGTCCAGCCTTCAGCAGCTGATGCTTCCCAGCTATCCTTAGGTTAAAAGCCTGGGCTTGGAGGGGCTACTCGGGGCTTGAGAGTGCCTGTAACCCTGCAGGGGTTCACATCGGCTCACTCACAAACACCTTTAGCTTCAGCTCCTGGGATCTGTTGGACTCTTCTGACCTCCATGGGCACCTGTGTACATGTGGCTTGCATGTGAGCATGTGCACATGTAAACACACGCACAGATAGGCAGAGAGAATAAAATAAAGCCCTTAATGAGTCTTTTGATGCCCACCTGCACATCCCACCTGGTCCCCGCCACCTACCTGTTTTAGGACTGCCTCAGTGTGGGAGCGGCTTGGTGGCTAGCATTTGGGCTTTGGAGCCACAACGTATGTGCTTAATGGGCAGCAAATAGAGGGTTGTGTCTTGTGGTCTGCCCATCGTCTCTCTGTGTACCCCTAGCCTTCAGTGCCTGTGGCCTATGGTCCCTGCTCTGCCTGGAATGCTTTTTACTATATACTCTATCTGCCAAGCGACTCTAGGCCAGTTGTCCAACTGTCCGTCCATCAAGCAAATGATAGGCAGAGTGCTAGATGCCGTTATGCCAAATAAACTGCAGCTTCCCTGGGAAGTCCTTGGCCTTCCTAGACCATCTGTATCAGGTCCATGCAACTCAGCGCTCTTCAAGAGTTGCACTGTAGCTTGATTGGAATCAGGCCATTCTGTAGTAAGTCAGAAAACCTTTAGGGAGGAAGACCGTGACAGTCCATTTTCTCCGGACCTGTAGCGCCAGAATAGTAAGGGATATAGTAGGAACCAATGTTTTTTTAATGGGCAGGTGAGCTCTCCTAGGTTATGCAAGGCAAGGCTGAGGATAGGCGAAGAGGTGGGATAGACATCAGTCCCCCAACCCTTTTTTTCCCTCTGATGCGTGGAGCTGACAGTAAGCATGCAGCACCCAGCTAAAGAGATATCCTGCATACCAACAATGGCTTGGCCTACAGAGAGGCTCATGGTACGACTCTGTGGGGTCTGGGTCTGGCACAGATGCTTCCAAGACTCCCTTGCTCCGAGGAACATTTGCTCCAGAAGGAGAGAAGAGGAATGATAGGCAGGTTGACTTAGGGGGAAAGCTGGAGGCTGGAGGAGCAGGGCTCGGGCAGAGGAACCCTGGGCAGCAGGAACAGGGTTGGCATGCTGCTAGCCTGCATGCCAGTTGCTTCAGGCTGAGGCTGTTGGCCTCTGGCTTCCAGCAGCGTGAGCTGCATCCCCCATCCCCTTTCCAACCTAAAACGAAACAAATCACTGTAATAACAGTGCTGAGCACATCACTGCTGGCACGTGGCAGCTCAGCAGGGGTGGATGTGGGGAGGGGTTGGTAGGAAAAGGTTAACCCTTGGAAACATCAGGGTAGGGAGTTCAGTGGCTCCTTCTAGATCCGGCCAGGGCAGAGGGAGGTGAAAAGTCAGAGGTGTCTGCCGTCATGGTGGGCCCACTCAACTGGCTGTAGGATGTTTGGGGTTGGAAGACATCTCCTGTGGATTCAGGGGGTCTTCTCCAGCTGCCTCCAGCTAAGTAGGCCAGTGGCTGTATGGCCATTGCCCCAGTTTGTCTCTAGTCCTCCTGAGAGAGTGAGGCTGTTGTCCAGGTCAGTTCTGCCAGGCTGTCTCTCACTTCTGGAGAGTCTAGAAACCCCCTCCGGTTTCTTACCACAGGCTCCATAGGTACCCAGTCAGAGCGCCCTTCTCCCTTGCCACCCCAGGTGGGTGGCATTTGTTCTCTGGTGACACACTTTTTTCATCTGTGGGTGGAGGGGAGGTGAAAGGAGCTGTGTAGGAGGCAGGGTAGGTGAGTGTGGGGGTGTGAGGGCGGAGGCAATCACTCACTTTGCCCTCCCTCCTCCTCCAGCCCCTCCCATGACACCGCTTGGGAAGAACTGTCTCGCTAAGGACAGGGTTGTTGGGCGGCACCAGTCCCCGCCCCTTCCAGCTGGAGGCCCTTCTGTGGCAGCCAGGCTCAACCCCTAGTTTCCAGGATGTAGTCAGAAGAAACTGAACATCCTGCATCACCATTTCCCTAGCTCTGCAGACCTTGGTTAAGTTCTAAGGTCATTCCAAGTTCAAACTCTGTGTGAGTGCGTCTACGTCTCAGACTACAGGCAGGAGCTTAGGGTGCTACTCTGGCCCTGACGGCCTAGTTCATGTGTTTCTTTAGGACCATTCTCATCCACAGGGTCCGTGAAAGTCTATTGTGTATTCAAGCCATTACCTGTTCCAGATAGTAAGGGTTGGCCCCAGAGGGTGTTCCCACTGTGGGGATGGCGCATAAGATGGAAGCAGCAGCGTTCCTGGACTCTCTGCCTCAGGATTACATTTGGTTCCGGATGCGTCCCAGCCCGTGGACTTCAGGTGGTACTGTCAGTGTAGAGCATAGGGACTGGCTTAGGAGAGTTCTGGGGCCACTTGGCTAAGTGAAGGGCAGCAGACATTAATAGGAGGAGGCCAAAAAGCTCGTCTCTAAAGAGACAGGGACATTTTCTTCTATCTCAGAAGTGACCTTGGTCTGGACTGAGTTGTGTATCAGCTCCATTCCCTGTGAATACCCATAGGGCCACAGGTCCAAATGCAGTACCTGCCTTGGCCAGCAGATGGCACCTAAGTTCACAAGTCAGGGATGTGTGTTGGCGTCCTGGCCCTTTCCTGGCAAGGGGTGCCTGGAAGGATAACATTCGGCCTGTTTTTATTCTTGGCTATGGTATAAGGAGGTCAGACTAACATCTCTTCATCGTGAATGGGGCGGGTGCAGGTCCGAGTCGTGAGGGTGTTGACCATTGCTAGCATTTGAGTAATTGTCAAAGGGTCTGTGTTTCAAAGGCTTGGACTTTGGGGTCATGGCATTCCACCTGTATAGGAAAAGGCCCACTGTGGGGACTTAGGCAGCCTGGAACTGTCACAGTTACTCTTCTTACTGCTGCAGAGAATACGCGATACTAGACAAGGTAAGGAAGGAGGGGTTTACGTGGCTCTCAGTTTGAGGGTACAGCCGACCCCGAAGGCGAAGCATGGCGGCAGGAGTGCGAGGCTGTCACAGTGCCCCTGCAGTCAGGGGGCAGAGGGCAGCCAATGCTGCTGATTAGCGCCATGTCCTTTTTTTTTTTTTCCCCAGTATGACACCCGAGTCTGCCACACACTTTTAAAGTGGAAAGGTGGATCTTCTTTCTCAACTAACACAACGTAGAGAAATTTTGAAGGACACTTGGAGGTTAATTTCTGTGATAATTCCAAATGCTATTCCATTGGCCACTAAGATCGACCGTCAACATTGAAGGGAGTTGTCAGCCCCTTGCTGTCCCTCCTTGCTTCCTGATCATGAGGCAAGCATTCTGAGCCCGCCCCACTTGCCCTCAGTCTTTGGCCTCTGCATGAGGCTTCGGAACAAACATGAGCCTTACATCTTCTTCATGGGGCGAGGACTCTGGACACTCCCACAGTTCTAACAAGCTGTGACTTGGCGGCTCAACACCTTTTCCTTTCTTTTTCCTTCTTTTTCTTGCTTGTAGCAATAGCTGGAATATGTGAAAAAGGAGCAGTTTCTAGACCCTGGATGTGGCCAATCATGGGTTGACGGCCGTGGCAGAAGATAGGCTGATCAAGGTGATGCCTGCCACAGGGGAGCCCGAGGAGCCTGCAGGAGAGAAAGGGGTCCCATTCAAGCAAATAGGGACTTTCTGAAACCCCTGGCATTTTACCCATGTTCTTTAAAGATGGGTGGGATTACAGAGGTTGCAGTTGGGAGGAGGGGGTCCCTGATGGATGAGATGGGCTTAGTGAAGGTGTAGTGGTTAGAGAGACAAAAGCCAACTGAGTTTTTTTGACTAGACTGCAGTATTTAGAGAGGCAAAAGCCAGCTGAGCTTTGTTGACTGGACTGCAGTGTTTAGGAGCCAAAGCGGAGGCTTTTTTTTTTAGTTTTATTTATTTATTATGTATACACTGTTCTGTCTGCCTATATGCCAGCAGGCTAGAAGAGGGCATCAGGTCTTATTATAGATGGTTATGAGCCAACATGTGGTTGCTTGGAATTGAGCTCAGGGCCTACGGCAAGAGCAGCCAGTGCTTTTAACCTCTGAGCCACCTCTCCAGCCCCAAGGCCAAGTTTTGAAGGGCCTACAATGTTTGTTTCAGAATCTGAGCCCAAGGGAGTGAATGAATTGGAGGGGGGCCTGGGCAAAGGAGGGCTGAAGGGACTGACATATAGGTAGTGGAGAAGGCAAGGGCCATCAAGACACGAGCCTGATTTTCTCAGTAATGCAGTGATTTTTGTTTGTTTGTTTTGTTTCTTCTCCGAGTAGCCCTGGCTGTGCTGGAACTCACTGTGTTGACCAGGCTGGTCTCAAACTCACAGAGATCTGCCTGCCTCTGCCTCCTGAGTGCTGGGATTAACTGTGTGTGTCACCATGTCCCACAGATGTGATTATCTTTTATAAGTGGGCAAGTAAGCTAGAAAAGAGTTTAGGGATAGTGGGACTAGGAAGTGATCATAATGGTTGTCAGCTACACTTGGCACAGCCATCTTTGATTACAGATACACACCTGCACATGTCTGCCCACAAACACAAGTAAGTCAGGATGCAACACATTTCAACAAATGACTCCAGCATGTAGATACAGTATGGACATTCATAATCTTAGCTCTCCAGAGGCTGAGCGAGGATCATGAGTTTGAGGCCAGCTTGGGGTATACAAGTGAGACTATGTTGAATAAAAAGGAAAAGACAACAGAGCAAGCAAAAGATAAATGATGGATGGAGGTTTGTTATTGTCATGAAATGTACTTGTGCTGGATGAGATATTCACCTCTGAAATGTTTGAGAAGCTCAATTGAATGAGGTCGCTGGCTAGACTAGTCTGGAGACTCGAGCCCTTGTTAAGGAGAGCACTTGTATGGTTTGTGCCCTCTGAAACATGTTTATGTTAGTCTTTTGCCATTGAACTCACCTACCAGGGCTTCAGGGATATAGAATTAGCTTTATTTTGTGGTTTTCTATAGTTGCCAGGGATGAATGCTATATGTTGCAAGTATTTAGTGTTCTTGGCAGAACACATGGCTGGAGTTTCTATGGAGATTCAGAAGAAATATGGGAATGTCATTGTACCAGTAGATACACCCATTTTTTTAAAATTAAAGTTTTATTTTTTTATATTAATTACAGTTATTCACTTTGTATCCCAGCTGTAGCCCTCTCCCTCAACCCCTCCCACTCTCACCCCTCCTCCCTCATCTCCTCCCATGCCCCTCTCCAAGTTCACTGAGAGGGGAGGTCCTCCTCCCCTTCCATCTGACCCTAGCTTATCTGGTCTCATCAGAACTGGCTGCTTTGTCCTCCTCTGTGGACTGGCAGGGGGAGGCGGTCAAAGAGCTAGCCACTGAGTTCATGTCAGAGACAGCCCCTGTTCCCCTTTCTAGGGAACCTACTTGGAGACTAAGCTGCCATGGGCTCTATCAGAGCAGAGGTTCTAGTTTTTCTCCATGAATGGTCCTTGGTTGGAACATCGGTCTCAGAAAAGGCTGCTGGATGCACCCATTTTTATATGAACCCACAGGGGGGATAATTTGTTTGTCATGTTTTGTTCTGGTTCAAATCAGAAGTTCAGAAAAGGTAAGAAACTCCTGCCCCAAAGATGTCAGTTGCTAGCCTGGCTCCGTGGTACACGCCTGTAATCCCAGCACTCAGGGAGGCAGAGGCAGGTGGATCTCTGTGAATTCAAGGCCAGCTTGGTCTACAAAATGAGTTCCAGGTCAGCCAGGCCTGTTACACAGAGAAACCCTGTCTTGAAAAACCAAGAAAGCTTGGTGGTCCTGGCCAGAAAGACAACACTGTGGGGTACAAGGACCAGCCAGAACAAAGGCCTGAAGGAAGGGGGGTCGGGGAAGGTAGGAGAAGGGTTAGCCTAGGCAGGGGAGCAGACAGGAGTGCTGCTGGCTCAGGGGAACCTTGGTGAGAAGTCAGACAAAATGGCTCCTGCAGGCAGCCTTTCCTCCAGGCTAGTACCTTTTTGCCAAGGCTGGGAACATTTTCATTCCCATGTTACCCTGGGTCATCCAGAGAAACTGAACTAATGAGATAGGGTTATATGTATCTTTATATGTATACATGCATATAAGTATGTACAAAGATGCGTTGTTTTTTAGAAATTGGATTATGTGTTTGTAGAGGCTAGCAAGTTCCAAATCTATAGGGTGACCCTGCCAGAATCCTAGTAAGAGCCCATGCTGTAGTTCAGGTTCAAACATGAAGGCCATTTGCTGGCAGAATTCCCTCTTGCTTCAGGGATATCTAATTGCATATGGAAAGCAACCTGTTTTACTAATAAATTGGATGGGAAGGTCTGTAATCCCAGTGCTGTGGAGGTGGAGACAGGGGGACTGAGGTTTGGAGGCCAGCCTGGTCTACATAGTGAGATGATGTCTTAAAACCCAAGGGCTGGGTTTGGGATTTCCAGTGTAGCTCAGTGGTAGAGTGCTTGCGTAGCTTTCTAAAGGCCCTGGTTTTGACCTCAGCACTGGGCAGAAGCAAAAGGGAAAATCCGGCTGGAGATACTGTAGTATCTCCAGTACTGTACTGGAGTACTGTAGATTCACTGCACGCAGACAAACCACCTC
Organism: Psammomys obesus; assembly: GCF_907164565.1. NCBI lineage: Eukaryota > Metazoa > Chordata > Mammalia > Rodentia > Muridae > Psammomys > Psammomys obesus. The sequence continues at coordinate 22,706,236 of NW_026596134.1, read as the reverse complement.
AACCCTCCCTGTGGCCCTTGAGGGGACCTGTGTGTTTGTGCTCTCAGGTCTGTATTGAACTGAGGGACAGGAGCCAAACTCCCTGTTGGCTAATCCGTGTTGTGGGCTTGGGCTTACGGTTTCCCATTTCCTTTTCTGTAGACTCTGTTGCCGGTGGGCTTGCTGTGGGTGAGCACAGGCGGAGTGTTAGAACGCTGGGTTCATCCTCCTGCTGCTCCCTGTCCTGTTATACATATGTATCTGTTGAGCTCCTCCAGTGCAGGTTAGTGTCAGCCCTCAGTCGGGGGGAGGATGGGGAGGTGGAGGAGTCCTTGCTCTTAGGGGCCCTTGTCCCCTTGGTCCTGCTGCTCTTACTCTGGCAGGGGCCTGATGAGGTCAGCTCGCCTGCTTTCACATCTCAGCTTGCCTCACTGGCCTGCAGTCATAGGATCACCTTGTTGGCTTCAGCTGTCCTTTGACCTGCTTCTTCTGGCCTGAATGCTACCTTTGTTTGTCCTGGCACCTGGCTTGTGTCCCCAGATTGTCTCTAAAAAGGCCACCAAGTGAGTGTTCTAGGACTGGAACAGAAGGCTCTGGTAGCCATGCAGCTGGTAGGAGGAAGCGGGTGAGCGGGGAGGGGGAATACCCCTCCTCCTGGCTTGTCCTCATCCTGCCTTTCCAGCAGATCTCAATAAAAAAAAAAAATACATTTATATTAAAAACATAATGAAGGATAAAAAACATTTTCCCCCAATAATGCCAAACATCAAAAGGAGATTCTTATCAATTATGAGAGAGAAAGATTTTGGCCATAAAATGGTAATTTAATGAGTAGGAGATGGATGGTGGGAAGCATAATGTCAGCCACAATGGATGGCCTGCCATTAGTCACTGGAAGAGAGGCGAGGCAAGGCCATGGCCACACAGCCTGGCTGGTCCTTTTTTGATGCCACTGACCCTAGTCCTGGCTTCCTTAATCTGCTCCTCTCTCTGCCTGCTAAGTCTCTGCTCCAGCCTGGGAGGCATTCTGTAGCTCTGCCCTTGCTCAGCCTGTTTCCCTTTCCATGTTCAATTTCTGCTCCGGTCTCCAGGGCATCTTCCCTCTGATTATTATAACTTAAATTTTTTTTTTTTTTTTTTTTTTTTTTTTTTTTTTTTGGGTTTGGTTTTTTTTTTTTTTTTTTTTTTTTTTTAATGTTTGAGGCAGGGTCTCACTATGTAGTTTCTGCTGTCCTGGAACTCACTCTGTAGACCAGACTGGTCTCGAACTCGTAGAGATCCACCTGCCTCTGCCTCTGAGTGTTGGGTTTAAAGGCGTGCACAACCATGCCCTGGTTTTTGTAACTTCTTCATGACTCATGTATACTTACTGTGGCTCTGTGTCTAAAGGAGGCCCCACAGTGAGAAGAGCAGGATCTGCCAGAACCTCTCAGCCTTGCAGCCTCTCCCGCCTCGGCTGTTCCAGGTCTCCTCTGTCTTCTTATTCTTAGGCTTACTTATTTTATTTTATGTGTATGAGTTGTTTCTCTACATGCACGTATGTGCACCATGTACATGCCTGGGCCCAAGTGGTCAGAGGGGAGAGTCAGATCCCCTGAACTGGGTCCAGATGGCTGAGAGCCACCATAAACTGCTGGGAACTGAACTGGGTCCTCTTCTGCAGGATTAGCCAGTGCTCTTCACTGCTGAGCTGTCTCCTGCATCTGTACTGTTTCATTCCATCTGCACTTCCCCTATGTGCTCATTGGACTTGTTCTCATTTTTTGAACCCTGAATCTAAACACCACCACCTACCTGCTACAGGGTAGCCACTATTCCAGGTGGAATCCTGAGGGGCAGCTTCCTGTGACGTTTTCTTATGTGGTTCCCTCAGGTCCCCTAGTCAGGATCAGTGGTCCTTTCTGGCAGTTGTAATTGGTCACTTTCCAATACTGAATCTCTCATGGTGCCCAACCTGGACTTGGTTATACAGCAGGTGTTAATAAATGTTGTCCTACAGAATTCTAGAATTGGGTTACTTCTGCTTCCTTGAAGCCCTCACTGACCTCCCCAGGCAGGTTAGATGGACCTTCTTGTGGATAGGAAGCATGTGACTTGGTCTCCAGTCCTATGCTTTGCCTGGTCAGTCATCTGTTTGTCTCTGCGCTGGCTTATGGTCTCATAGGGCAGGTTGGGATTCACTCAGGGCATGTCACAGGGCTTACATAAAAAAAAAAAAAAAAACCTTAGCAAAGGATTGTTAGGTGAGCAGAGCTTCTGTTTGACTTGGTACTGGAATCCTGCTTGGTACTGGAGTTCCACATACTCTCTGTCATCCTGGGTGTGATCCTTGTAGCCTTGGTTTGCTCGTCTGTAGACAGGAGTGATCAGAGCACCTGTGTATTAATAGGGCTGTGATAAGGACAGAAAGACATAAGGCATATTGGCACGCTTTGCCTGGGAAGTGATGTTTTAGGTAAGACCTCAGAAGCACAGACAAGAACAAAACTATAGACCAACAGAATGAAAAAGCTTCTATGCAGAAAACAGTCAACAGATTGAAGAGACAACCTGCAGAGTGGGAGGAAATATCTGTAAGCTCTCTCTTCAACAAAGGAATAATATCCATGGCTTATCAGAAACAAAACAAAATGAAAAAATCAAATACCCACCCCAATAGAAAAATAAATGACTCATTAAGAATTACATGTGATGGAATCGTCCCTCAATCACAGCACTTGGGAGGCAGTCAGGAAGATCTCTATGAGTTCCAGGCCAGTCTGCTCCACATAGTGAATTCTAGGCTAGCTACATAGTGAGACCCTGTCTCGAAAAACAACAAAAGCAAATAACAACAAGAAATAGGCTAGCCTGGAGTGGTGGGCGCATACCTGTAATCCCAGCACTTTGGGAGGCAGAGGCAGGTGGATTTCTTTGTGTTCGAGTGAGCCCAGGATAGCCAGGGTTTATCTGTAGAAACTCTGTCTCGAAAAACCAGAAAAAAAAAAATAGGACAATGTTCTCAAAAAAAGACATATGCATGGCTAATAAGTATTTGAGAAAAAGGCTCAACATCGCTAGTCAGGGAGATGTACATCTAGGTCACATGAACTGGCCCTGGTGGTATTCACCTGTCAGCCCAGCAGGAGGCCAAGATGGGAGGGTTCCTGCAAGCTGGAGTCTAGCCTGAGACACATAGTGAGTTCAAGAGTAGTCTGGGTTACATAGCAAAAACCCTGTCTTAACCCTCAAGCTCTTCACAGCCCACCTCCTGAAAATGAGATATCTCATATCGACTAAAATGGCTTTTAGCAAAAAGACAAGGATATAGAGGACAGGGAATTTTGCCAACTTTCTTTTTTTCCTTTTGAGATAGGATCTTGCTGTGTAGCCCTGGTTTGCCCGGAACTTGCTACGTGGACTAGACTTGTGGGTTCTCCACGGTTCTGGGATAATTGGCGTGCAGCAGCACTCCCTGCCTCCCCTGCACTTTTTGGTCTACCGTGGAAAACCAGGTGGAGGTTCCTCAGGAAGCCTGGATGAGGCTGCTGCAGGTTTCAGTAGTCTGAAACTGCAGGTTTCAGTAGTTGTACTGTTGGATCCATCTCTAAAGAAATCAGCATGCAAAGAGACATCTGTATGGTCATGCAGTATTCATGATAGCCAAGATACGGTACCCATCTAAGTGCTCAAAAGAAAATGTGACCCATACACAAGAGAGAGGATTATCCAGCAACAAAAAAGAATGAAATTGCAACAACATATCATTGTGAGATCACTGCGTTAGGGGAAATGAGCCGGGTGCTAAGGGGCAAATGCTGGCATGTTTTCTTTCACATATGGAAGCTGAAGAAATCTGCCACCTACAAGCAGCCAATAGAGTACTCGGCAGGGGTCGAGAAGGGTAGTGAGGAGGTAGGGAGATGAAGAGGTTGGGCAGTGGGTTTGGAGTTGCACTTTGATAGGAGGAGAAGACAGAGTGGTTGGGAGGGGAGGTGGGTGAGAGGGTGACCACAGTTTGCAGCACTGTACCGTATATTTCAGAATAGGAGAGAAGATTCAAATGTTCTCAGCCTAAAGAAACAGTGACTGTTCCAGGTGATGGGTCTGCTGACTGTTTTGATTTGATCATTACCTGTTGTATGTGTGTATCAAAGTCTCTGTGCCCTCATAAGTATGCACAATTAGTACATGTCAATTAGAAAAAAAGACAGCCATCTGGAGCACAGGGCCTGCTGTAGAGGAAATGCCAGGAACTGTCAGCTGTGTTTCTGATGTATCGAGTCCTCATAGCATATGCAGGAAGCTCCTAGTTCCGGGTCTTTCTGGGCTTTGACAAACAGCTCTTTCCTTTCAACCTGCTTGTCCATAAGCAAGTGCATTAGGCAGAAGCAACCCATAATAACCCTGGCTTATGTGTCATAAGGACCATTTTAGTTTGGATTTCTATCATTGTGAAGAGGTACCATAACCACAGAAACAGTTTTAGAGGAAAACATTTAACTGGGGGCTGGCTTACGCTTCATGGTTTTAGTTCATTGTCACAATGGCAGGAAGCATGGTGGCACAAAGGCAGACAAAGTGCTGGCGAGGAGCTGAGAGTTCTACGTCTGGCTCCACAGCAGCAGGAAGAGACAATGAGCCACTAGACCTGGCTTGAGCTTCTTAAACTTCAGGGCCCTCCCCCAGTACCACAGTTTCTTCCACTAGGCCACACCTCCTAATAGTGACACTCCCTATGAGCCTTTGGGGGTCATTTTCTTTCAAAGCACCGTAAGGTTCTGCTTCTGGTTCAACCCTGCATATCCTAAGCAAGGAAACTTGCCTGGAGAGGCATATCTGGGCAGTAAAAAGGGGAGTTGAGGCCACGTGTCCCTACTCTTGTATTCTTCTTCCTGGACTGTAATGGGCTAGGGTGGAAGTTTAGTGTCTCTTGGGGGCTGGTCCTGAACAATCAGGCTGGACTCCAGGTTCCAAGAAGCTTCCATTCCTCCCATTGAGGCCTTATGGTTTCCTGTGGACTTTGAAGAAAATATATTTTCATTCACCCATCGCCCAGGACCCTGGAATCCTTGGTGTTTAGGGGTAGGCATCTCCCCTGTGCTGGATGATCATGGGTTTTCACCCCCCTCCTCAGGCTGTAGTTCCTGGTTTGAGAAGAGACATCTCTGTTGTTTTTGTAAGAGCTTCAGTAACTGTCTGCCCAGGCAGGGGCCTTGAAAAGACAGACTCACTCTCTCCTGGTTCCAGAGGCGGCTGGGAATTAGAGGTGGAGCTGGCCTGGGCTGCCTCCTCCCTGCTGCAGGATTTGGGGAGGGCCTGCTCTTCCTTATCTAGCGCCTGCCAGCTGCTGCCAATATTTGGAGTTGGTTTGCAGTGACATGGCCTGAACCTTAGACTTCTTTGTCACTTGGCCTTTTTATAAGGATACTTGTTATTAGACTGAAGGCCCACCTTGTTGCAATGTGTTTGACCTCATCTAACTTAGCTCATTGCAACTCAAGGGTCTTAACATACATGCTGAAGTTTGGGTGGGGGCGGAGCACAGACCTGGAGAGGGGCAGAGGGGGGCTTTGGTACAGTCTTCCCGAGCTCTCAAGTCTCAGTTTCTCTCTGCAAGTCATCCTCACTACAGTTGATTTTCTCCACGACCAGCTGCCCTTGGCCATGCCCCCAGGAAAGAATGAGCCCACCTTGTTTCACTTTGTAACATCATAGATCAGGACTCCTAACTTGGTCTTGTCCGGTGTTCCACAGGGTTGAATAGTGTCCACTGGCATAGGCCACCTTGGGAAAGAAGTCACGACAACAAGAGTGTGAAGCAGCTGGTCACGCTGCACCTGTGGTCGTGGAGCAGCATGAGGCAGAAGTTTGTGCTTAGCTTATTTTCTCCTCTTCTGCTGAGACCTCCTTCGTTGTAAAGGTGCTGTCCGTTAGGATGAATCTTCTCATAACTCAGTCAGTTCAATCAGACACACCCAGATTTGTCTCCTAAGTCATTCTAGACCCTGTCAAGAAGATATCCTCATATTCATACTTCCTAGTTGAAGAATCAGAGGCCCTGAGCCATTAGTGGGGGCCATAGCCACAAGTAAAATATCAACTCAGAGAGGGGGAGAGAGGGAGAGAGACACATAGAGACAGAGAAGAGAGAGGAGAGTGTGTTTGAGTTCTTGACCAGGCACGTGTGCATGCAAAGCCTGGGACCGCTCTGAATATGTTTTAGGCAGAGAACCAACAGTGAAGGACCCAGAGAAGGGACCTGTGCCCTGCCATATGGGGAGGGTCTGTGGAGTGGGGCAGGATTGCTGTTCCTTCCTCCTGCCAACTCTAGATCTCAAGAGTGTGAGTGCCACCAGCTGGGCAGGAGTGGAGGACAGATGGTATGGTCATGCTGACAGCTGTCCCTGGGCCCTCCAGAGCTGTCAGGGGGGCTGCAGCATCCCCATCTCCCAGAACAGAGCCCGTGGCCTCCCTCGTCTCAGTAGCAAGAAGGGGAATGGCCCTGCAGGCTGCTGGGCCCAGAGCTGGTGATTGGCTCTGACGTCTTCCTGTCTCCGTGTGAACCAGAAGTGGCCTTGTTTTTGGTGATGGTTCAAGAAGAGAGGGCCGGGAGGTGGGGTTTAGGCTCTGCCCATCTACCAGCAAAAAACATGGCTGCCAGCATGGACCAAGTGCTTGCTGCGTGGTGGGTATGCATCTCAATTTGGGCACTCCAGGACAAGCCTTCAAGAGAATCTGAGGGAGCTCTGAGCTTGCCATGTGGAAAGTGGTCGTGTGGCTGAGGGAAGAGGAAGCAACTGGTGACCCCACGCTCTTAAACTGGCTGCCACTGTGGGCAGAGGGGGCTTAGTCCTGTGAAGTAACTGGGAGATGGTGCCACACATCCAGGGCAAGGGGAAAGTCTTGGCTCCTAACTCCTACATCCGGTTTCCTGTAGGAGCCCTGTGCTTTTCCACAGGGGTCCTGGCAGGGTAATGCTTTCCTGTGATTCCTGAGAAGAAGGTGGGCAGGCAGGTGAGGGACTCCTATTGCTGCTGCTGCTGCTACTACTGTTTGTTAAGTGCCTCCTCTGTATGAAATGGACAGTGGGTATTTTCAAGCATGCGGTCAGTCCCATTTAGTCCCAGAGCAGCTCAGCAAGGTGTGTGTGTGTGTGTGTGTGTGTGTGTGTGCAGGATCCTTTACTCCAGTGTTCTTAGTTGTGGAAAGTGCATCCAGATACAGAAACATTGGATGACTGAGGGTCACACATCAGTGAATGTGCCAGGGACTGGGCAGATGAGCTTGGTGGGCATGTGACTCCAGAGACACGCCCACTTTAGTTACACAAGCTGCCCCTAAGAAGAGTTGTGCCTGGTTCAAGGTCATGCTGATGAGATGGTGAGGCTGGACTCAGCCAGCACCCAGTCTGCCCATGATGCTTTTCTCCTTGCTCTGATCTCACCTGGATCTGCCATCTTGCCTGCAATGCCAAGCTGCCCTTGGACCTGCTACCTCAAGAGCCAGTCAGCTAAAGACTAAGCAGTGGCTCCAGGGAGTTCAAGGACAGATAGTCAGGCTCTTGTGTGTTCCTCTGGAGAAGTGGCGCCCTGTGCTTGCAAGCTGTGGTGGCTGGGGTGTGCTCTTCCAGGAAGAGCCCCCATCACTGTTTCTCCCCACCGGCTTTCTTCCTGATGCTGCCCTTGGGCAGCAGAGGGAGGTATGTTCGCCATGTCTGGCTAATTTATGTTCACCGCTGAAACAATAATGTTTAATCTGGAAAGGGCTAATCAATTTTTTATGCTGATTATGAATCAGCCAGGTGGGCCTGCTGCTTCATTCATGGAGCTTTGGGAACAATTCCGTTTCCTAGCCTCTATGGTAATACGTGCTGGGGAGATTCTGCTTTAAGGAGAGCCCCTCCGTGGTGCCTGTATATCGGGAAGAGAAAGAGTGTGTGCCTGTATATGTGAATCTTTGTGCATGTACATGCTTACATAAACATATATGTGTATGTACATGTGTAGGTATGTATTTGTGCCTATGCATGGTTGACGGTATGCACCATGTGCATATGTTTGGAGGTGTGTGTCTCTGTGCAAATGTGCAAGTACACACATTTGTGTTTGTATGCACATATATTGCACATGCACACACGTCTATGTATATAAGCATGTCTGTATGTATGCACATGCAGATATCTGTATTTATACATGTGTATTGCATATCTGTTTACATGTATATGTGTGTGTGTGTTTGTGTATTTGTGTGTCCATCTCTATCCAGGAAGGTAACCTGACTCCAGACGGAGAACCAGACTCGGGTATGCATGTGTGTTTGCATAGGTACATACACTCATGTGTCAGCTTATTTGCCTGTGTGCAATAACACCTGTATTTAACCAGGTGTGTAGACTGAATCTGTAGAGTTCCAGGCTTTTGTATACATGCTTGTTGACTATGGGCACATGTATGTTGTTGTGCATAGGTTGGTTGCTGTGGATCCTTGAACATAGTTTGGAAATTGTAAGTTGGAAGGAAAAGGTTACAACATCATGGAATTGGAAAGGTCAGTGAAACATTCTCCGTTTGTAATTTAAGAGTGGAGACCAAAAAAAGGTAAAGCGACTTCCGGAAGTGAGCAGCATGATGACAGTGTAAGTCTACTTTCACCCCTGTACCCTGCAGTGGCTGCACATGCTTCCACGGTCGTGTGCATGGGTGAGAGTCAGAATCTCGACTTTATGAGCTGCTGGGGTTGGCTGGCCCTTTGGCTTTGCAGCCATCCTGACATCTCTGAGAGCCGACACTTCAGGGAACTAGACGAGGTAGTGACACGCCGCAGTATAAGGCCAGTGTGGCGTGAGAGAGAGTTCCCCCGAGCTGCTTCCAGTGCACCTGGATGCCCCAGGAGTGTGTAGAGAGGGATGAGCTAGGGCTTTCTGGAGGAGGGAGTGAGCAGGATGTGGTGTAGAGAGGAGAATGAGCAGGAAGGCTGTGGAGCATCAGTACACGGGTGACATGGCTGAGCTGGCTGACAGCTGAGGCAGGACAGGGTGTCACTTTGGAGGGTCACCCCAGGGAGGTATATGATATTGAGAGAAAGCAGGGAGGACAGTGTCTCTGAGTGTGCACAGCTCAGGTGTCCAAGGCTGGGCACTGGGGTTTGTTGTCTCTGTGTGGGTATTCCGTTACTGCTTAGCACTCCCTGACTCCTCACCTGGAACTTCTGTTGTGTGGCCCTGTGTTATCCAGCTGAGCAAGCTTCCATGAGGGAACTCAGTTTTTGGTTATGGGGATCACAACAATAAAATTTCAATGACACTTGCCCAAGTGTCACAAGGAGAAGCACACAGTGTTCTGGAGAGGAGGCTCAGGAGGTGAAGCTGGGATGTTTGGAAGTTGTTATCCAAGGGTAGTTAAGGGACAGAATGATGTGACATACAACTGAAACTACAGAGGCCTCAGGGCAGAAACAACCTGGCCAGGGACAAGAAGGAGGTGGTGGCTGCAGGCAGGGACTCAAGAAGTGACCTGGGTGTGTTAAGGGAGATCTGAGGCTGGTAGCCATTCGTTGGCCCCATGAAGAGCACAGCGTGGTCTAATTGTGGTTGCTGGTCTACGGAACTGTCTGGGAGACCAGCTAAGTCTCTCTTATAATCATCCAGGCAAGAGGTGATGTTGGTTGGATCATGGCTGGGAAGCAGGAGAGGTTGGGTGGGCATACTTGGTGACTGAATTAAAAGCGGGAGGATGTGGACATTGCAGGAGAGGAAGGCACCAGGATCTACCCTCAGGGTTGGGACATGAACAGTGGGAACCTCAGTACTGAGTCCAGTGCTGACGGGCACAGTATAAAAGGGTGTCACTTGGCCACCTGAGGGAGAGTCTCCTATAGCGCTGGAATTTACAGTTGCTTCCTATCTGCAGGACAGAAACCAGTAGTGAGGGTCTGAGTGACCGGGTTCATGTAGGAATGGATGCTCAAGAGGGCCTGAGGAGATTGCTCAGTCAGTGCAGTGCTTTCTTGCAAGTACGAGGATGTGAGTGTAACACCCAGAACCCGGGAAAAGAGTGAGATGTAGTGCGCTTGTAATCCCAGCGCTAGGCAGGCAGACACTGGAGCTCCCTGGCCAGCCAGTCTAGTTTACTTGGCAAGTGTCAGACCAGTGAGAGACGGTGTCTCAGAAAAGGTGGACGATGCCTGAGCAATGGCACCCAAGGTTTTCCTCTGGACTATGGAGGGCTGTTCACACACATACACTTAGGTGTCAGGATTCTGGATATTTAAGTTGAAACAACACGGTAGCACGCTGGTGCCATGAAAACTTTGGGGCGTTTCCCTGTAGTCAGGTGTGTGGAGGGAGAGACTCCTAACAGCAGCTGGAGAGCCTGTCAGTGGTGTAGTCAAGTGACAGAAGGCTTGTGGGGCTATGGAGCTCTCCATTAGGACCTGAGTTTGGTGGCTGCTGATTACCTGAGAAGCTGGAGAGACAGTGGGCCTCCTGCAAAGGGGGTGGGGTGGGGTGGATGCCACTGAAGCCCCATGGGCTTGGCCTTGGCCCAAGGGCTTGAGAAGGGGAAACCTGAGGAAACAGCTGGCAACAGAAGACCCTACGCCCTGGGAGGGGAAGTGAGCTGGTCCTCTATGTCATGGGTGTCAAGAAAGCTCTGGCATCCCCTCCTGGATCCATTTCATCGGATCCATGTTTAGCCCATGTTGCCCTGGTGTTGTCCCAGTCTGGCTGGTCTGGCACAGCTTTGTCCTGGGCAATGTGACAAAAGGCTAAGAACTGCTTTATACTTTGGAGCTCATATTGTGTGCCAGGGGTCAGCAGACACTGAAAATGGCCTGCATAAGATTCCTGCTGCTGCAGTAACAACTCTGCACATTTAGTGGTTTCAGTCAACACCTGCTTATTGTATTTCTGCTTTGTGGGGTAGAAATCCTAAAATTAAGATGTTGGCCAAGGCACATTCCTTTTGCAGACCCTAGGGGGACTCTTTCTTGTCCTTTTGTAGCTTTTGGAAGCTGGCTACGTGTCTTGGTTTACCGCCTCTTCCTCTAGTGAAAGAACAGCATCTTCAAATCTCAGCCTCTCACCTTCGTTCCTCTCTTTAAATCTGACCCATAAGCACTCCTCCATCCTCTCCTCTCTTCCCTTCTTCCCATCTTCCTCCTTTTCTTCTATTTCCTTTTTTCTTCAGTACTGGGGATTGAATCTAGGGCCTCATGCATGTTTGGCAAGCCCTCTGCCACAGGGTTATACTCTCTCCTCTTTTATATTATTTTTAAAATTACATTGTGTGTGTGTGTGTGTGTGTGTGTGTGTGTGTGTGTGTGTGTACACATGTGGAGGTCAGAGTACAATGTATGGGAGTTGGTGCTCTCCTTTCAGGATGTGGGACCTGGGGATTTAAGTTAACTCGTCTGGCTTGGTAGCCAGCGCCTGTACCTACTGAGCCATTGTGACATTGGGTCCTGGTTGCTCTCCTCACTTCATGATCTCTCACCTCATCTTACCTTGTTCAGAAAACATTGTACCCAGAGGGCCATCTTCCCAGCCCCGTAGCTGTGGTATGCTCTCCTTCCTGTGGCCTCAGTAGATCTGCAGGAATTGAGTTTCCCTTGGCCTTTTAAATTCCTGGGCCCTGCATCATCTTCACGTGGAGAGTGAGTCTAGAAAACTCCTTGCTGCACGCATGTTCTGGATTCATTGCTCTGGGTTCTGAGGCATGGGAGCATGGCTTAAGCATGCTGATACTTCCTGAAGCTCAGGAAGCCTGGCCCAAGAGCAAACCTTAAGTGTACCCACAAGCAAAAGACATCGTTTTGAGTCTAGGGACATCTGAAGATGGGTGGAGAAGGCCTGTGGGGTTTCTGAAGCTGAGCCTGTTAGGTTTCAGACTTCATGAGCGGCACAGAACACCAAGCTTGCTCTCTTGTGATCAGGATCTGTGGTGAGGAGCCAGGAAACCTCAGTTGGTCTGGATTTTGTATTGGGAGCGACTTGCCATCACATCGTTGGCTCTTGTCACTATGTGCCATTGCTCACTTCGTAGTTCTCTCCCTTGGAAGGCTCTTCTTTCTCTCCACTAGCAACTGAGCTGACTTCTCAGTCTTCAGGTCTAATCCTGGTTATGTTCTCAGAGAAGCTCTCTGCCATGTCCAGTTCAATGAGCACTGGCTCTTTGTTCCTCTCCCTTCACAGTGCTCACAAGGACCAGTCATTGCACTGTTCATCTGCCCCCACTTTCCTTTATGTTCTGCTGGTGACTTCAGCAGATGGTGGCTGGATTCATTTTGTACTTACTCCCCCTCGAGTCCTCAGGAGCAGCCACAGTGCCCTGCGCATGTTAGTCATTTAGGAAATTCCTATTCTACGTGTAAAAGAATAATGACTTTTGGTGAATGTGTTGATAATAGCTTCTCTAGATAATCTCCAGAGGGAGCGAGGAATTAGGTAAGGGTGCTTTGAGGACACCAAATATTATGCAATATGACAAGATAACGTGTTACCTGTGGTTGATCTGAACATCCTGTTTCTGAGAAGCTAAGTTCTCGTAATCCTCTCTTGGGCATACCTAGGTTCAGAATCAAGGAGGTGGAAGGCTCTTATGTGTGCCAGCTGGCACTGGAAGGCAGAAAGTTCCAGACTTCTGGTCCTCTGTATTGGGACTACATCTCGGCTCTGTGGTAGAACAAGAGCACTTAGCTTGCCTAGGTGCACTACAGCTTCAAGAGTGGCTCATTGCCTATGCTCTGTCCACCCAGGGGACACCTGCTCCAGCTGTGCCCTGCTGGGGGCTGGGAGGAGTGTCATGATTTCATAATCTTCTTTATCTAGGATCTCTGGTCTCTCATCTCAGAGACCTCTGTCATAGGCAGGAGCATATACACGCCAACCTCGAAGGCTGTAGGAGTTATTAAGATGGGAAAAATTGAAGGATTAGATTTATGACAGGCAATGGTGGATTATGAAGAATAATTTATCAAATGTCAGTGCCTGCAGCCTCCAATTTATAGAAGATTTGCTTAAGCTGAGGAGATCTGATTGGACTGCCCCTCCCCCACCACTAATGAATGACAGCTCTAATGGGCTGGCTTCCCAGACTGGCCAGCCACCTTGGGTGTTTATCTGCCTTTTATTAATCATTATTAACATAAAAAAATCTGTAGAGTTTCTTGAGGCACAGTTCTTAAGATACTCAGTGCCAAGGAGGCTCCCTTGGCTCCCCTGAAGGAACTGTGGTCACTTTTGGGAGGAGTTTCAGCCACCTTGGTCATTGCGAAGGTCCCAAGCCCCTTTTCCATGATGAGTCCAGGGAGCTTAATCTCAGCTTTAGACAGTCACTAGGAAGTACTGACTGAGCATACTTCCGTGTCAGCTACTTGGGGTACAGTGATGGGCAAACCCAGAAACCTCTAGTTCATGGGGGACGCGAAGACTGAGGGAATACAGCAGGAGGCGAATGTTGAGCCATGGCCACTGTTCACAAGGAGGGTGCATGAGCTCTGAGGATGCATTCAGCAGGTTTCTCTGAGGAGGTAGCAGTGAAGGATTGCCAGGGAAGGTGAGCCTTCCAGGTGGAGGGCGTACCACATGCAAAGACCTGTAGGGCGAGGGAGGAGTAATCTGGGTTTAAGAAAGCCTTCTGGTCAGGACAGAGGCAGGAGGTTGAAAAGAGAAGCAGATAGGCCCAGCCCTGGTGCCTCTGCTAGGGATTTGGACCATAGGTAGCTAGTGAGGGAATTTACTGAGAAGTAACACAAACCAGTTGTGTTTGTGGTGGAGGGTAGATCAGAGAAGATAGGAATCTAATTGCATGAGTTGCTTAGGAGGCCAGTGCAGCCTCTGGGCAAATGAAGACCATGGCTTATGTTATGACAGAGCAGGATGGAGACCAGCATCTCTGACTGTCCTGTGCTGTGCATAATACCACTGTGTCCTCAAGGCGGAGCCATCTTGCAGGCACGATGCACTCCTTCTGCAGTTGTTGGGGGCCTAGGGTACCATCTATACCCGATAGGTGATGACATCATGCATCAGCTCTACAAAATCATTTTTCCAGTAAACATTTTATAGGTGAAAAAGGTAGGCAGAGGGGTATGGGACCTGTGTGAGCTGGTACACCATGGAATCAAGATTTAAAGCTGGATATTCATCAGCATTTGTCTTGGAATCTCCTCAGTGCACTGCCTTTCAGGTCTGAGTGTCCTGTCCAGCTGTTGAGCATGTCCCAGCGGCGTGCTCACCGCCATCATGGAGGGTTCCTGTCTCTGTGTCCTTGGTGTTTGCCACCATTCTGCAGGGGGAAAGAAGCTTGGAGATGTAGCTCAGTTGACGTATCGCTCTCCTAGTGTGCAGGAAACCGTTCTGGGTTTGGTCCTCTGCACAAGAGGTACACCTGCAATCTCAGCACTTGGAAGGGGGATTAAAGGAAGATCAGAAGTTCAAGGTCATCCTCAGCTAGGTAGTGAGTTTGGGGCCAGCCCTGACTACCTGAGATCTTGTGTTCAAAATGAAACCAAACGAAACTAGTAAAATTGTAGCCAACCAAGCAAAAACAGAAAAGAAAGAAGAGCAAGCAGTAATAGAAAAGGAAGATGCTTGGCCTGAGTGCGGAGTTCCTTGGGTGAGCCAGGGGGATGGCTGCGTAAGTCTGGAGCCATCAGTGACAGCAGGAGTTGCACTGGGATGGCCTCCTCTCAGAAATATTGGCAAGCTGACCTCAGATTCTGCTGCCGGCTCCTTACTCCCTCTCGGGTCAGTGACAGCAATAGCTAGGGGCTCGGCAGAGCTGACAGGATGATCCCTCAGAACCCCAGGGAGGACATGCCGTGGACTGTGGAGGTCCACATACTCAAGCTGTTCTTGCTGTTGGGATTTTCCTTAGGTTTAGGTGGTGGCTGTGAGTGGGAAGCTGAAAGTGGGGATGTCTCACCTTGAATGCAGAGGTGCAGAGGAAGACTCCTTGATGCCATGTCCTCTTCTTGGTCACCCAGGGTCTGTGTGGCCATACTTGAGGTTTCCTTGCCTCAGCTCACCAGGTGTGGCTTTCAGGATTAGGTGAGTGCAGGTGTGTTGTCTGCTGTAGCAAGCACTAAATCCGAAGTCTCGTTAGGGTCAGAAAGACGTTTTGTTAGCTCAGTGACATAACACTAACATGACTTCTGTCAGGCTACACGTCTGCATTAGGTGGAGGAATGGTGTATTGCCTCTGCTCCATTGGCAGTGGCTGCCTAGAGCACCATGTGCTGAGAGATTGTAAGGGATCACCGGGCTATAGCAACAAATGCCAGGTGGATTAGTGATGTCTGCCATGGGTGTGGTTGGATGTATCACTTGCCTGCTGCAGTGTAAAAGTTAGTCCCAGCACCTTGAAACAATGAGCATTTTTCTTAAAGTTTCTGTGGGTCAGTTGCTGAGGAGTGGCTTACTGGATCGTTCTGGATCAAGGTTATCAAGGTTCTCCACAGAGACAGAACCAGTTGGGTAGATTTCAGTCGAGGTAAACATGCAAGGGAGGATTCATTAGAGGGATTGCTCATGTGATCATGAAGGATGAGAACTCCTAGACAAGCTGCCTGTAAGATGGAGATCTGGGTAGCATTCTGTAGCCAGTCTCAGCTGTTGTCAGAAAGCCTCAGAGCTGGACAACCATCGAGTTGTTTTCCATCTGTGGCCAAAGGCCTGGTCACCCAGGGGTGGGACCTGGGGGAGGCTTCTCGAGGGAGTTCCAGGATCCCTGTGATTCTAAAGTACAGGGCCTGAGGAGGACATGGTCCCAACTGCAGAAGGGAGAAGGAAACTCTGTTTCTGCCTGAACCCTCAGCCAAATGGATGGCAGCCACGTGGAGGACAGATCTCATTTTCCTGACCCCCCAGGTCACCCTTCTCTGGAAACACCCGCACAGACACAGCCAGAGGAGCGCTTTGCCAGGCGCCTCTGAAGGACTTAATCCAGTCAGCTGGCGTTTAGCACTAACAGTCATGCTTAGGGTTTGTCAGGAGGCTTCGGTCATCGGAGGGTCTGTCTGGGACCAGAAGTCTGTGTCTAGGGGTCTCCCTGTGTGCGGAAAGCCCGGCTCCTTGACATGGGAATGACCTTCGGTAGGACAGCTGTTCCCTCCTGAAAAACTTCAAGATGGGGAAGGGGATGAAGGAAGGGAGGGAGGGAGAGAGATTGATTGCAGTGCTTCTGTAGCTTAGGAGTGGGTCATGAATTCCAGTTCACACTTAAGGGAAAGGGGACAGACTCCTCAAGGGGAGGAACATTTAAAAACTTGGAACATATTTTAGAACCTCCATAGGGGGAGTGAGAGTGCCCCGGCAGCCACTCATTTGCTATAGCTGTCAAAAGTGACCTTAGAAGGCAAAGGCATGGCCTTGAAGGTGGGGGTGGGGGAGCTACGAACCAGGATGTGCTCTAGAGGAAGAGGCAGGAATTGCACAAATGGAATCTGCCTCGGTGGAAAGGCACCTGGGGTGTAGAGGTCAGCGAGGTTTAGAGGAGCAGAGGTGGGGATAGGCTCCAGGCAGAAGTGATGAAAGGTGGCGGGAGTGCATTGGTTTGTTTTGTTCATGGCATTTTGCAGAGTCCTGGCTAGCTGGAGCAGTCCTGACTGCCTGAGGCTGAGGCTCATCCTAACTGCTCCATTAGCATAGACTGAGGCTTTGCCCATCAGGTTTGAATGGCTGGCAGCTGGAACCCAGCCAGGTATGGGGTGGGCCAGCTCCACAACAGAGAGCCAGATGTTCTCGGTTGCTGATGCCATGGTAACCTGCCTCCCCCTCTCACCAACAGCCCTGCCGCACCGGTCTGCTCAGGTGCCCATGGCATCTCCCCAGCTCTTAGAGAACTGCCTGGCCTTGGCGTCTAGGGCTGCTTGAGACAGGCTGTCCAGGGCCTGGGAGATGTGTTATGCTGATCCTGCTGAGGCTAAAAATTGATCTGATATGACTGAGTGTGGGGTCCATGGGATGGGATAGCTGAGGCTGGGCCTTATTAGAAAGTCCATCCTCACCCTGCCCTAACCTGTGACCTTGAGCCAGTGTCCATTCAGGGCCTCAGGCTGCCCAGGCCTTCAGACAGTGGCGTGGCTGGCTAAGATACTGAGTTGAAGCAGAACTTTCTAGCTTCTTCAAGGTACCCTGACTCTTGTCTTATTTTGGGCCAAATGAGGCTCTTGGCCAGTGCTTCGCCACTCCATGTGGTATTTTGGAAAAGATGCCCAGTGGTCTCACTTTCTGGGAACCTGCTGGCCTGACTTACTGGAAGTCTCTCTGTATGCCTGAATAGGCACAGTGTTCCTTGGTCTTCAGGTCCTGGGACCCCCTTTCCCCAAGGTAGACAGCTGAGGACTGAGTGGCCAGGGCCCCAGGGAGGATGCTTTTCTTCTTGCCTGGCCAGTGTCTTTCCTCATAGAGACCATCCCCCTTTACATCCATGTTCTGTCTGTCTGTCTATCTGTCGGTCTGTCTCTCTCTCTGTTTCTCTTTGCACAGTGCCAGAACAACTTTTTCTCTGATAATGTTTTCTTTTCTAGATGACCATATCAATATATTTGAATCTCAGACTGATGGTAATTAAAAAGCATACAGCTAGTCATTTTAAAATTCAGCTGTTTTACTTAATTGATTTTGCTGCCAGTCCCAGGGGGACAGAGCTGGGGGGCGGGGGGGAAGAGAGAACAGGAAAGCAAGCCGTAGAAGGAGAGGCAAGTTTCTATGAGGGACTGGAGGCAGCCGAGGGCCCTGCTTGAATCTAATTGCTGAAAACGCTGCAGTTTGTTTCTGCTAATGGTTTTCTGCCGAGAGGGCTATGGAATGAGGCAGGTCCTTGGCGATTGGGAGGGAGGGGTGGCATTTGTTTCTGCTGCATGGGGGTATAATTCTGCTTTCAGGACAGGGTCTATTTTTCCTTACTATCTATCAGCATAAAGTCTTTCACTGAACACTTTGAATTAAAGTTCCATTTAGAGATACTTTATTCATATTTAATTACAGGCTGCAGTACTGATCTTTAATTACCTTTTTTTATAAGCCAGCTAGGAGCATCCACTAGTGATCAATTATTGTGTGTGTGTGTCTGTGTGTTTTCGTGAGCATGGGAGGGAGTAGGAGTTACTTCTAGTTAGAGAAGGAAAGATGTCTGCAGGAATGCTGGGTTTAGGGTGGGACAGGGGTTTGCCTTCTGTGACTCCTTTGCTTCTGTTGGTGAAACTGAGAATTTGGTTAACTCCTTACTGCTGGGGCTGGTTCAGGTGCTGAGTTAGCAGCTGGGGTTAGGTGGTATCTTGGGGGCTTCCTCCATTCCTCCAATGGGAACAGGAGGTTGGGGGTCCTTTCCTGTCCCTATGTGGAATGACAAGCCTGGCTTCCTCTCATCCTGGAGATTCAGATCTGCTTGTCTCAGCCCTTTCCTTCCTCCACTTCCCTGTGGGGTGCTCTTGGCAGCTGTTCTTGTCACACAGCCCTAGAGATGCCATGTCACTCTTTGGTTGCAATGACTCTGCAGTGTCCCCGCAATGACACAGGTTTGAAACTGGTTGTCCTTCTCAGATAAGGAGGTGACATTTTCAGGGCTAGAAAAAGGCTTAGGGTTGGAGAAAGAGGCTGTAGGAAGATTAGGCAAGGTCCACAGCTCCTTCTTGAGAAATGGTTTCCTTGGTGGTCCTCCAGGCACTACTGTTCTCTCCAGGGGTCTGTGTAGATCTCAGTATGCAGTAACATACATACTATAACATATGCCTCATACTGTTCCTGGGTCCTTGTTCCAGCAAGAAGTCAGTGAGGGGCTGAAACCCACAGTCACTGTGTCTCTGAGGGGCCCTGGGCCTGTGTCTCTCTGCCATCTCATGCATACCTGAGAACATGTGGTTAGTCAGAGCCCCTTAGGTTGTCTCTGTCACAAAACTTTGCTCAAATTAACTTATTCAAGCAAGCAGACAGAAAAGGAACTATAGGCTAGGTATTCAGGGATGGTTAGGTCAAAGGGCTAAAAGTAACCTGGATTTATTCTCCATTTCTTGGCTCAGCTCCCTTTGTTTCTATTCTGTGATGCTTGGCGTGCCCGGTGTTGTGTTTTTCTTCTTAGGTCCAATGGAAAGCATGTCTTCTCCCACAGTTTAAATGGACACAGAAAATTGAGTCTGATTGGACTAGTTGGGCCACATGTCTATTTCTGAGCCAATTACAGTGGCTGGGGCTGCTGAAGACTCTGACAGTCCAGCCTGAGGTCTTACTTGGAGTAGCAGGTAGGCTCTGCCCAGGTATAGCCCAGTCATGGTTTTATACTTTCCCCATTCCAGACAGCGATCTGTCGGCGTGTTTGTATTGGTAGCAGTGTGGGAGCAGGAAGGTTGAGTGGTTTCAAGGCGAAGACTAGGTTGATTCTGTTCTCCAGCAGAGAGATACTGGACTTAGCCACTCAACAGACACTTGTTTGACTCTGATCAGTTCCATTCCTGTACTAGTTGCAGGAGTCATAGCAGTGGTCAGAGTAGCAAGCCCCAGCTCACTCGGTACATGGGTTTATGAGGAAGGTAGTCCTCGTGTTCTCCCATCTCAGCACAAGTCCATGATGAAAGTTCTTTAGCTGAGAGACCCAGAGTAAGTGAGTAGATAACACAAGCAGATAACTCATCCTTAGGAAGCCCAGAACTCATAGAGGAGTGTGTTGTTGGGGGAACAAGGAGATTTGGACACCGTGATGGGGAGAAATTATCCATCAGAGAGCTGTCACTCATGACGAACATGGGAAGCCCTTCTCTGATGCCTGGGTCTTGGCTTCTGCAGAATGTTGGAAAATGGAACTTAGTGGAAGGTACAGGAATGGTGGCATGGAGGTGTGGCATGTAATTAACAGGTGTACCATGGCAAACAGGATTGGGATGGTAGCTGTGGGGTCTTTGGTGTCTCAGGTTTGAAGAGAGAAAGGGGCAGTGCTGAGGAGCAGAACAGTGAGGTTGGAAGGTGGGTACAAAAGCAGGAAAGGGGTGAGAAAGAAGACTGAATTGGCCTAGAATAGGATCCTGTGGGGAAACAGGGGCATGCGATTAATTACCGAAAAATATTGGTGTGTATTTGTCTGCAAAAATAGCCAGGCTTTCTGGAACTCTGAGGCTACACAGGGGCTTAAGGAAATGGAGAGGACTTGAACCACAACCTTTGCCAATTTTGAGAAAAGTTTGTGGAGGGTCTCTTTTCGTCTAGTAGGCTATTTGTGTCTTGACCATGTCATGATGAGCAACTAGTCAGAAAGAACCAGTATGGTGGTTCTGAAAGAGAAGGAAGGGAGGAAGAAAGTAGGAGAAGATGCAAGAGTAAGTGCGATTTCTATGTCACGCAGAAAGAAACCGAGGCACAGAAGAGGCAAGGAAAGCCCCAGAGACTCACTTTAGGTGTCTGGCAGCCCTGGGATCCTACTACGGTGTGGCCAGGCGGGCAGTGGCTCAGAAACCCATTTGGAGGCTGCTGCTCAGGCAAAGGCAATTGACAGCCATGATCTGGAGCCTCCAGTTTAAAGGTCCCTGAGCTCTCCAGGTTGGTAGGGTTGGAATATCTTCCATCTGGCCTGTCATGCTGCCCTGGCCCCAGCTCTGTTAACGTTTATGATCTGTGTGTGAAGGTTCTGCAGACGCAGTAGTGGATCATTAAATGGGCAAATGATACACAGTGTTTCTTTGGCCTTTGATGGGAGTTACAGGGCTTCTGTGCTCCTGTGCAAGCATGCCCTCCACATGGTCTTCTGTCCTGTCCTGTCCTGTTCATATGTCTGGAATGGATCCTGACCATGGCAAAAAGGTCAAGCAGGATCCACACAAGTAACTGATAAGCAGTCAATCTGCTGTGGGACACTGAACAGCTCTGGCTCATCTTCTGTCTGGCTTACCCTCACCCCAAATCAGACCACCTTCCTCTCAGTTACTGTTCTCTTTCTACTCCTGACAGATCCATGATTTGTTCCTGAGCTTCGACGACACCCCTCTGGGGGCAGCCTCCCTGGCACAGGTCCATAAGGCAGTGCTTCATGATGGCCGGACAGTGGCAGTGAAGGTCCAGCACCCGAAGGTTCAAGCTCAAAGCTCGAAGGACATTCTTCTGATGGAGGTGGATGATTTCCTCCCACCCCCTTTCTCTTTCCTGTTTCCTAGTTTTGTTTTTCCTCGGGAGCCAGACAGCCTCCCGGATTCTTACTCAGGCTGGTGGGTGGACTGTGGCCCTCTGAGGAGCAGAGTGGGAGAGGAGAGTTGAGACACGACCGAGGCTGTGTCATAAGAACTTGGAATCACACCCTGGCAGGGTTGGTCAGTTCTTGATTTGTCCTGGAAATGCTCTGAGATATGTCTCAGAACACAGTGAGCAAGCTGATGAGGCCAAAGCTGATTCAGGTCCTGATGGGGACTTGAGTCACAGGGAGACCTCCAGGGAGATGCAATGGAAGTGAGAGGAACCAAAGGTGATCTCCTCGAGGGTATACAGAATTGCATCATGATGTGCTAGATTATAGTATATAGAAAGAACATGTTACAAGCCATGGCACAGAAAAATAGTGTGTAGATCACATAGAAATATTTATGCAGATGAATCATTTGCTTATTTGATATTCGTTTTGAATTAACAAGCTTAGATGCTTACAAATGGCCCTGGGGAAATCCTTAGAGGGCCTGTTTACTCCTGGAATCTTCTACATGTGTGTCTAGATCAAGGGAGGGAGAATGTGTGCTCCTACTATCCAGGAGGAAGCTAGTACTCCTACATAGAGGTCAGCAGTCTGTTGCTTCTGCATGTCCCTCTCCTTCCTCTTCCTTTTCTTCTTAATCTAGACTCAACTTCCAACTCATTTTAGACCAAACATGTGCACCGAGGTCTCTTCTCATTATGTGTTACGTGGGTGCTGAGGGCATGTGAGTAAGTGAGCTCTGTTTTCACCCTTCTCATCTAGTGCAGGAGACAGGTATGTAAACAAACCGGGATGCGTGGAGGTGACAAGGGGGCTTTCCCGGAGGGCTAGTGTTCTTGTGCGCTTGAAGGACTCATGAGACTGCTGGGCAGTGCAAGCACAGCTTAGCATGTGGGAGGTTCCAAAGGCTTATAGGAGCAGAGGGAGCTTGGAGAATTATCACTCACTTAGATGCTGGAAGTGATTGGGAATGAGACTGGGAAGCTAGGCAGGGCAAGAGTGGGCCCTCATCCCAGGCGTGGAACAGTACCCACGGCCAACAATGACATACTTGTGAGACTGACAACATCTGATTTTCTCAGTAGTCAGTGGGGAACCATTTAAGAATTCTAATCAGGAGACTGTCATGATCAGATATGCACCAGAAATCAAAGTGTGTTGGCAGTCAGGAGAATGCATTGGGAAAGCACAAAATCTGTATAGCCAGGAGATGAATTGAGGGCTGCTGTGTTGGTGTGAGAGAGGTAAAGTAGGAAGCAAGACGGTATCATGGGGGTAGAGGAGAAAGCTAGGTTCAAGTGGGAGAGTCATCCAGACTTTGTGACCAGCTTTTCGTGGGGAGGGGCCAAGGAGGAGACAGAGATGTATCTCTGATTTCTGGTGTAATTGATTACTATTGGGTGTCTTTACCTATGTATGTCAGCTAGAGTCTAGTTGGGGAAAAAAGAAATTGTTCTAGGTTAGAAAAATAATGAGTATGTGAGGTTCCAGAAGCATCCTGGATTAGGATTATTGTAGCAGCCATTTTAGAAAATAGAGTTTCTTAGAATTATTCAGTATTGTCAAGTGGGAGGTCAAACCAGGCTCAGAAGAGGTTATTTTGGTTCAGGGGATCTTAGAGTTGTTAGGAAGAGAAGCTAGGAAGGTTTGAGGAGTGAAGGAGAATTGAGACCCAAGGAAGCTGGGGCACAGTGTAAAATCCTCTTGCCCAGTGTTCAACCCCGGAAGGCTGGAGAGCATAGGCTTCAGTGCTTCTGAGGTTGGAGCAGGCCTCAGCTGATAGGGAAAGGATGCTAGAGACCCAACTGAGACAGACAATTGAGATGTCAAGTCCAGGAGGAGATTCAAGAGGTTTGGGCACCAAGAACACAAAAGACACTGGCCTTTGATGAGTCTTTGCTCTGAAGGTAGAAAGTAGTAAGGCTAAGTGTGGATGAGTGTGGGGGCCCCTAGAGAGGGGAGGGTATGTGGGCAGCAGAGTGTGTACCAGCCTGATAGCCTCTATTTTTTCTCTGCTGTAGGAGGCCAGACCATCTGCCAAGAATGAGAGGGTAGGAGGTGGCATTGGAGGCTCGAGGGGGTGAAGGTTTGGAATAGCTGCTGCGTGTCTTTCAGAGGGAGCTCATGGGCTAGGGGACCAGGGCTACTGAGTGGCCTTGGTCATGTGCTGCAGACCTGAGGTTTCAGAGACTGTCTTGGTAGCTGAAGGCATGGTCATAGTTGGGAGAAGACAGGAGCCAGGCAGGAACTATGAGTTTCTGATGGCTCTAGAGTCAGACAGAAGCCTATCTTTGCCTGGCAGTGTATCATAGCACCCCTGGGCCAGGAGCACAGCTGTCACTTTGTTCTGTTCAGATCCCCACTGGCTCCCTAAGAAATGGTGGCTATAAAGTCAATGGTGATAAGAACAGTAATAAAGGTCTGGCATCTTTCTTCCTGAGTTAAGTGTCAGATGTTTTTGTTAGGAAGTATGCCTGGCAGGTCCTGTGCAGAGCACACAGTGTCCTCTTGGCAGTGGCTGGGAGGGTTAGGGTTGGGAGCACAGGTAGAGTAGAGATCCAGGAGGGCAGCCGTAGAAGGTCAGGCTACCCACACAGCCATCAGCAGGGGCAGGACCAGGCTTGGTCCTTGTTGGGAAAATCCTATCATGGTTTCCTTTCCCCACTGGAAAACCGGGAAGATCCAGGTAGAAAGCTTAGGTTCTTTGACATTTGAAATGAGGGTTTTGTTTTTGTTTTTTCTCCAAAAGTTCAAATTTAAATATTTTTATTTTAGGGATGACAACTCTAGGAAAGGTGCTCCCGCCTGTATGGCAGGAGGAGGATGAGTTACTTCTAGGGGATGCTGAGGCCACCTTAGGTACCAGAAGCGTATGGACAGGTGTAGTGTCTGGCTTTTCTGCACAGACTGCTGGATTTCCATCCACACCAGTTCCAGCACTGTGTACCTTCAGGCTTGCCTCTTGCCATTGGAAGGTCAATCTGATTAAAGTAATTCCTACTAAATAGAGAGGGCTTAGCCACTGGGTGACTGCCTTTTAGGAAGGCGAGTTTATAAATCTGGCAGTATAATTGTATGAAGATGGAGGACATGGAGGGTCAGGCTTTTGAGAGTGAAGAGTTGAAGACTACCGGCTGGCCCATCTGGGATGCAGTAGAGTGTCCCTAGAGAAATGATGCGGGTGGGATGTCTATATTCTCTCAGGTGTGGAAGCAGCCGCACCAGTTGTCCCCAGGTTGACTGATCTGATACCTCATTGTGGTATGTAAGGACTGAGGTTCTTCCCATCTTTAGTTGTCCAGTAGCTTCCTCACTTTCCTGGTTTGTCCTTCTAATGTAATGTCCCTTGTGTGCCCCAAACAGCTGCACAGCTCTGGTGACATCCAGATGCCAAAGAAGGTTTGCTGTCTCCCTTATATTCTTTCCCCAAAACCAGAGTTTTCTGGGAGCCTTGTCATTTGTTGTTGCTTGAAGTAATGATACCATGACTGTTATGGCACTGCTTCTCCTGGCAAGAGAAATAAGATTACCTTGCCTGGCACAGGCCTTGTCAGCTTTGCCTTCTCAGTAAAGGCCTGTCCTCCCTGATGGGCAGGAGGGCATACTAATATCAGCTTAGCCAGAAAGGCGGGGGGGGGGGGGGACTCCTGGGTTGGAACCCAGGAACACATGCTACCCTAGGGTCCAAACCACGCCCCACCCTTGGACCGTTTCTGGGATACAGTGTAGAGAGGTGTCAGAGGAAGGGAAGTCATTCTGAGCACAGCACCTGACAATCCAGATGACACTGGTGACATTGTCCAGAAGAGAGAAATGCAGCCAGAGATGCTTTCGAGCTTTGTCATTATCACCCGACACTGCTCCTTGAGCAGTTGGGGTAACTCCACTTCTAGATGCACAGCTAGTGACGCTTATTGATTTGTGTGGCTGTTCTGAGCCAGGCTAATTGGGGCCCGAGACTGGAACAGTGATTCAGCAGGAAGGGCTGAGGGGATGGGCACCATCTTTCCACCTGCTGGCCAGCGCTGCACTTCCTTCTTACCCAGGTGGTGACAGTTCAGCAGCCTGTATTTACTGCCATGGTCACCACTGGTGGGCTCTGAGCTGGTGACAAGTCCTTTGTCCCCGGTTCCCACAACACCATCCTTTGTCATTGTCCCCTCCCCCACCCCCACCCACCGCTGTCTGTAGCTGATGAAGAACAGCTCTTGTTCTGTCACTCTCTAAGGAACTAAGTCGTGGCCAGTGCCATGCTGTGCATATGCCAGGGTCCCCAAGGGATCTGATGTATTGAGCCTGAGCTTTCCGGCCTGTGTGCTAATGTCTGATCTATTGCTTGATGTCACTTGGCCTTTCCCAAGGGTCCTTAAAACGAATGGCTTGTGACAGTCCTGTTCTTACTTTTTTGGGTAGCATGTTCACAACCGTCTGTCATCTTGCTTCTTTTCTAAATGTGCTGATTGAATAGTGGGAGGCTAGGTAACTCCTGGATTGGCACAGTATCTAACAGTTGATCCTAGTTAAAAGAAACAGATATGTAAATATGCAGGGTTATAAGCCATCCCATGGGATGTGTTAGGGGATGTGTTCACTCTGTACTTCCATGTTCTAAAAGGCACGAGCTTTAATAACTTACTTGTAAAAAGATAAGCCCAGTGAGTGGCAGGCTGTGTACATACCCTGAACGGACTGGCCGTCCTCGTCAGCACCTATTTCACCAGCTCCGATCAGAGCAGGCCTTCTCTAAGAGGACTGCCTTGCACGGAACAGGTTTCTTTTTACAGCCTTTAGTAACAGTAGCCTCCGCTGCCTTTTGCCCTTTACACAGCTCTTTCTGTGCCTTACCTGAGCCTCCTATTGTATTAGCTCACACTGCCTTGTGTGAAGCAAGACTCTAGAAAGGATGGAGAAAAACCAGGGTCCAGATTCTGGCTGGGCAGTTATGAACTGTTTCAGGGGTGCTCAGGGCTCCCAGAAGCACGTTCCTTCTTTGCAAAGTGGGCAAGATGGTTAAATGAGTGTCTACAAAGTTTCTCATAGCATACAACTGGCACATTGTAGGTGCTAAGCGATGAGTATTTTCAGGTTTCCCCTCCTTCAGCAATCATAAATAGCTGTCACTGTGGAGGGGCGTGAGGGTACACAACTTTAATTCTAGCATTTGGGAGGCAGAGGCAGGAAGATCTCTGTGAGTTTGAGGCCAGAATAGACTACATAACTAGCTCTAGTATATGCAGCTACATAGAGAGACCCTATCTTTAAAAAAACCAATAAGTAAACAAATAAAATAACTCTCTCTGGTTTTCAAACTTCCATGATCCTATTTTTCCATTCTATTTTTGTATGTCTCACAATTGATTTTTCTCTACTGTGAAGCAGAGTTACTGTATAGGGCAATAATTTCATTACCTGTATTTTTCTTTTCTTTTTGATATAGATTCTCAATTTGTGTCCCAGGCTGTTTGTGAACTCACTCCAATCCTTCTGTCTCAACCTCCCTCATGCTGGTGTCACAGGCATTGTCCACAGTGTCTTGCTCTATTTTTCTTACTTTATCTTGAGGGAGGCATTAGTTACCGACTGTACCCTGACTGATAAGGCTGCAGATTTGGAAGCAAATTCTCAGTTATTTTATGGTTCTCAGGAACTCAGGGGTAACCCTTTCCCCACCCAAATCTCCCAAACAAAGCCTAGCCCATTCCCATCACTCAGCTGTGCATGTAATTGTCTCAAGGAGAGGCTGAATACTCTGAAATATTCATGTGTTCATTTTCATATTCACTTCTTCATTCATGTGAGTGTCCAATAAACATCTGCGTGTGTTGAGTAAGTGCTGGCTGCTGGTGAAAATACTGGCTGCTAGGAGAATTTTATGGAGAAAGTGCATTTGGGGGAAAAAATTAAAAAGGCAAACGGAAGACAACACCTGTTTCACTTTAGTTAGCTGCATCTGTTGTCAAAAAGAAACCAAAATGACTCTACTTAGGTTAGGCTCTTGGATGGGTATGCACTGAACATGGACAGTGAAACAGGACTTCCTTTTTCTCCTAAGCCAGGAAAAGTGAGGCATGTCTGCAGCCAAACCCCTGCAACCCCATGACCCTTCCCTTCCTCCTCTTCACCTAACAAATGTCAGAGGTTGGTGAACCCCTGAGTTAGGGGCAAAACCATGCACTTCCTGGGTTTCATAATTGACATCCAGATTTGAAGTTGGCCACCTCACGTAGGGGAAGGATGGACTGCTGTAACTGCAAGACTGCCGACTTCCCCTCAGACAAAAGTATGGGTATGGGGTGTGTGTGTGTGTGTGTGTGTGTGTGTGTGCGCGTGCGCGCGTGCGTGCGTGCCAAGGCGTTGTGAGGAGGTCAGAAGATGATCTTCGGGTCAGGGTCTCCCTTTCCTCTGCGGATTTTGGGGATTGAGCTGGAGTCATCAGGATATGCAGCGAGTGCCTTTCACCCACTGAGCCATCTCAGTGGCACGCAAACCTCTCCTTTTCAAGGACAGAGGCTCCCTTTATTCAACTCTATTTTTCATAGTTTTCCAGGTGTCTGTGGCTCGGTTACCCACAGCCAACCAGTCAGTTTAGCACCGTAAGATATTTTGAGAGACTGCATCTGTGTAACTTCTATTGCAGTATATTACTATAATTGCTTGTTATTTTTTCTTGCTTGCTGTGCCTCACTTATAAATTATAAGTCTTTGTATAAAGGAAAGAACAATAAATATAGGGCTTGGTGTCATCTGCAGCTTCGGATGCCCACAGGACTCTTGTATTCTTCCCTGGTAAGAGGGCCTGGGTAATCACCGAGGGACCCAGCACCCACAGAATGACTTGGAACCCAGATCTGCGAGTGCTGTGAAGGTTTGGGGATATGGATTAATGTAATAATTAGTTCTTAGCAATGAATATTAATAAAGTGTCTGCCTTTGTGACGGATGGCATAGAGTACTAATGGTGACCAATAGCATTAGGATCGGTTAATTATATGAATGATCAGTGATGGAAAAACCTTTAAAATGCCTTTCAGTATGCTTGGCTATTAAGGGAAATTAAAAATTTCATAAATAGCATGAACATACAGAAAGCAGTGAGTAATGGCTGCTTGGTCAGCAGCTTCCTCAACACAGACCTGTGTAGGCTCCCTAGGCCACCCTATGTATGCCCAGGTTTGACCCAAGAGGTCAAGTGCTGATTGTACAGGTAAGGGAGCTCCCTGGGCTGCTTTCCTGAGCCTGCAGCCTGTTTTCTTTTCTTTTTTAATGAACGTGGACCTAGAGAAAGGACTTCAGCTGCTTTCAGTGGCCCTGATGCCCCAGGCTGGGCTTAGGCCTCTGACAGCCATCTTTACTTTCATGTACTTGCTCTGTCCCCACTTCAGTGGCAGCTGAGGGTCATCTGAGGATACTTCATGAGAGGCAGCATCTGTAGGCTGTTAAATTCAGGTTCCTGGGTCTGATGCATAGCACCCTGGCCCGTTGTGGTCACTGCTTCTTTTTTGTTTCATGAGACACAAACAGAAACACAACAGATGAAATGAGTTGGTGAAAGGTCACAGGTCTAGCCCGTGAGTGACTAGGCAATAGCCCAATGTAATTAAAAATGGTTTTGTTAGAAATTGACCATGGTAACCCCATGTGAGGGCTCTTAGAATGGCACCCAGTGTATTACAGAGGAGGTAGGTTTTCAAAACAAAGCAGCAAATGCCTCCTGGGTGCTGGCTTTGCCATAGATTCTGAATTTTCTCTTTTTTACACATGTCTAGAACAGTGTGCATAACCATCACTAACACACGCACAGAACCAGCCAGTCAATGGGGGGGGGGGGGGGGCTTAGTGAGTCCTTCTGGAGGTTGGAAAGGGAAGGTGGGGAGTGAGGGGGCATTGACACTGAGTCCCTCCCTACCATGCCCGTGGGGCCTTGGTGTGTGTTTGGCTTCTCTCATTGCTCTTTTGTTCTCTACCTCTGATCACCAACTCACATCATCAAACTCGCACCCAGATAAAACTTCTAACCCCCATCTTATCATCTCATCAATCAAGAATCCACAGTGAACATAGTGTCAAAATTTAAAATTTTTCATCTAGGTGGGCAAGCCTTTGTCTTGTCAAGCCTGTATACTTCGTTATTCAAATTTTTAAATTATGAAAGGTTTTATTTTATGCAGATAACATATAGAAACTAAGGTAGGGACGGTATATCTCTTATAAAAGAATGCTTGGGATCAGGAGTATTTTAGGCTTTTTTTGGATTACGGAATTTTTGCACCCATATAATGAGGCATCTTGGGCATGGTCCAATGTCTGAAGACAGAATTCATTTACGTCTCATATACGTTTTATGCTCAGAGCCTGAACGTAAATTTTATATAATAATTGTAGTCATGAGGTCACGAGGTGCGGAAGTTTCCATTTGTGATGTCCTGTGGGCACTCAGGAAGTTTCAGATCTTGGGGTGTTCCTGATTCCAGAACTTTAAGGCAGGCATGCTTGGCCTGTATTGCAACTGCTTCAGTCCCAGCCTCTTGGCTTAAGCAAGCGAAGGTGACTACTGCAACGGAAGCACCTCCTCTAGCCTTTGTAAGCTGGTGCAGAACAACCCCAGCCAGGGATTTCAGTCAGCTGTTGAGAGCTTGCCCACCTACCATGTTCAAGGCCCTAGGTTTAGTCCATAGCAACCCAGTCAAACCACCACCAGCAAAACAACAAAGTAAGAACAAATATTGAGTGGCCACAGCACAGGTCATGGAAACTGTCTTGAACAGGTCTTGGGAGCCTGGTAGACCCAAGCTTCCTTGCTGGGCAGATTTGGAAAAAGTCACAGGAACTCCCAGAGCCCTGAATGGTGACATGGCATGTTCCTACATATCTCCCGTAATTGTGTGGATGCAAGGAACATGAGAGCTCAGTGCAATACTGGGGACTCAGCCAGGCAGCACCTAGCCAACAGTCGTCAAGGTTACTTCAGGCTGCTGTTAGCTTCTTATCATCTTGGACTTGGTACAGTTATAGTGACAGAAGCCAGGAGAACAGCTCCCCTTCCCCCACATGTACTTCAGGGGAGACCCAGGCAGGGGCTAGGAAGTGCACCTTCCTTGGTGGGTCCCATGGGCTGACTGACAGGTTGCTTGGTGGATTTCAGGTGCTCGTCCTGGCTGTGAAGCAACTCTTCCCCGATTTTGAATTCATGTGGCTGGTGGACGAAGCCAAGAAGAACCTGCCTCTGGAGTTGGACTTCCTAAATGAAGGGAGGAACGCCGAGAAAGTGGCCCACATGCTCAAGCACTTTGACTTCCTAAAGGTAGGAGGGCAGGGCATTAGGGAGTGAGTGCAGGGGTCTGGATATCCCCACTTAGAGGGCCTGAGCTGGGACATCTCTTTGCCAAAGTTTCTTACTCAAGGTGAGTGATTTGTAATTGGAGACCCATATTAAAGCCCTTGAAGGCAATTACCAAAAGAGTGAACCCCTTCGTTGACCTGCCAGTCAAGTGAACGGATGTTCTTTGCATAATCAACACCAAACACCCCTGTGGGACTGTGTACTGTGGCCCCTGCCTCCATAGACTATGGAGTGATGATGGTGGCGGTGACCGGGTTAGCTAACACTAATGTAATCTGCTCCTATTTATTCCTGCTCCAAAGATACGTATTACATTTGCTCATGTCCTGTTACAACAGTGTTTCTAGCCATCACTCCAGTGTGCAGAACTGTACAACAGAAACCTCAAGGCTCATGAGAGAAAGACATGTGGTCAGTGACACAGAAAAAGAAGCAGAAGGCTGCAGGGCCTCAGATGTGTGTCCACTTGCATGTCCCATTTTTCTTATTTCTTATACTGTATTTATTGTTTCCTTGATCTCTTGCTGTGGTAACCCCTGTAGGATGGCCCTAGAAACTTCCCACTTAACGGGAGCAAGAAGACGCATGTGTTGCCTGTCTTACAAAGCGTTTTGCACACAGTGGACACTTTTTGTTTCGGTGGCTTCCCATGAGGAAGTGACAGAGAGCTCAGAGGGCCTCTGAAAAGTGCTGACTGTGTGGATTAGACAGCTGTGTTCAGGGAGCATTTTAGTGTGTCAGATACTTTTGCACCAACAGTGTGCTGACACATCCTGATGGTGGTCCCTTGTAGCCCATCCCCATGCACAGCTGCGTCTTGGGGAGGTTTCCGGTTCTAGCCCAGGCTCTCCGACTCTGTGTCTGCTACTCAGAGTTCCTGCCACCTTTTACCTGGCAGAGGTGCCCCTCTGTGCCACAGTGCCGAGCCAGACAAACCCAATAATCTCCTCCACTGTTTCCATGGAAACAGCAGAATCATCCCCTGGCTGGATCTAACTAGCAACTGCCAGACTAAGGCATGTAATAATAATAATAAAAACAACACAGATTTTTGAAACAAGGATGCCAAATTGGTAAATAATTAACATACTGATCTGACCTGCTGCTGTCAGAACTCACATACCATTCCTAAGACAACGGAGGAGTGAAGGCTCCTGAGTAATTAATTTCGCCTAAGCACATCATGAGCAGGAAGCAAATTTTGTGCTGTGAACCCAGCTCTCTTTTAAAACTGTAGATAGATTGCTCTTGCATGCTGGCACCCCATCACAACATCTGTGCGTAATTAAGCCTCAGCAAAGAGTTTGCCTCGTGTGTGAGGCCTCTTCCAGTGCTAAAGTGGGGTTTAATAACCTCGACCCTTCACAGTCAATCTCTGGGCCTCAGCCCATCTCTGAGAGGAGGCCTGAAGGAGGTGAAGGGCAGCCAGACTGAGCAGTATGTATCTGAGTGTGCATGGAACAGGGCTGTGCCAGGCAGCTGGGCTTGTGTAACCTAGGGGATGGTTGGGGATAGTCAGGAAGGGGGAAACTGCCTAAGCATAGGTTTGGAACGAGAAGAGATAAGAGCATGCCTCTGGGTAGAGTGGGGATGAGAATGGGCAGGGTCACTCCAGAGTTTCTCTGAAGTCAGGAGCCTGTGTGTTCTTGGAGAAGTGTCATTGCTTACTAGAACTCTCAAAGATGAGCAGCATGTATGATAACATCTGACCTCTTAATGTGTTAGACACTCCTAAAAGTGATGTGGGTGTATTACTCTTTAAGCCTTAGAGCAGCCTCACAAAGGAGGTGTTTTTTTTTTTTGTTTGTTTGTTTGTTTTGTTTTGTTTTGTTTTTTGACTTTTTTTGTTTGTTTTTTGACTTTTGAGACAAGGTTTCTCTGTGTAGCCTTGACTGTCCTAGAGCTCACTCTGTAGGCCAGGCTGGCCTCAAACTTACAAAGATCTGCCTGCTTCTGCCTCCCAAGTGCTGTGTTTAAAGGGATGCGTCACCACCCTTGGCAGGAGGTGGTGTTTTAAATCCCATGTCATCAGTGGGGAAACAGCAGTCATTAGCCTAGGGTTACAAAGTGAACCAGCAAGGGGCAAAAGCAGGTTGGAGACAGCCTTGGCCTAAAAGCCTGCACATCAAACTGCCTTTGTAGTACTTGTGGGAAACATTTCTGAATCACAGAGACACATAAGTTTGCATGAGTGTGTGAGTGTATTGCATCGACTCAGCTCTGAGCTGGATCAGGACCCTCGTGAGTCACTGTGTGGCTGGCTGTCACAGGACACCTGGTGTTTGACCAGCAGGTCAGCATCTGGTCCTGTCCTCTCTCCATGCCAGTGGTAAGTGAGGTGAAGCAGCTTCCTCCATAACTGTAAACACCATCTTACTTGGACTCAGAAAGACTATGCCTGTGTCCACAGTCAAAACAGCAAGGAGGAGGCTGGGCATAGCGAGGCTCTGACTGCAGGAAGATTGTACCTGGGGGATAGCTGAGGGTCTAGATGAGCCACAGCACATGCACAAAGTAGAAGTTCAAGGTCAGGCCCCACCATGAGGCTAAGACTACCCAAGGTCTCAGAACTTTTTATAGTCCACATCTTGGGGTTGGACTGGTCTTGATGTGGAGGTAGGTGGGGCTCTCAAGTGGGCCTCTATGGGGGTGCTGTCCAGGATGATATAGACCATGGGTCAGGGTCCCATAGGCCAGAGGTGGTCCCCCTGGGGCCAATGAGTACCTAGTGAGAGGCCTCCCAGAGCTTGCCTTCTTTATCACCACCTGCCAATGTCGTCTCTCGCTTTTCCCTTCCTGGATGGCAGAAGTAGATGGGCAGTGGTGAGACATAGCCGTTTGGGGACTTGAAGAATAAGTCATACAATTTTGTGATTTTGTGGCCATTTCTATGCAATAACAGCCTACTTTCCAGCCCCCAGTTGCTGAGAAAAAGGGCATGTGATGATCAGGCTGGACTGGCCACACCATAGGGGATGAAGGTATGGGAGAGAGGCCCCCGCCTACCCTGCCCCTGCCCAGGCAGCCCAGAGAGCCTGCAGCCTTGGGCTCTCATTCTACCCTTGGTGCTCTCCTGGCTGTCCTCCAAATTGTTCAGTAGGTCCTCCCGGGGCTCTGCCCTAATGTTTACAGAGCACCAAGGCCCACTGCCAAGCTCTCAGGTTTCCAAATCAATGTAAGAGCTTAACCAAAGGCACCCAAGTAATGTACCTTTCCTCTGGAGACCAGGAACAACTGTAATGACAGACGTGTGCTTGTTTTTAGTCGACAGGTATCTTACATTCAAAATCCAGAGAGGCGCTTTCTTGATCAGCTGATTTCCAAATGGTGAAAACCTAGCTTAGGCTCAGGACTTCTCAGCACAAGGTCTTTGCTTGTGGCTAGCTCCGCCCCCTGCAGGGCCCCTTGCCAGAGAAGGAAACAGGTAAACAGGTATGAGGAGGTAAGAGAACCACCTGTGGTACAACTTTTTCAGAAGAGCGAGGAGAGGTGTATAGCTGGACTTGAGGGCTACCTAGATGAGTCTTGGCTATGGGTTAGAGGAGGGCTCAGTCTTGAATTAGCTGCCCTTGGGCTTTCTCCTAAGAGGAAATAGTCATCAAAATTTTGGAGAAATGGCATGCTGGAAGCATCATAGCTTTGGTGGTGCTGATGCTGTCACGTGCTTATGTGGCATCATGCAGCCTACGGTGCTCCCTGACACCTTGCTGCTCCTGAGGAAACCTGTTCTCTTTTGCTTTTAGGTGTTTCCACAGTCACAGAGAGTAGGAATGTGTCAGTTAGTTTATAATTTGTTTGCAAATAACTGAAAACCCAATCCAACAGGGATTTTTTTTTTGTTTTGTTTTGAATTTTGATCCAGTTTTTTTTTTTTTTTTTTTTTTTTTTTTTTTTTTTTTTTTTTTTTTTTGGTTGTGGTTGTTGTAGTCCTGACTATGCTGAAATGCACTTTGTAGGTCAGGCTGGCCTCAAACTCACAGAGCTCTACCTGCCTCTGCTGGGCCTGTGCCATCACCTCTGGCTTGTTTGTTTGTTTGTTTGTTTTAATGATTATTTTTAGGGCCAGAGGGATGGCTGAGCAGTTAAGAACACGTGTTGTTCTTCCAGAGGACCCAGCTTTGGTTCCCAGCACCCACATCAGGTGTCTTACAATGGCCTGTGGCTCCAACTCCAGGGGAGATGATACCTAGGGCAGCTGTGCCCATGAGCACATTACCTCCCCCCGCCACAATGTACATAGTTCACATGTTTATTATCTCCATAACTTGGGAAGGAGGGCGGTGGTTGGCTGCTGATGGTACTTGGTAGCATAACAACGTCAGAGCTGGCACCTCTGACTTTCTTAGTCCCCCCCACACCCCCATGGTTGCAAGATGGCTGTTACTGTTCCAAGAATTACATTCACTTTCAGGGTGGGAGAGAAAGAGAAGAATAGTACCACAGGCATCCTTTTATGAAGAAAAGACAAACCTTTCCTGAATCCTCTAGTAGACTGCTGCTTACATTTGATGGGCCAGAACTGCATCACGTGACCACTTACTATGGGACAGGCAGGGAAAGGGTTTCAGTTTCTCCCGTGTGGGAAAGAGGAAGATGGGTAATAGACATTGGGTTAAGATCCAGCATTATCTGCCATAGGAGGCTTGTAGGAAACTAGCAGAAAACAGAAATTATCCGCTGGTTCAAACTCAGTTCATTGCTTCAACAGACCTATTTCTCAGATTCGAAAACTGTAGCAGGGTTAGGGCCAAGCAAAGGTCTGATGCAGGCAGAGGCAGAAGGAAACGGCTCCTAACACTGGTGTTAGGTATATGTGAAACATTGACTATAGTAACTGATGGAAACATCCTAAGGAAGAAAAGATCTGTTCTGGCTTACGTCTTCAGAGGGTTTCACTCCATCATGGCAGTGAATTCATTGTGGAGCTTGTGGTTGAGAAGGGAATACTGGAGGCTCTTTCCATCATAGGGACCAGGAAACAGAGAACGTCCACATACAGGCCTGGACTCCTGCACCAGAGGCCTGCCTCTAGTGCGGCCTTCTTCTACCAGCCAGGACCCACCTCACGAAAGTTCTCAAATCTTTCAAAATAGCGCTACCAGCTGGGGATCAGGCCTTAACACATGATGAGCCTGTGGTGGACATTTGCACTTAAAGGCTTAATAGTAGCCTCCAGGTAGGTAGGAAACATTTCTCTCCCAAGTACCCATTTGTGTGGAGGGTGAGGGGTGTAGGGGAGTGGCAGTGAGGGAATGGGGAAGCTGCTCCCACCTTCATGAAACATTTGTGACGGAGTCCTGCAATAAGGGCCACCTGGCTGAGGCACTCTGCTTAGTCCTCACCCCAGTTCTCCTCTGTGGCAATGGCTGCATCCCAAAAGCGGTATGTGCCAGTGCCTGGCTCCCAGAACTGTACCAGGGGCCAGCCCCGACCGCTACCTCCTCCTCTGATGTGACATCTTTTCTTTCTGCAGGTCCCCCAGATCCACTGGGAGCTGTCCACCAAGAGGGTGCTCCTGATGGAATTTGTGGAGGGAGGGCAGGTCAACGACAGGGACTACATGGAGAAGAACCAGATTGACGTGAATGAGGTGAGGCAGGGGCTAGTGCTGGGGACAGAGGGATAGAGGGAAGGGTGGTTGGGGCTGCTTTGTTAGGCCTGGGCTCTGAGGTCTTAGGGCCTGGCCCGCTGCCTTTAAAATAATTCTGCATCCTTCAGGGAGGGTTCTCCCAGGCTTCCCCAGGCAGTGCTGGTCCTATAGTGTGGACAAGGACAAAGCAAGCCTCCCTGGGCACGAGGTTGCTGCTGGCTGCTTTTCTCACAGCAGCTAAGTCCATGCAGCTGAGCAGCAGTCAGTGCGGTCAGGGACTTAGTCTCTCTGTCTCCATGGGGCCTGTTTATCAACTGCCACCCTGCCCTGCTGGGCTACTACTGCAGGACTCAAGGTGTGGAACAAAGGGCACTGTGGCAGTCACCTCGGTCAGTTTCACAGAGCAAGGGAGAAGATGGAACCTCTGTTCCCCTGCTATCAGGGAAACTGGCTAGTGGACCAGGTTCCGTACCTCACCTTCTGCTTGTTGGTCACCACAGGGCCCCTAGGAAAGAGGGAGTTGCTCCTTTTCACCCACACCCATTGTTAATACAGTCCCTTTGCCTTCAGGGTCTGGGTATTCAGAGTGCTCATACTGGAGTCAGATACGATCAGTTAAATCCTCAGTGGGGATTAGAACCAGGATTAGAGCCCAGGTCCTTTCTCCTCCACCTTCTCCATCTCCTTCCCATAGATGCATGTGGGTCTACAGAAGAACTTGTAAGTCCCTTGGATGATGGCTGCATCAGTGATTGTGCCAGGGAATTGGCAGCAGGAGGGCTGAATAGGCACCTTTGTTAGCAGTACACTGGGAACTTCCAACTGCTCCCTTTGCTTTCAGCTCCTATAGTAGGTGCAGGGATGGTGCCTGGGTGGCTCAGAGTCTGGCTGCAGTGGGGAATGCCTGGGCACCGCTGGGAAGTCACCTCTAGAGTCTCCCCAAAAGGAAGCAGAGCCCTGGCTGCTAATCAGGAAACCCAACATCTTTTCCCTGTGTCGTCACTGGAAGAGATGGACTTCCAGCCTGGGGCCACTTTCATCCATTTATATCTCTGGATCCAGCAAGCTACGGCTGGAACGGCATCTCTTCAGAAGTGCTCTGATTTTCCAAGGCGAGTGTAAACACAGAAACATGTGCGCTGAATTTGTGGCTTGCTTGTGACTGAGCCAGCTAGAGGGCAGGGTGGACCCTCTGAGCCTGGGCCCACTTGTTCCTGCCATCATCTTACCTATATGTGTGGGAAAAGCCAGTATCCAGACAGAGACCTCAATTTTCTGAGTGAGGTGATAGGCCAGCTGACCTCTAACTAGGGATCCTTTGCATTTGAATATTTTATAGACCATTGACTCAGTGGCTTAGTGAGCACCGACTGGCTCAAGTGCCATCTATTTCAGAACCATCAGAGGAGCGGGTGTATCTATGCAGATCCTTGGGAAGTATCCCAGGGTACACATGAGACTGGGGTAGAAAGGGGTGCAGAGTCTCCAGTGAGTCTACAGAATGTCTCACCCAGTATAAAACCCTTAGGCGGTCAGCGCTCACCTGCATTTGTACCTGCAGCACAGGTGAACCTCCCCACCTGTGCTCACCTTCTGGAAGGCATGAGCCTGCCAAGTCCCCTCTGTTTATGTCCCTGAGCCTTGGCAACATGTATATCCAGGGATGATATTTGCTAGCAACTTTATGTGCTGGTGACAGCAATTGTCATTGATCTCATTGAAAGCAAAAGTCATGTGGGAGTCTTCTGCAGGCAGACGGGGCTGCTTCTAGCCACAGAAGGAATATTGATTGTAAGACCTTTATCGAAGGTTAATTGAATTTCAGTGAGTGTGTGTTGAAGACCCTTCCTGGGCTGAGGCCTGGCTTAATTGGCATGAAATTAGCCAAGAGTAAGGTGGCCGAGTTCGTCAGTACAGGGCAGCAGGGACAGATGCAGGAGACCTGGTGGGCAGATGTTACCTGGTTTTGAGGGCTGACTAGATTCAGGGGCCTTGAGGAGAGACACCAGCAAGGTACTTCCTTAGGGAGAGAGCCAGGTGGAAAACAGGGCCATAGTTACACAGTCTTGGATTCAGCCCTGGTTGCTAGGATCAGCAGGCAGAGGAGGAGAACTGTGGCATCTGCTCCTTCACTCTCCAAGGTGCAAACTTCTGTTAGAATGGGAATGGATTTAGGACTTGGCTGAAACTTCTATATCTTCTACCTAATCTTTTCTTTTAGGATCCTTAGAACCTGTTTCTAGAGATGCCAGGTACTGAGCCTCCTTGGAGCTGATGTCATAGTGCAGAGCACCTCTAGCTGGCTCAAGGCTCCTCAGCCTTTGCTCTGTTGCTATCTTTCTCCAGATCATGGCCCTGCTTTCTCATGTTTGCTGCTGTGGTTACTCCTTCTGCTCTTATTGTGCTGGGGGTGTTGCCTCCTCTTTCCTGCTGAAGTCATTTTAGAGGGGTTTGCAAGGGAGAGGACCCCATGGCTTTGTTCTCCATGTAGCCAGAAGTACTTGCTGTGTTTTCTTCTTGCAGTACCAAAATCCATTCCTGTCATTGCAGGAACAGTGAAGGATCTCGGTCACCTTTCAGCATGTGTTTGAGCACCTACTATGTGTAGGCACTACTTTTGTGTACGAGATAGAAATGTGAACAGAACCGAACATGAGACTTCCAAGAGGCCTGGTGTTGGACAGGCTGTGCACCCAAGGTTGTTCAGATCTGCCATTTATTCTCCTGCCCTTGGTCCAAGTGCTTGAGACAGGAGTCCAAGTCCTTTTTGCTGTGGGACAGATGCCAGCATGTGAGTTTTATAAGCAACAGGGCCATGTAAAAACATGTTCTGCCATTTATAATTCATGAGGGTATTAACTCAAGGAGACATCTCTTCCTCCAAAGGATCTTTGAGAACCTTTGTTTCCTTCTGGTCCAGTCTTTGGCCTTCACAGTGAGCGCATTCATTTGGATGTACTTGGTTGCCAGGCACTGCTGTCATTTCAGAAAAGCCAGGCTGAAGTCTCTCTCTACCTTTCCCCTGATCACCTTTGTTTCTGTCACTACCCATGTGGACAGAAAAGGACCTCTTCACTTTTGCTCAGTATCATTCTAACCTCCCGGCCCTCTTGGCTGGTATCTGAAGACACTGAAGACTCGATTCCTAAAGTCATTAGAGAAAACACAGTTTTTTTTTCTCTCTAACCCCCATCACTTTTGGATGCTCTCGGATGTTAGCGGAGTCCCAGGTAGTACCCAGGGACTTGTTTTCTCCAAGCACAGTTATCGTTTGAGCCAAAGGCGTTTTCTGAAGTCACTGTCTTTGGAGTCTAGTTCTGGCTCTGTCATCTGTCAGTTTGTTCTGCTGTGAGGTTGCTATTCTTTAGGAATTTTGGTTTCCTGTGTGCAGTAGACCACGGGTGACCTACAGGATCCTTTGACAACTGAAGCACAGCACACTGGGCCCACTGCTCAGCCTGGTCTGTAGGCTCAGTACACCATGACACTGAAACGCTCTGATTTCCTTGGTGCCACCAGGACGGTGTTTATCAAAGGGCAGGGGAATAGGGAGGGATGAATTCTTTCCCTGGCTTTTTACATTGACCCAAGCAAGGTGGAAGGGTATGGGGTCTGTGTGGGGTGAGTTGCCACCCTAGAGAGGAGACACCAGAAGCCAACAGCAGTTTCTTTGTCTCACACATGTTCTGATGGTGATGACCCCTTGGACTCACTTTGCCTCCTCTGGACTGGGGTGGCTTGCAGAGCATCTCTGGTAGAGATAGGAAAGCTCTCTTGCCTCACAGATGCTTGTGTCTGATGCTCATGTGAAGCCTGGAAAGGTCTAATTAAAGAAGCTGTATTGATTTTCTTTTTGTGATAAAATACTTATGGTTGTTAGAGAAGTAACTTGAGGATGAATATATTTTGGCTCATGGTTTCAAAAGGTTCGTCTGTCATGGCAGGAAAGCCATGCTTATGGAGTGGCCCTGTCTATGGACGGGGCCATGACATGGCGGTCTTCATATGGCCAGAGATCAGAAAGCAGCAGTCTCAGCCAGAATCAGGAGCAGGTATCACCTGAAATGACCTACTTTCATCAGCCAGGCTCCACTTCAGATAATCTCCATCACCTTCCAATTGATGCCACAAGCTGAGGACCAAGTACTGAAAGCATCAGTGTGTGTGTGTGTGTGTGTGTGTGTGTGTGTGTGTGTGTGTGTTTCCAAGTGCCACCATCAGATCCACCATCAGTTTCCTGTGACCCACTGGCACCTCTGCTTCCTGTCCCCACTGTCCCTGAGTGAGGCTGAGGACTTCATAGCGACAGGGTGGTCAGGGACATTATCTTACAGCTCATCCAAGATCACTGTGTGCCATGAACACGTGAACTGCAGCAGCAGTGGGCAGCTGGAGTGCTCTGCAGTTTCTAGATTTCGGGTTTTGTTCATGGAGACGGGAGGGGGTGGTGGTGATATATCCCCGGCAGCAGGCTCTGGGGACAGATGCCACAACAGCAGCCTTGCCTTCCTCTCCGAGATGTTGGCCTTGCTTTGGAGACACCCCCATCCAAGAACATACATAGACTTTTCCTTGGGGGTAGGAATGAATTAATTCACACAATTATAGACCAATTAAACCACTTTCAGCCAATTCAGGCCTTGAGAAAAGTCCCAAAATAACTCCTTGATTTAAATATTATTTACTCAATTAATTCTTTACTCAGCCTTTTTATGGAGTCCTGGTTTATCCCTCTTCCCTACTGTTAGAGAATAAAGGCATTTGTAATTAGCGAAATCACGTATGAGTGGCACGTTCTTTTCACAAGAAACAATTCAGACTTCTTGGTGGCTTTTCAGTAAAGAGCACTGTCCTGAGTCTTGCTTAGAGGTGGGCCAGGATTTTCTACCAATATCCTGTTCTTCAGACAGACACCTTTCTGGATGCCAAGGTTCCTCAGAAGTCAGCTCGTGGGAGAGCCTCCCTGGAGTGGAGAGGCAAACGGGCTGGTCAGTGAGCACCTCCTCTCAGGCATCAGGCCACCTGAGGGATTAATGTCTCTGCTGAGCAAGTGCTCAGGTTTCTTCCTGTCTTTGTATCCTCCCCACTTCAGCTGTTCCCTGCAAAGAATGGGTAGGTATCTGGAGCAGGGCTTAGTCAGTCATGGGCTACTTAAAAAAACATTCTTCTAAAAACACAAAACAAAACAATAAACATACTGCTGCCAATTATCGTGTTTATACCGTAACACTGTGGATAGGGCAAAAACAGCACTGGGGACGTTCTCTGTTGAGGACATAGTAGCTAAAGTAATATGGAAGCAGCAAGAGAGGGACTCTGGAATATCAGACTGACTTCTGGCATGTGACTGGCCCAACAAAGGCCTGGGACGTCTCCATGACCCTGAGTACCTGTGTAGATAGATAGGGAAGGCCTAACTGCCCTGTGGAAAGACTGATTCCCAGAGAGGCTGTTTTGCAAGATGCAAAGAAAATTCAAATCTAAGAAAATAGGACCACGAGAGTAGTGTGCCCTTTCAAAGTCATTCCTAGGTGCAGTTGAACCAGCGCAGTTCCAACTCCCCCCCTCCCCAGCCCCCAGGATTTTGATATCTAGGGAAATGGACTTTTCCTCATCTTTGTTATCAAGAATTATGAGCTCAGACTGAAGTCGTGCATCAACTTGAAGCTCTTTCCAGTTGAGATGCAAATAGTCACTTTCCGTGAGAAAAGATAGTCCTAAAGCAGTGGTTCTCAACCTTCTCCATGCTGTGACCCTTTAATACAGTTCTTCATGTTGTGCTAACCGCCCCTTCCCACCTCCCCAACGCCACTCCCCTGCCATAAGCTTATTTTCATTGCTACTTCAGAGCTGTAATTTGGTACTGTTAGGAAGCGTAATGTAAATACCCGTTTTCTAATGGTTTTAGATGACCTCTGTAAAAGGGTCATTTGACCCCCAAAGGGGTCATGACCCACAGGTTGAGAACTGCTGTTTTAAAGATAGATTTTTTTTTTTTTTTTTAAATTTCTCATTAAGACTCCTTAAGACAAGAAGTACTTCACATTTCATTTCCAGGAATTCTCTCCACTCAAATGCTCTGAGTAAGACTCAGCTTCCTCACAGTTGTTTTCAAAGCAGGTCTACCCTTTTACCTGCTTCCTAACTGTTGAGCTGAAAGTCTTGGGCACTTCATTCTCTGTGTGTTTGCGAGCTGAGTTTATAACTCTGACAGTTACAGTTAGTATTAACAGGTACGCCTTTTCCTCCACGTATCATACAAGGTACAGCGTTGAAAAACCAAAGCGGTGACATTTGTGTGTCTAACATTGAGTAATGGCTTTCGCCTGGGTAATGGTACTTGACTTTGTATCATGAGGTTGCCCTATGAGGGGGTCGGACAGAACACCTAACTGCTAATGGAGATGGAGGACCAGGGTGGCTTATCTCTCAGGCCACCCGTGCCCAAAGCGGCAGCACCAAGACGGCTTCAGTGCTGAGCTCTGGGCACCAGCCAGCTCCTGCTCCTTGCTCTGCCTTCTACACCTGTCGGGCCTAGTGACATCTGGCTGAACTGAGCATCCAGAGCAGCTCCCAAGGAGGAAAGTCTGCAACTGGCAGCTGCCTGGTATGGGTTAAAATGGCGTGTGTACGTGTGCGTGCTGTCTGTGGGGGCGCCACTCATGTATGTGGTAGTAGCTGCAGCACCTCCGCCTGCCCACGGAAGATCAGTCCTCACTCCGAGTCCCCACGCCCCTGGGGGTCATCTTTCATTGTAGAAATAAGGGGCCCAGAGCGATTAACAATATTTCAGAAAGCTTAAGGGAGATCATACATCTCCCTGTGACAGGTTTGCCCAGACTAAATGAAATGTCACTTCTCCACATTCTGACTAGAATTCTGTCAGCTCAGTCTGGCTGCGCTGCTTATCTGGGGCTCATCAGGAGCCCTGATTGGGCTTTATATGCATCCTTGACAAATAGAAATGAATGATTACTTAATAAATGGAATCGGTTTGTCAGATACGGCTTTCTGAAGCGTGGCTCTGAGCTCCAAGGAGCCTAAAAATATAATAATAATAATAATAATAATAATAATAATAATAATAATAATAATAATAATACAGGTTCTTGATGGCACAGAGGTGGAGAACTGGCTGGCTTATCCAGGACCTGCTGTGACTGAGGCCCTGGGTCCCCTGCCGTCTCAGCATGAGTCTGAGATTTGACCTGGGTCAAAAGTTCCTAACGAGAATGACAGGGTCCCAAAGTATGTTTCACCTGAGGCAAATCTCAGGAGTGGAGTACTGGTGTGGTAGGATGCGCCTTTCACATCTTCATCTCCACAGAGACTTGTGAGGGCTACCACAGTGGCATCTACAAGAGGTTTTAGGTCCCAAGCCCTGTGACATGCTCTCTCACTTCTGCAGCCTCCCTTGAGAGTCATTAGTTACCAAAGCCAGAAGTATAAGCAGCTGGTTCAAGATCTCAAGGGAGAGGTCCAAAAGTAGGTGTGAGCTGTATAGAAGGTCATAGCCTAGGCAGCTGGGGGTCATACCTGCTTTGAACAAACAGGTCTCTGCCGTGAGCAGCTTTAACCTCCTTGCTCTCAGTCTCTTGTCTGGAAAGTGAGGGCATGGGGGTCATAACTATAAGGAAGACGGCTATTGTTCAAGTGCAGGATTCTTCTTTTAGTCAAGTCTTTTGTAGCCCAGGTTAGCCCTGGACTTGAACCCTCCTATCTCAGGTTCCCAAGTGCTGTAATTATAGATCTATGCCAGCATACTTGACCATTAGGTCATTCTTGATCTTTTAACTTGGTGCTGATTATAACTGCTTGGGGATTAGTGGAGACTGATAGGTTTAGGATAAACTCCGGAGGTGGGAAATAGCGTCTTCAAAGACCAGGGAGAGCGCACTTGCTGGGTGCAGACTCTTACTGTACCTGTCTGGTGCTGTTTCAAGCAAGTGCATGCATAATAGAGCCAGTATGTAGCACATCAATTACACCTCAATAAAGCCATTTAATAAAATGGAGCCAGTCGCTACTGTCCTAGGAGTTTACAATAGTGAACCAGAGGGTCATTTGTCAAATAATCACAAGAGTGATTTCAAGTGCTGTAAAAGGCAAAGCCTGCTACCTTTTAGGAGTGTGTGGTGAGAGCACTCTTCCAGCCCTGGGTAAGAAGATAGGGGGCCTGTATCTAGAGATGGGGGGATGGCAAGAGAGCCTGTGGCAGTGGGAACAGTTTCCCCAAAAAGCCTGAGGTAGGAAGGCACGGGGATCATTGAAGGAGAGAAAACTGATGGCTAGAGAATGAGTGTGTGTGTGTAATCTTAATCTTGAGGCCCCTGTCCCACGACCACCAGCTTCTTCCTGTTTGCTGTTGTTCATTTCTTAATTACCGTGAGGTTCAACTGAGGCTGGAAGGAATGCCAAGGACAGCCGGTGTCCTGGGGCGTCTACTTGCCGGCTGAGCATCTTTGTCCCCTGGACATCCGTCGACAGATCGTCTGGGGGCTCAGGTCTGCTTCTGTTGAGCAGCTGCTCCCGAGCAGGGATGAGGCTTTTAGCTTTAATAAAAAAGGGAGTAGAGATAAGGAGGCTGCTTTGGCAGGGCACACAGAAGTGACAGAATGATTTAAATGGCCTCTCCAGCGTCGTTTCTTCTTCACAGACATCATAAATCAGATTAGCACTGGGCTCTGGGGGATGGGGAGAGAAGAGCAGGGCCTGGACTCTGGGTCTGTCTAGGATTGGCCTGGTAGCAGGGCAGCTCCAGAGGAGGA
The DNA here is from genome assembly GCF_907164565.1 of Psammomys obesus. Lineage (NCBI taxonomy): Eukaryota > Metazoa > Chordata > Mammalia > Rodentia > Muridae > Psammomys > Psammomys obesus. The sequence goes on along the minus strand of NW_026596134.1, from coordinate 22,661,410 downwards.
TCACTGTGTCTGTCACCTGTTTCTGACCCAGCCTGGTTCTTCAAAGGAGTGGGTGGATTGTTCCCACAACCTACTCTCACCTTTGGGAAAGAGTGAAGAGGGGCTGATAAGAAAGCAGGGAGGAGAGAAGTGGGTGGAGTGGGCAGGGCAGCCATTCTCCTCCCTTACTGAAGGAAATCACCTTGGGAACTCAGAGAACCCTGGAGGCTAGGCCTGGCCCAGCACGTCTGAGTTCCAGGTGGTTCTAACATGTGGTTGGATTGGAGCTGAGTTCTCTGATGTGAGAACTGCATCGTCTCATACTGCTGGGGCCCAACAGCGCCTATCATCTCTTGAAAGTGACTAGACTGGGTGATGAGAGAATCCCCTGGAGCAAGTGTGGGCCGGGCAGAGCTCCCACCGGATCCTGTCTCTTTCAGATCTCCTGCCACCTGAGCAAGATGTACAGTGAGATGATCTTTGTCAACGGCTTCGTGCACTGCGACCCCCACCCAGGCAACGTGCTGGTGCGGAAGCGTCCCGACACGGGCAAGGCTGAGATTGTCCTCTTAGACCACGGGCTTTACCAGGTGGGAGAAAACTCGCTCCTTCATGGGATTGGAGCCTGCTGATGTCCTCCAGAAGCCCTGAGGCCAGGAGGCAGGTAGCTGAGGTAGCTGGGGAGGGTCACCCTCCTCCAGGAGCTGTCATTTTTGTGTGTAACACTATCCTGAGAGTTTCCTCAGTGTCCCTGCAACAAAGTGTAGAGGCTGAGGCCATTGTGAGGGGCAGGTAGAAGTGTGCCAATGTGGCTGTGTCTTCCCAGGGGACCAAAGGTCACCTTCGACTTCTGTGTTTGAGCTGGATCCTCAGGAGACAGGTGACAGCACATTTAGCCTTAGGAAAACAGGGTTGGGACTTTGGGGGCTGAAGGCTCCAGACTTTGTCTTCTGGAAGTTGGGATTGAGGTTTAGTATGAATGAGCCACAACCAGCACCATCCAAGTGGGACATTCACTATGAACCTGGGACCGTGGCCTGACTTGATTCCACGAGGCAGATGGCCCTGAAGACATCCCTCGTTCACCCCTGCTCCTTCCTCGGGCCTTGATACCACATCCCTAATTTCAGCCTCCTCTGAAAGGCTCGGTAAAACAGGGTGCAGGCCAAATTAGGCCAGCCATTGTTACATGGAGCCCCAGTGACAGATGGCCCAGACACAAGAGAAGTTCACTGGCTTACGTGCAAGTCCTGGGCACGGTGGTTAGAGCCCACAGGGCTCTGCTCCCTAGGCCTGGCAGGAGGTGATAGCAGAGGAGAGGACTAGGAATGTGGGCGAGAGCTTTGCAGGAGGTGGGATTTCTGCCTCCGTGCTTGCGGGAGGCCAGGAAGTAGCCTGTACCTAAAAAGAAGATGAAAATACAGACTTTGGAGGGCAGTTAGTAGTCTCTGCCAGTTAGGACCAAGGTTTGCTAGTACAGTCGGAGTATCCCTAATCCAGAAATCTTCAGTCCCAGTCGTGGGAAATTCTATGCCACATGACTTTGTCTCATGCCCAAAATTGTTGAACACATTGTATAAAACTACCTTTAGGCCATGTGTATAAAGCATGTATGAAACAAATGAATTTCATGCTTAGATGTGTGATCCAGCCCCAAGATATTATGTATATGCAAATCTGAGAAAGAAAGACTGAGATCTACAACATTTCTGGTCCCAGGAATTTGAGATTCATGATATGTAAGCTCTATTAGCTTTGAACTTGGGCCCCTAGGAGTGGCTAAGTGTTGGGGGAGCTATAGCCCCCTTTATTCCTCTGTGTAGTGGGGGCTCAGGCCTTGGACCCCGAGAGACTCAGTTGCTGCCTGCATTGCCCTGGCTGCAGGTGCTCACGGAGGAGTTCCGCCTGGACTACTGCCATCTGTGGCAGTCTCTGATCTGGACTGACATGGAGAGGGTGAAACTGTACAGCCAGCGCCTGGGGGCTGCCGAGCTCTACCCACTGTTTGCCTGTATGTTGACAGCCCGATCCTGGGACTCGGTCAAAAGGGGCATTGGCCAAGCCCCAGTCACTGCCACTGAGGTAGGTGACCCTCTCCCAGATGCAAGGATCAGGGCCTGGGGAACCCTGCCAACCCAGTGTCCAGGTTCATGATTGTCTGTGTCTCTGTATGGAGGACTGAATTGGAGCCACATAGGATGAGAAGTAGCATGAGAATAGAAACTAGGACACTGGGGTGAGGAGGACAGGGGAGGGCTAGCCTATTGTGTTCTCTGGGACCTTATCAGGCTGGAGTAGGATAAGGCTAGTGGACTTAAAACCCCAGGCTCCAGAAGTTTAGTGAGATGCCAGGCTACCTTCAGAACCTCTCAGGGGCCATCATACCTGTGCAGCCCCTGTACTTCTTTTGCTTACTGGGCACAGGGTGCCCGAGTCCTCTCTGGTTTCATGATAAGGGAGAGGAGACCCTTCACTTCCTCCCCATCCACAAATGGCAGTGTCAAAGTGAAACCCCCTTTCTGTACTTGCCTCACCTAGTTCATGGACTTTGACTCTTCAGACAGGACACAGACTTTAGGGAGCTCCTGCTCCCCATAGCATTGTCCACTTCTACTTGCCTGCCCAGGCCCACGGAGTTTATTTGCTTATTTCTCAGTGCTGGGCAGACTCAGGCCCCACTGAGGCCTCTGCTCACTGTATGTAGATATGAGGAAAGAGATGCCTTTGGGAAGCCTGGACACTGCTTCCAGCACCTTCTCTTCCTGGTACCATGACCTCGGGTGTTCCTATCACTCAAAGGCCTCAGGGCCCTTTCCTGCAAGTCGCACTTCTAGCAAAGGCTGGATCCAGAGTCTTAAATGATGTCTTAAAGAGTCTGTCTCTCACCACTCATTGTCTCTATTTTCCTTTGAATGGACATATCTCTCTAGCAGGCCTACAGGCAGTGATGAGCACCTGCTATTCCAGGCTCCGCAGCCACAGAGTGATATTGAAAGAGGGGGCAACTAGGGCTGGTAGGAGCTATGCTTTCTGTTTTACTGTCAATGCATGTATAGTGCCTGCCTACTCACAGTTCTTGGAGTCTATTCATTCAATAAACATTTGCTTTAGTTGGCCCCTGAGCATGTTTCAAGGATCCTGCGACCAACAGACAGATAGGCCTTCTGTGTAATTTATACTTTGGTTGAGAGAGACAGACAGTAAACAACTGAGCAAACAGGCAAGAGGGATAATTGCAGGTTACAGGTACCTAGAGGAAACAAGTAAAGTGATGTGAGGAAGGCCTTGGGAGCCTGGCTCAGAGAGCTGGGGTAGTGGGTGACATTTGAGCTGAGGTGTGAAGGACGAGGAGGACACCAGCCTAAGCAGTGCCTGATGGATGAACTCCTGGAATACTGAGCACACCAAGGCCCAGGGCAAAAGCATTTGGTGTGGTCTAGAGGGTGGAGGGCCAAAGAGAACGAACACCACACAGGGCTTTATGTGCTGTGGAAAGAGGTCTGGACTCAGCTCCCAGGAGGAAGCGAAGCCCTTGGCAGGCCTTGGGAAGAAGATGCTCAGACCTGTTGTCTTAAGGGTTAGGTACAATGAGCCAGTCACTGAGGAAGGGAGTAGGTGCTCAGAGCCCTCACTGCCTGAAAATGGACAAGATACCTACAGTAGCCTGGGGCAACTAGCAAGTAACTCTTCAGATAAACAGACCTGGAACTGCTTTAATAAAGGAGGTGGGGGCTGGCTGGTGGGCAGGTGCCCACCGTCAGGACCCAGGCAGTGGTAGAGTACTGGGAACAGCCGATCTGAATGAAGTACTGTGAGGCTGGCATGGGGCCTGGGAGTTCTGTCTACGGACTTACAGTGCTGGGATTGGTTACGGATAGTGCTGCTTCCAGGCCTGGCTTGAAACTGGTGTCCACTAAAGAAGCCTTGGAGAGTCCTTGGCCCTTTCCAGTGTACACTAGTGCTGTTTCCAGGGCTTGCCTGGGAGCCAGGCTGAGACCTCCATCTGGGTGGTTAGCTCACAGGGCCCAATGCTTTTCTTTTCTTTGGGTGGGGGGCTCCACACGGTGCCAAGGAAGCTGTGCTAGCAGCCCCCAGTTGGTGTGTTCTTGGTCATAGGCTACCAATAATCCTGGCACACTGATCTTCACACACCATACCAACCGTTCTCATGTCTCCTTGCTGCTGTTAGGACTCAGAGATCCGCAATAACGCGGCCAGCTACCTGCCTGAGATCAACAAGCTCCTCAACCATGTGCCGCGCCAGATGCTGCTCATCCTGAAGACCAACGAACTCCTCCGAAGCATCGAGACCACCCTGGGCACCCGCTCCAGTGCCAGCTCCTTTCTCAACATGTCCCGGTGTTGTATCAGGGCACTAGCTAAGTGAGTATGCTTTGATCTTGGTCTCCCAGCTTCAGGGCCTGTCCCATGGGCTCTGCTCTCCCCACCATCCAGTCCTTAGGGCCCTATCTTAGCTTCTCAAGCTCTAGATGTCCCTTCAGGGAACCATAGGGGCAAAACCAGCTGTGGTAACTCAGCAGGTGCCTTGAGGCAATGTCTTTGAGTGGCCCAGAATGCCTGTACTTTGCCAAATGACAGAATCTGGGCTCCCACCCTCCCAGTCCAGCTTTTCCAATGATTCTTTCCCTCAAAAAAGTTTGAAGTTATTTTTTTGAGCATCTCAAACCATCCAGATGTCTCCTGGACAGGAAGCTTCAATATGACCCTATTTCCAATTGGTTCTGGGATTTGGCTACCAGGACCAGCCCAGGCAGTGAGACCATTGCTCTTTATCTTCGCTGTGACTTGGGAAGGTTAGTAGGCTCTCTCAGGGTCACAGATCTTCCTAGGTACCTTAGCATCCTTAAGGCATTGATAATAAAGAAACCATGCTTCTTTAGCAAGATCTAGGCCTCCAGTTGAGTACTGTGAATGCTCTGGCAGAATGTTCTCAGCCTAGAGAAGAGGAAGCCTAGTTTGTGGTCACGTCCCAGCCTGTCTATCCTGGGGAAGGAATGGCTCATTCTAGAAAAATAACAGATTTGGCCACATAAATCACGTATTCACTTGCAAATATGTGGTTGGACTACAGCAGAAATACTGTGACCAATGAAGAGCAGAATGTGATTTATCTTTTCCATGAGGCTAAGGAAGCCAAGTCTTTAGTAGTGAAAGGTCCAGGTTTGGAGCTTAATGGGGTCTTGGGCGGTAGATTGCCATTTGGGTTGAGAAATTCTTTCGAAGATAAGCAGGTCGACAGCAGCATGGTGGAGGCTCCAAGGAGGGTTCAGGCCCATGTAGCAGAGGGGAGTTCCTTCCTGCAGGTTTCAGAGGAAGAGGCAGGTTTCATGCCATATAGTTGACCAGTATTCCACAGAGACTGTCTTGGCTCTCCCTGATTATCAGGCAGCAGGGGTTGTGGGGATGCTATACTTCTGAAAGGATGTGTGACTCTGAGGATGTGAGGGAAGAAAGACACATTTAGTTGAGGTAAACCCATATGATGGAGAATGTGCCTTCTGACGTCTTGGACTCTGGTAACCTGGGTTAATAAACTTCCTTGGGGATATGAGAATTATGGAGCCTGCAAATCTGCTGAGATCCAGACACCTGGGGAGTCTATTAGGGGTCTATAGATTCACAGGCAGGCTCCTGATATGGGTCGTGCCATTTCTTTTAAAGCAGCTGTGAGAATGAGACTTCTGTGGCTTGATTAACTCTTAGCCCCAAACCTGACAAGAAGCTGTTATCATAAATCCCAGTTTTTACTGTGTCTTGTTTTTTGTACAGAGAGTCTGAGGCTGGGTTGATGTGTAAAGTGCCTAGCCTCCCTGAGTCACCTAACCTTCAGGGGATTCGTATCCTCAGGAATTTGCAAAGGTCTTGACTCTATTTGAGTCAGGGTGAGACACGAGTTGGCACATATTTCCTGTACTTTTGGAAAGAGAAGCCATGGAATGTTCTCCTGTGTGAGGGGATCAGAGCCTTGATGTCTTGTTATTTACTGCTTTGAAAATCTTTGGTAATCTGAGTCCCTTTGGCCCCTCACTGGACAGTGGTATGGTCGGGTAACCAAGTGGTCCCCAGGATCAGGAAGCTGGTGAGTTGTCCTGCTGTCTTGTATTTTTCCCCATCGTTCTGAGCCGGTGTTTTCTCACCTCCATTTCTTTTCTTTCCTCCTCCTTTCTCACCCTTCCTCTAGGCACAGGAAGAGGGATGCCTGCTCGTTCTTCAGAAGGACCCAGATCTCCTTCAGTGAGGCCTTTAGCCTGTGGCAGATCAGTCTTCATGAACTTCTGCTTCGAGTGAAGGGCTTGAGGCTAGCTTGCTGGGTGTCAGCGCTCCTGGGCTGGCTGACTCAGGCTCCACGCTGAGTGGGACTGTCGTTCCCTGCCCTGTCCTAGTGTTTTCCCACACTTCATTCTTCCCTTTATGCTCTGACTATCCACTGACCCATGTCTGCCTACGGTTAGCCTGTGGTCCCAGGGTGCTCTTCCATGGCACCATCGAGCTCTGCTGTTGGAGCCCCCTGCTTCAGCCTTGTGTGGGGCCCTGAAATGTACTAGAGAGTGAGTTCGTCTCCTCTAGGGAGGGGATAAAACAACCTCCGTCCAGTCTCCTGTGTGTGCCATTGGCTTGGTCATCCCTGCTTTCATGGGCATTGTCACAATGGACCAACCATATGTGCCACAGAGGCACCTTTAGCTTATAGGACATAAGCAGGGTCTCGGAACTTGCTAGACAACAGACTTTGTGTCTTTGCCATATCACTCCCAAAGGTGTCCCATCTCAGTGAAGAAGGGTGCATCTAAGAGTAAACTGTGCAGCTATTGTCATGGTGAAACCTTCAGTATTGTATGCATTGTGTTTCAATAAACCCTTTCAAGGTTGCAGGGACTTTACCTTCTGACTCAGTGGCTCCATTTGGACTTTCAGTTGTTCTTGGTAGCTGCTTCCTTGGGAAACCCTAGAGAGTGAAGTCTGGATTGGTTTTAGAGTTTATTTACTAGGTTGGGTGCAAATCCACATGGCCGACAAATCCACATAAACACTATGTACGCTGGGACCTTGTCCCCTTGAGCCATGAGGCTGTAAGACTCCTTCCTGCTGCCACAGGGTCACATCCTACTCCTTGGAGGTGTCTTCTGATTTCTACATCCCACACCTTAGTTGGAGGTGTTATGAAGCCCAAAGCTTGGCCCTAGAGGCAGGCAGAGGTGGGTTCCCACTTGTTTCCTATGCCTGAGGAACCTGCCTCGTTCAGCTGGTTACGTCCCGACTTACCCTCTGATTCTCAGTTTAGTATTGTACTTGGTCCTTCCTGGTCTTTGGAGACATCAACCTTTCTGATGAAACCACAAGTCACTGTGGCGGTGTCCATTCTGACACAGCCATGTCACCTGTTCAAATCCTGTTTCTAATTTATTGCCTGGACAGCATTCACCTCTCCCAAATCTATCGTCTGTTTCTGAGTCTCTATGGTCTCTGGGTCCCTGAGACCCCACATATGGCAGGCCCTGCCTCTGTGATTACCCATGCTTGCAGATGGGTAACTGTCTGATCAGAAAATTCCAAATCTGAGCCTTATTTCTGTTGTCTTTGTTAATGATACAACAAGCAGATTTTCTAGTGATCAGAGATTATTTGCATTCTTTTGTTTTCTGAGAGAATTGTTTTTGGTGACCAGTTGGGTGTACCCAGGGACCTGGGAGAATAATTCCCAAGCTCTGTTATTAATCATGAGGATCCATGCTGAATATTCTATTTTATGGTGTCTTTCACAGCCAGGGAAGTAACTATAAATGTCCTTTCTGTCCCCTCCAGGTCTTTCATCTCCCCCTTCGTTCATAAGTTCCCTGCACTCTGCCAAGAGTTTGGCTATGAATCTCAGCATCTGCTTTAATACCCTGTTGGGCAGAGTCTTTCAGAGGCTCTCTGTGGTAGGCTCCTGTCCTGTTCCCTGTTTTCTCCCTCTTCCGATGTCCATCCTGTTTGTCTTTCTGAATGAGGATTGATCATCTTACCCAGGGTCCTCCTTCTTGCTTAGCTTCTTTAGGTGTACAGATTTTAGTATGTTTATCTTATATTATATTTATAATATTCACTTATAAGTGAGTATATACCATGTGTGTCTTTCTGCTTCTGGGTTACCTCACTCAGGATGATGCAAGGAGAGCAACAGAACCAAAAAATCTGGCACAGGGGTCTTTCTGAGACTGATCCTCCAACCAAGGACCATGCATGGAGATAACCTAGATCCCCTGCACAGATGCAGCCCATGGCAGCTCAGTGTTCAGGTGGGTTCCTTAGTAAGGGGAACAGGGGCCATCTTTGACATGAACTCAGTGGCTGGCTCTTTGATCACCTCCCCCTGAGGCGGGGGGAGCAGCCTTACCAGACCACAGAGGAAGAAAATGCAGCCAGTCCTGATGAGACCTGATAGGCTAGGGTCAGATGGAAGGGGAGGAGGACCTCCCTATCAGTGGACTAGGGAGGGGCATGGGAGGAGAAGAGGGAACAAGGGTAGGATTGAGAGGGGATGAGGGAGAGGGCTATAGCTGAGATACAAAATGAATAAATTGTAATTAAAAAAATAAAATTTAAAATGTCCTTTCTGTTCAAGATAATGGTCATTTGCTTTTCACTTTGGATGTAATGGTTGGCTTACTGTGGGGTTTAAAACATCAGCTTGTTGCCTGTAGGTCCAACACCTAAAACAGTTTCCAGGGATAGGAGGGGTAAAAACAGAGTTGGGAGTACAGGGCAGTTTGATACTAGGCATAGGCTGGTGCTTATGAGTGACTTCCCACAGTTCTGCAGATGAGGACTATGCTTGCCCCTTGAATTGTCTTGTGTGCCAGAGCTGAGTGCCTGTAAGTACCGAGTTCACAGATGTTGTAGCCTTTCCTTAGTGCTCTGTAAGCAGCTATTGGGAGACTGTGGTTCTCAGGGAGGTTGAACTCGTTTTGAGGAGCTGCATATACACCCAGTGGCTCACAAGAGGGGCTGGCTACAAGGATGGCCAGGTTAATATCAGCGGTGTACTTCTTCACAGCAGGATCAGAGCTGGTCAGCCTCAGCATCGCAGTCTGCAGGGGCTTTCTTGCCACCAGCCAGGGATACCCTAGAAAGACAGAGCTGCTCTAAGAGGCCCCCAAGCAGATGCTGGGTAGCTGGGCTGATGGAAAGTTTATAGCACCTCTTAGCACGTGGGAAAAGTGATGATAATGGCAGGTGTGGCTGGAGCGAGAGAGATGGGTTCTGAGTCAGGCTGTGACCTGCAAGTTCAGAACTCGAAGGATGAATTAAAACCAGAGTATGGTGCATTCCTGGCAGTGAGGACATGGCTCATTGGCTGCATGGGAGGGGCCGCCATATTTAACAGGAGACCTTGAACACCAGGTAACCTACTGTTCCTGCTTTGTGCACTGAGAGAGGGCCCTACAGCCATGTTTGGCAAACTGCTGCCTCTGCTGTCCCCTCTGCACGTTTCCCTCCTTTCCATTTTCTTTTGTTCCTGTCCCCACTCCTTCTTCTTTGCCCTACTCCACGAAGCAAAGCCCGGAGGGTCAGGCTGTCTTTACCTGACGGAAGCAGGGCTCAGCTCGGAGGAGAGTCAGTGGGAGCCCTGCGCTGTGCCTACCACTGCTGTCTTCCAGGGTCACTGCCTTCTGGTCATGCCCGGCTGCTCCTGGAGGTGCCGTGGCCGCCCAGCACCAGCCTGCTTCCCCTCTGTGCCAGGTTGCTGTCATTGGCCAAACTTGATCGGGAGGCACTTCCCTTGGACTCTGCTGTTGTACGTGCAGAGCTGTCTTTGTATGTGCAGAGCTGTCTTTTCTTCCCATTCCCTTCCCCCTCGGAAGGATCAGGCTGCTGAGACCAGCACAGTGGTGGGCATTCGGTACCCCCGCCCCTACCTCTGCTTTCCGAGCCCTGCCTTTTCAGCTGCTCCTTTACCCCCCTCCCTGCCTTATGCATAATTTGTTATAGATTTTCCTGTGTAAACCAGCCACGCGGGGTCCTATTAAATCCTGAATTTTGCCTCTGTGAGCCTGGGTGGGGCCCAAGACACCTAACTGGTAATCTGCCTCCAGGGGATTGTGGTTTTGTTGAGCCGGGGACTGCACTGAGTTGCAAGGATGTTTTTGGGGTGTGGTCCCAGGGCAGCTACCTGTCCATCCGCTGGGAACTTGTTAGGGATATAGACTCTCAGGTCCCTGTCCAGACTCACTGAACCAAACCCTGGCCTGCGGCAACCAGTTGCTTTAATAATTCTTCCAGGGTTTTCTGATGCATGCTCACCTCTGTAGTTCCGCCTGGATGGCTCCCAGAGCTTCCTGCATGACAGAATTCCCAGAGAGCGTCATGTGCCCGAGATTCTGAGTTGGTTGGTTTGAACGCAGACTGAACGCTTCCCCAAAGTTGTTATTTATTTATTTATTTTTTTACTGTGAAATAATTTTAGATTTCCAATGGATTTGCAAATCCATCACCTTCCCTTTCCTCAGTGTCAACATCTCAGGTGACCTGGCTGCCTTGACTAATTAGACAGATGTTCACTTTAGTGCAGTGTTAGTGACCAGAGTGACCAGATCAGGCGGTACTGACCTAGCCAGGTTCCTCAATCATGTCCTCTCTGCATTGGGGAGCCTGTCTATTACCACATTTCATTATCCCAGCTCCTCGGAGTCCGCTGATCTGTGACAGCCCAGCCTCTCAAACCCGCCTCTAGTCTGAGGCCTTGACTCTTGGGAAGAACACTGGTTCGGGACTTTGTAGAATGGCTTTGTCTGGTGGTGTTTTTTGGTGACTAGACTTTGTTGAGGGGTTTTAATTAGGGGCTCACCAGGGGAAATACCCTCATTATCCCATCCTACCATGGGAACACAATGCTAATGTAATGTGGTTTTTTGAAGCTCCCAGCTTCCTTCTACAGAAGGAAGACATAGCTTATGAACTCCTTGTGGCTTTAATGCTCACATTAACCACAAATTAACTCTTTAACCATTCCTAATTATATGGCCAGTGAACTTAGCACTGCCAGAATCCTAAAAATTCATCTGCATCCTCCCCAAGAGGCAGACTCAGTGCTGGGAGTTTTGTCCAGGGGCACTGGCAGTTTTAGAATGGAATCACCTGCAAGCTTCATAGGGAGCAATGAGCCGGTCAGGCAAGCTGTGTCTGACCTGGCAGCCATTTCTCAGTGCTTGCCACTCTAGCAGGGATAAAAGAGAGCCTCACCTGGGCTGTGGCCAGTTGTATCAAGATCTGCTGGTCACGAATGATGGAGGAGACCAGTGGGTCTGTCCTCAGGGTGATAATAGAGAGGGGTGGCAGCAGCAGAGACTTTTCGTCCCTTCAAGACAGACACCAGGTGACCATGAAGCCCTTTTAGACTCACCAAACTGGTGAACAGGGTCCAAAACAAGGCTGTTTCTTCTCTCATAGAGCTTCTAGCAGGCACAGCTCAGTTGTCAGGGCTATTCAGCTGGTTAGAGCTTTTTCCCTGCCCTAAGCAAGCATGTGCACACCAGATGGATACAAATATCCACAGGCGGTGGCTGCGCCATCACAAGGCCAGACAGTGTAGAAGAGCACTGAAGGGCAAGGGTAGGAGTTGGCGAAAGTTCAAGCCTGTTTTCCATATATTTACCCTATATTGCCAATATGCTCTCGGGCAAGTAAATCAAGCTATCTGAGCCACAATTTTCCACTTAGAAAAATAAGAGCTACAGCTGGTTATAAGTGTAGGGTGGTGCATGCCTTTAATCCCCGTACTAGGGAGGCAGAGGCAGGTTGGTCTCTAAGTTTGAGGCCAGCCTGGTCTATAGAGTGAGTTTCGGGACTTGTAGCCAGGGCTACACAGAGAAACCCTGTCTGAAAAACAACAAAAGGGGTGGTGGTGGTGGCTGGAGAGATGGCTCAGTGGTTAAGAGCACTGGCTGCTCTTCTCTCTAGAAGATCCTGAGTTCAATTCCCAGCAACCACATGGTGGCTCACAACCATCTATAATGGGATCTGACGCCCTCTTCTCTATGATGTTCTCTTCTGCCATGCACACAGAAATGCAAATAGAGTGCTCACATGCACAAATAAATAAATCTTAAAAAACAAAGAAAGAAAGAAAGTAGAGATAATAATGCATACCTTTTATAATTACTGACAGGATCAGGTTATATAAATGATAAAGTGTTCTTGGAGAAGAAAGCCACCCAGTAAATGAGCAGAAAATACTTACTATTAACTCCAGTGGATTAAAAAGACATGGATCCATTCATTTGCCTGCAAATTTCATGATGTTCTTGTTTTTAATAACTGAGTAGTATTTCATTGTGTAGATGTACTGCAGTTTCTTTATCCAATCTTTGGTTGAGGGACATCTGGGTTATTTTTAGTTTCTGGCTATTATGGATAAAGCATCTATGAACACTGTTGAGCAAGTGTCTTTGTATGGTGGAGCATCTTTTGGTTATATGCCCAGGAGTGGTATAGCTGGGTCTTGGGTAGAGCTGTTACCAATTTTCTAAGAAAGCACCAGATTGATTTCCAAAGTGGCTGTTTAAGTTTGCACTCCCACCAGCAATGGAAAAGTGTTCCCCTTTCTTCAACCTTGCCAGCATGTGCTGTCACTTGAATTTTTGATCTTAGGTGTTCTGATAGGTGTAAGATGGAATCTCAAAGAGCTTTTCTTTAAGTGTTTCTTTGCCATTTGATATTACTCTTCTGAGAATTCTGTTTAGCTCTGTACCCCATTTTTTATTGGTTTATTTGGTTTGTTGGTATTTAATTTCTTGAGCTCTTTATATATTCTGGATATTAACCCTTTATCAGATATTGGATTGGTGAAGATCTTTTCCCAATCTGTAGACTACCTTTCATTCTGTTGATAATGTCCTTTGCTTTACAGAAGCTTTTCAGTTTCATGAGGTCCCATTTATTAATTGTTGATCTTAGAGCCTGAGCTGTTGGTGTTCTGTCCAGGAAGTTGTCTCCTGTGCCACTGAGTTCAAGGCTCGGCCCTTCTTTTTCTTCTAATAGATTGTGTTTCTGGTTTATGTTGAGGTCTTTGATCTACTTGGATTTTAGTTTTGTGTAGGGTGATAGATATGGATCTATTTGCATTTTTCTATGTGTAGACATGCAGTTACACCAGCACCATTTATTGAAGATGCTATCATTTTTCCATTGTATGGTTTTGCCTCCTTTGTCAAAAGTCAAATGTATATAGGTGTGTGGGTTTATTTCTAGGTCTTTGATTTGATTCCATTGATCAACCAGTCTGTTTCTATGCTAGTACTATGAAGTTTTTATTGCTATTGCTCTATACTACAGCTTGAGATCAAGGATGAGATTCCTCCTAAAGATCTTTTATTGTACAGGATTGTTTTAGCAAGTCTGGGTTTTTTTTTGTCTTTCCATATGAAGTGGATAATTGTTCTTTCAAGTTCTGTAAAGATTTGTGTTGGTATTTTGGTGGGGATTGCATTGAATCTGTAGATTGGATTGATCTGGAAAAGATCACCCTGAGTGAGGTAACCCAGACCCAGAAAGACATGCATGATATATATTCACTTACAAGTGGATCTTAGCCATATAATACAGGATAATCATAGTGCAATCCACAGACCTAAAGAAGCTAAGTTAAAAGGAACACCCTAGACAGGATGCTTAATTCTTATTCAGAAGGGCAAATAGAATAGACACTGGAAGCAGTTGAAGAGAGGGATCAGGACAGGAGCCTACATAGATGTCCTCTGAAAGAAAGACTGCACCTACCAGAGGATCAAAGCAGATGCTGAGACTCGCAGCCAAACTTTGGGCAGAATGCAGGGAGAATTATGGAAGAGTAGGGGGATTGAGGGACCCAGAGGGAACAGGAGCTCCACAAGGGAACCAATGGAGTCAACAAATGTGGGCCCAGGGTGCCCTGCAGAGACTGATACACCAACCAAGGATGATGCATGGAGAGGACCTAGGCTCCCTGCTCAGATGTAGCCTATAGGCAACTCAGTCTTCATGTGGGTGCCCTAGTAAGGGGAGCAGGGGCTGTCTCTCACATGGACTCTGTTGCCTCTTTTTAATCACTTTCCCCTGGTGGGCACAGCCTTGCAGGCCACAGGGGAAGAGGATTCAGTCAGTCCTAATGAATTTTGGTAGGCTGGGGTCAGTTGGTAGGGGAGCAGGGCTCCCCCTTTTTGAGGACTAGGGGAGGGGGAGGGGGAAGAAGAAGGGAGGGTGGGACTGGGATGAGACAAGGGAGGACTATGATTAGGATATAAAGTGAATAAATTAAAAAATTAATTTGAGAAAGAAAGAAATAAAGAAAAAGATGTGGGTATAGTTCACAGCACCCACATGGTAGTTTACAATCACCAGTAACTCCAGTCTCAGAGGATCTAATGCCCTCTTCTGACCTCTGTGGGCACAAGGCATTCATGTGGTACACATACATAGATGCAGGCAAAACACACCCATAAAATAAATAAATAAATAAATAAATAAATAAATAAATAAATAAATGAATGAATAATATATAAAAGAAATTAAAAACGGAGACCTGCTTTTGCAGCTTCCCTTGCAGCAAAACACACCCATAAAATAAATAAATAAATAAATAAATAAATAAATAAATAAATAAATAAATAATATATAAAAGAAATTAAAAACGGAGACCTGCTTTTGCAGCTTCCCTTGCAGCTAGGTTGACTAATGACATGAGTAGTGAAGTGGGTAATCTTAGGAAAGTGGGAAATTTTTTCTTTAGAAAAATGTTAAGAGCTTGACTTGTGTGTGTTGCCTCTTTCTTTCAGCATGGGAGACTGGTATGTAGTTTGGAATGTCTGCATCTGTAGCAGCTATTTTATGACCTTGAGACAATTGAGCATAATATGTTATTTTAGTGGCATATTGCTATGGACTGAGTTCTGTACCTCCTTCTGATTCTTAAGTTGAACCCTTACCTTCAGTTTGACCATTTGATAGTAGAGATAGTATCTCAATCTCAACAAAATCTTGATGATAAAGTTCTAACCTATAGGGCTGGTATCCTAACAAGATGAGGAAGAGATACCAGAGCTCCCTCTACCCACCCAGAGACATGAGACTGTGAGATGGCAGCTACTTGCCATCTCACTGAACCCCAACAGTGCTTCCCCTTGTTGGACTTCAGCATTCAGAAGTGTGAGAGATTAGTTCATTGTTTGAAGCAACAAGTCTGTGGCAGTGAAACATGGCAGCCTTGGTGAGTACAGGCACCAAGCCTCCACTACCAAATGCTGGGCAGCCTCATGTCAGAACCTGATTTTTGCTAGACCAATACCACCCTGAACTTGTAGATTTTAAAGTAAAGCTCATTACACATGTCATGCAAGGTAGAAGGATTTCTGTGAGAAAGGGCCCAGGTTTCTGGGACTCAAGTAAGAGACAGATAGTTGATTTTTACTGTGGTTGTGGTTGGGACCATGACTATTTGTGAGAGTAGACACAGGATGCATATCTGTTGTGGAAAATGGGACTAGGGGGCTTTTAGAGCACCAGGAGAACCTCATGTCTGTTCATCAGATGTCCCTAATCTTGTGGTTTGTGGTTGGCATCAGGATACATAAGTTAGAGCTCTTAAGATTCTGGCAGTTTGTATTAGGTGTGGCTTGTTTAGCTGCTATTACAAGTTCCTGTAAACTTTGGGAGTGGCATACACATCATAGCTTTAGTTTCTTGTGGCTCCAGAGGTCAGAAGTCTGAAACCACACATTAGTCAAGCTACAGAGAATGAAGGGAAGGAATGTGCTGTTTGGCCTTTTCTGGTCATGGAGGCTGTCTGCATCCCCTAACCCAGAGGAAACTGCTGCTGTCAAGAACCTTGATAGGGTCCCATCTGCAAAGTGCTCTGACCATCATATAGGGTGCTAACTATTTGTGGACATCTTTGAGGGCCAAGAGCAGTAGTGCTCTCCCTTCTACAGTCCTAAGTGTTAAGCTAGCTATGTTCCTTGTGGAAGACTTAGCTGTCAGTAAATACTTTTTCAAAAAAGCAATAAAGATAATTGTAATAACTAACACTGAGCACTGATCACATGTTGTCCCTGCCTGGATCCAGCTTATGTGACAACTCTACATAGTCACTACAGCGCCACCGTCAGCTCTGGACAGATGAACATGCTGCACAGAGGGTGTATGTCACTGTGGGAGGCAGCCAGGAACCAAACTGAGGTGGTCCACAATTGGAATGTGGGCTCAGCCCTTTGTTGCATGATACATTGCTTTGACTTTCTGTTTTCTTCCACTGAAATGCACATCTTGACCTGAGCTTGCTGCTGGAGGTGATACCCTCCCTGCTTTCCAAAGCCTCCTCAGACTTCCCCTCCATCACCTCTATCCCGTCCATTCTCTCCATTCCAGGAATTCAGGGAGGGGCAACTGGAATGTGAGGTGATTAGGAAGGAAACCACATCCATTCAGGAGATTTGGAGATGCTGAGTGAGTTCTGTTACGAAGTAGCTCTGATCCATAAATATGATGGCAGCTGTGCCAAGAGCAGGCTCTGGTTCTTTGTCTCCCTTTGGCCTGGCTCCAAGACTCTGGTGGTGGCCAGCAGCAGCACCCTGGGTCAGACAGCTCGAGGTTAGGCTGGACTTCTTAGTTCTTCTGTCACCAGGCCTCTGAGCTGCAGCTTCTCGGCTGAGGGAAGCTGCCTTCCCCAGTGCTCTTCTTGACAAGTTATAGTGACTCTGAACAGAGCTGCCGAAGGCAACAAGGAAAAGCAATGGTGTAAACCCACTGGCTGCTTGTCTACCAGGAACCCTGCTGGTAGACCCATCCTTACGAATGTACAGGCTCCTGCCCAAGCCACGGAGGTAGACACACAACCACCCTCGGGCTACAGATGGCTTCCAGTACCAGTGATGCCCCTGAGCAAACTGCTGGGAGCTGTGGAGAATGACCACTTTCCTCAGGCCTCAGCTCCAGTAGCTAATTCTGGATCCTGCCATTCTTGCAGGACAGACCATTCCTTGAGTGTTCTCAAGTGTATGAACCAACTGCATTCTGACACTTTGTTATTTTACATAAATTACTTTAAGTTGGTTATTTGTGTTTGGAAGGAAGAAGTCCCGATCATTTTCCTAGGGTTCCTGGATCTGTGTTAGAAGCTAAGCCTAGAGAAGTCTAGATGTGAACCCCTGTACAGGGGTGGAAAACGAATTCCCAGGCTGGGCGCTCTGCTGAGAGCTGAGCAAGAGCAGACAGTTAAGTAGCCACACATTCTTGCTGTCATTGCTGCCGCTGAAGGTACAAGTCAGGGCTACTGACTGCTTCACACAGCATCTGTGACCCTTGTCACATTAGATGCCAGCTTTGTATGCTGGCTACGTCTCTGTTTCTCATAACCCAGTCTGGGGGGAAGGGAGTTAGAATTCGCTATTTGGCTTAATTTTCCCTATTGATTTTGCTTGCTGGTGTCTACACAGGTGATCCCCAGAGACTGGCAGTGGCTAGTGCTTTAATCACTGCATTATTTGATACAGACATCCTTGGGAACACTTAGGACAAGGACAGACTCCCACAGGCACTCCTGGCCCTACTGCTGTGTACTAGGCTGGTTAATTCATAGGACCTGGCTGCATCCTGCATGAGTGAGGACACTGGGCTTGTGTGCAGGCTGCCTCCCACCATTCTTCATTCCCTATGTCTGACTGCCTTAAGTAGCACTCACTGGGGAGCTGTCCCCTCTCTCCTTGTCTGCCTGTGTCCTTGTTGATAGATTCATAAAAAGTCCATCTTGGCCTTCCCAGATGGCAGGCTCACCCCAAATTCATGACCTGACTCTGCTTTTCAGGTCGGTTCAAGCCTTTTGCTTCCTGCTTTGGTGACAAGTCTCAAGTCCTGCCTTCTTGTGGGGACTGCTCTAGGTCACTGCCCCTTCTGACCCGCCCGTCTCAGTCCCTCTGACTCTCTGCTCCATTCCAATCATCTGCCCCTCAATTTCTTCCCTGCCCATATTGTTCCCAGACAATAGGCTCATGATGGCTTTCCCTCAGGCCTTTCCACCCCAAGACAGCAGAGGCATAAGTCAGTTCATTTACATGTGGCTGTCTGTCTACACTTGCTGTGGCCTCAGTGCCAGTGTCCTGGTTGGGAGAAGCCAGGTTAGTAGAATCGGTGCTGTCCTGGATCTTTGGACAGGAGCTGGCTTTGGCCCTTTCTGGAGGGAGCAGTGATAGGTGGGTCTTAGGATATTGAGAGAGAAAGGTATTTGGACACGTCATGGGGGTCAATAATTCCTGTTGTCAGCCCTTCCAGGAAGGGAGATTTAAGATCATCTCTGTGGGACCAGAATGTCTCAGAATTTCATTATGAACAAAGGGCATGCATTCACTGGCTTGTTGTAATAAATGGGTTTATCAGTAGCCGTTTGCCCAAAGGCCAGGGGTCAGGTCTCAGGCTTTGTCCCCTCTTGACCTTCACATTGTATCCCTGTACCACCCCACCCCCGCCACTACCTTTTTCTACCTCTTTTATCCACCAGCTTTCCATTATCTTTTGTCCCCTCATCATGTAGTTCAGAACTGGCACCCCTGTGGCCTCACTTCTTGTATTTCTCCTCCTTACCTCCATCCTTCTCCTCACTGAATTGCTCACTGACCTATAGGTTGCTCTAGGTTATAATTGGCTACAACCTGCCTGTAGGCACAGAACCCCAAACCTATTTGTTTGAGAATTTTTGCAAAGACCATTTTACCTAAAATTAAATACTCTTGACTGTTTTCAGAGTCATTTGACCTTTCTGTTAATTCCTTGCCTATTTTTTTTTTATTTTAAAGATTTTTATGGTCAATTTATGAAAGATCATTTGACTTAATTTTGTATTTCTAACAAGTATTTATTACATGTACAGATTTGGTGAATGATTATCTCGTGTTCTCATGGATATATTTTTCCAGGTTACCTACTTTCATTAACTTTAAAGATAACCAATATTGCACCCAAAGATGCTTTTCTCAGGATATTGCTGCCCTAGCAGTAAATACTTAGGACATTAATTATAATCAATTTTTATGCTCAGTGTCATAAAAGCCCCTTAACTAAGGGCACATTAATTTCCAAAAAAGGGGGGGAAGATTAGTATCATCCTTGAGTTTTGTGGTTCATACTGTGTCAAGAATTAGAGAACTTGAGAATGATGATTCTTGTGTGCAATACAGCAAGTTTGATAGCCCTTCTTGTAACCGGTGAGTGGCATAGAGTGTGGGCTCAGCTTGTGTGGACTGAACCAGTAAGAAGTGACAGGGTTGCGACAGCTCTAAGGAAGGAGATGGCCTCACGTTTTATACAAGGGCATGGATGGAATGAAATAGACCACCAGCATGGAGAGAATGTGTCACCACATTTGTCTGGCCCTCTAAAACAGTTATAACAAATAGCAGCATGGTACTGCCCCTTCCCGTTATGGGCAATGGCGACTCCAGAGACTGATGACCGCATCCTTTCATACAAAACTGGGCTGTGGCCCCAGAATCCTCCCTGTCGCAGCATGCCAGTTCCCTGCTGTTGATGGAGCAGGGTGAAACTTGTGCTCAGTCAAGGCTTTTCTCACTCAGAGCCTTTCTATGCTGGGACTAAACTTAGGGCTCTCTGAAAGGACGATGGCCTGATTAACTTCTCTGCTATGCCAGAACATTCCTGTCTTTCTGTGATGAGGAGTCAGTCTCATTTGAGGAGACTGATTTAAAGGCACTGGTGACATTCCGTAGTTTAGAAAATGATGCCGCTAATGCTTTGTGGCTGTATCTTCTTCAGGGAGTTTTCTCTTCTGAGGTGTGAGAACCCATCTGCCCTATCTATTATTATGTCAACTTGACACAAGCTAGAGGGAACCTCTGCTGAGAAAATGTCCCTTCCAGATTGGCCTGTGGGTAAGATTTTCTTGATGGATGTTTGCTGTGTCGGGGCCCAGCTCACTGTGGGTGCTTCGGTCCCTGAGCTGGTGGTCCTGGGCTGTATAACAAAACAGGCTGAGCTTTCCTGAGGCTTGAGGAGCACGATAAAAGCAGTCCTCCTCCATGGCCCTTCTTTACCTGCCCTGACTTCTTTCAGTGATGGACTGTGATATGAAACTGTAGATGGAAGTAAACCCTTTTCAACCCAAGTTGCTTTGGGTCATGGTGTTTTTTTTCCACAGCAATAGATACTCTAACTAAGACATCATCCTGAGTCCTTCGCACTGGAGCCCAAAGGAGTTCTGAAAGAGCCCATCTCCTGTGGGGCTGGGGAGGGCCATTTTTGTAAGTCAGACCTGTGGGTGCCCATCAGCTTGGGACCAGGGAAAATGTGCTCCCCACCGTTCCTCTCATTTGTTACCTGTCAACTAAGGAGCCCCATTGCATCAGTGGTTCCTGCTGGAGTCAGGGAACCTTTTAGGGGCCTTCTGGAGATGTTTGCACACATGTTTGTTTACCACAATTATTTGACCATTTCTACTGGCATCGATAGACTGGGGGTCACAGACACTGGATGTCTTTCTGTGACAAGTGTGATTCCCAGATGCTACTTAGCATACTCCTGAAGCAAGCGTCATGCTTATACCCGACTCTGTTTGAAACCTACAGGCAAAACATTCTCTGCATGACTTTAATACGTGTTGAGCTTTCCAGGAAATCAATGATCATGAGGGTAGAGGGCTGGATTGTTTCTTTGGGAATCATTGCTCACTGTTTTGGGAGACCAGTGGCTACATGGAACCGATATTTGAATGGCTAGTGCAACCTACCTGTATCAGTATGACTTTGAAAGATGTGTGTGGGTGGCCCATAAGTTTTATAAGTGTCACTTCAGGGCTGTGAAGGGACACTACTAAACAAACATATGTTATAAAAACATTGTGATGGGTTTCCTTAGGCTAAAAAGCATTAGTCTAAAGATTCCTTTTTGCTCTGAAACCTTCTCAGTCTGTGAGAGTTGAGACAGCATGAAGAACTGAAAACACACAGCCATAGAAATAGGCCAAAACTGGGCAGTGTTCATGGCTGAGCCAGAACTCTGTGTACAACCCCGGGTACTATAGAAAAGCACTTAATTTTCAACTCTGACTCCAAATGGAAATTAAGACCAGAACCTGCTAGTTGTGTAAATGTGATTTTTTAAAAAGAAATTTTAAGTATTTTATTGTGATTAAAAAAATGTTAAGTGTTTGTAGCAGCCTTATTTGTAATAGCCAGAAGCTGGAAACAGCCCAGTTGCCCCTCAGTGGAGGAATGGATGCACAAATTGTGGTGTATCTACACAATGGAATATTACTCAGCAATAAAATACAAGGAAATCATGACATTTGCAGGTAAATGGTTGGATCTGGAAAAGATCATCCTGAATGAGCTATCCCAGAAGCAGAAAGATGCACACGGTATATACTCACTCATATAGACATATAATATAGGATAAACCTACTAAAATCTGTACACCTAAAGAAACTAATCAAGAGGGAGGACTCTTGCTAAAATGCTCAATTCCTATCCAGAAAGATAAAGAGGCTGGACATCAGAAGAAGGAGAAAAGAGGGGACAAGTCAGGAGCCTGACACAGAGGACCTCTGAAAGGCTCTGCCCTGCAGACTATCAATGTAGATGCTGAGACTTATGGGCAACCTTTGGGCAGAGTGCAGGGAATCTTATGAAAGAAGTGGGAAACAGTAAGATCTGGAAAGGACAGGAACTCCACAAGGAGAGCAACAGAACCAAAAAATCTGAGCACAGGGGTCTTTCCTGAGACTGATATTCCAACCAAGGACCATGCATGGAGATAACCTAAGACCCCTGCACAGATGTAGCCCATGGCAGTTCAGTATCCAAGTGGGTTCCATTGTAATAGGAACAGGGACTGTCTCTGACATGAACTGATTGGCCTGCTCTTTGATTACCACCCCCTGAGGGGAAGCAGCCTTACCAGGCCACAGAAGAAGACAATGCAGCCACTCCTGATGAGACCTAATTGACTAGGATCAGAAGGAAGGAAAAAAAGTCTTCCCCTATCAGTGGACTTGGGAGGGGCATGCATGAGGAGGGTGGAGGAAGGGAGGGATTGGGACGAGAGGAGGAGGGAACCACAGGGGGGGATACAAAGTGAATAAAGTGTAATTAATAAAGAAAATTATTAAATAAAAAAAGAGTAAAAAAAATGTTAAGTGTTATAGACTGAATGTTTTTGCCTCTGGCTCCAATTATATATGTTGAAATCTAAGTCTATAGTGTGATGGTGTTTGGATGTGGGGTCTTGGGAGCATAATGATAATTAGGTCATGAGTGTAGAGCCTGTCAATAGGATTAGTGCTTTTATTAACAAATAAAAAAAGAGGTGAATTCTTGTAGGCTTGTAGGGACATAGGAGAAGGTGTCTGTTAGTTAGGAAACAGGTTTCCCTAGCTATGCTGGTGCCTTGATCTTGGACCTCTCAACCTCCAATGACCATGAGAAACATGAGTCTGTTTCTTCTACTCAGTCTATTTTTGTCTTCATAGGTTGACCTCATCAGAACTTCCAACTCAAAATGTGTGTCCTCTGTTGATGGAAGCATTGCACGTGGTGCCTTGCCTTTTATTCGTAGTCTTTCCTCATGCCTTGTTTTCATGATGCAATTTGAATGGAATTAAACTTGAACAGCTCCAAATTATATAATTAATTACATTCAACTTCAATTACAATCACTAATTGATCCAACCCTGCTAGCACAACACTTTCATCATTTGGCACACAATTATTGAGCGCCTACTTTGTGTTAGGAATAGAGTAGGAATTGGTCAATTTCTCATGGGAAGGGGAAGTGGAGAGAAGAGAGGATGCTGAGAAACGCCACCTAGGGAGAGCTGGCTGTAGTCAAGGATTTGGTGGGGAAATAGGGGCTAGCAAATCCTGCTGGACTTTGAGGTCACCTCTGAATGTTTGTACACCGAAAACCTCAAGCGGACCGCACTCTGGGACTGGGCAGGCTGGTCTTGGCACCAGATAACACATGGTGTAATCCAGGTCTCTCTGGTTTTCACTTTCACTAACTCAAATAATTAGCTAAAATATTAATAGACACAACTTAGGCATGATGGTTGTACCTGTAGTCCTGGCAAGGCAGGACACTGAAGCAAGAGGACCATTTGAGGCTGGCGTTCAAACCCATCCTCGGTAAAATGATGAGATGCTGTCCCAAGATTTAAAACACAAATGAATATATGCGATGAACGTTTGCCACCCCCGGTGCTCTGGATCTCTTCTCTAATCTTCCTTCTCC
This sequence comes from Psammomys obesus, assembly GCF_907164565.1. Taxonomy (NCBI): domain Eukaryota; kingdom Metazoa; phylum Chordata; class Mammalia; order Rodentia; family Muridae; genus Psammomys; species Psammomys obesus. The sequence goes on along the minus strand of NW_026596134.1, from coordinate 22,638,166 downwards.
TAAACATCTGTTTTCTCTTCCCACCACCACACTCTAACCTGAACATGCGTTTGGGTCTCCGATTCACCCAAGAGTCTTTTTCATCAATGGTGTCCAGCTGGTGTTGATGTAACTGGCCTGTAGGGAGCATTTGAAGTTGTTAGCTTCCCTCAGCTGTTGTTCCTGAAGGGAGAGGCCAGAGAGAAGCTGTTGAGCGCTGAATCTTTGTTTGAACTATGACAACATCACACCAGGAACTGAATGGAGGGATCAACATAGACCCTTGTTTCTTACGGCTCTGGAGGCCAAGAAGCCCCAGATCACGGCGCCGGCACGTTCAACCGCGAGAGCCTCTTTCCTGATCCGTGAATTCTGCTCTCTCGCTCTTGCCTGGTAGGAGTCAGTCTCTCTCTTTCTTTTTTGCTTCCCCTCTTCCCTAGCCCTCCCCTTCCTTCTCAGGATAGTCCGGAATGCATTACTCCCTACTTCTGAGATTACAGATGTCATTTTGAGGTCTCTTTTACATGGACATGCCTTTCAGTCATGAGGGTGGAGCAGTCTCCACTTTCTAATGCAGCCGTGTTAGGAGTTAGGGCTTTAACTCTATTTGTGGGGGCGGGGCACAAACATTCCGGACCCTTGCTCAAGGGGCTCAGCAAGGAGATTGCTGCGTCACGGCTTCAGTTACTGCCTGCTTGCTCTGGGAGATTACTTCCCTGTCCTGTGTTCTTATTCGAGGTCAAGGGATGTCTTTATTTCTTCTAGTAGTACTTGTACTAAGTAGGTCACGAAAGTTTGCATGAGTTTGGATGAGGTAAGAAAGATGACCTGTTCCAGAAGCAGGTTAGGCATTTGTTGAGTGACTGACTTACTGTTTTGTTCTTTCTGTCCACCCTTGAAGAACTGGCCCCACAAAGGAAGAAGACACAGGTAAAAACAAAGATGAAAGGTGGGGATGAAAAGGCAGCTTTTGTGCTATTACTGGTGTTATCGCACTCTCCATGGAACAAGCTGAGCCATTCCTGTTTCAAAGCACACCCAGCGCTCTGTCAGGGCTGGTGATACCATGGGCTGCTCAGGAGTCAGAAGGCTCTCAGAAACTCACTCAGACCAACGGGGAGGGCTTCATTCTGCAAGTTCTACCCCTTCTGCTGGTGTCTCCTTTCCCGCTCAAAAGCATAAACACCACTGCTTTAAAAACAAACCAAACCAACAACAACTACATGTATTTTTTTTTTCTCCTCTGTTTCCTTCTTTGGTTCAGAGAGGCCCTTGAATCTCCATACAAGCCTTTTTTTTTTTTTTTTTTTTTTTCCCAGTTCATTTCTTGAATGACAGAAAAATGAGTCCTGCTCTTGGTGTTTCCAGCTGTAAAAGCATCCACGGGCAAAGCCTGGTCCTCTGCCACCTGGGTCTAGTTTTTACCTGTCCTGGAGAGTTGTGACAGTAAACCTCTAACACCGTGTGCTTGGGTGGCAGTTCTCATTACTCTCCCATTCAGTGTTTTCAGGTAGTTTGTGACTTTTGTGCACAACAGTCCCAGGATCTGGTATGCCATAGCCATGCTGAAGCTCTGAGACCCCAAACCTGTCTGAGCTGTGTGACTATTTGTTGTCTGAAGGCTTGGCTTACAGTCAGAAGCCTACACGGGTCTATTGTCTCTTCCTATTATCTGTCAATCATCTACCTGTCTCTGTTCCCTCTCTATTGTCTATTTATGTATATGCAGTTCAAATTGGAATGGGGTGGTGGCAGGAGAGGTAGGTAGAAGCTGGGAATGCTACTTTTACTTATGCTGTTTTTCTCTTCTTTGCTAATAATATTGTGTAAACACCCCATTCTTTTAAGAAAGATCCGGGTACCTGGCATTTTGATACCAAATGCTACTCACTGCTGCCCACTGTTTTCCCTTAACTTCTGCATCTCATGGTCTCGTCTCTTCCCTGAAGTGAATGTGAAGAAAAGCCTGGTTTGTTGGCTGGGATGGGGAAGAAGGAACTGGAAAGGAAAATGGTGAGAGTGGAGGGATTTCATCACAGAATAGTGAAAAACTATTCACTTGCCGTGAGTGAATAATGTCTCCCATTTGCTGAGGAACTAACTCTACGGTGAGGTATTTCAGATTGTTTTGAGTGGTGGGAGTTTCCTTTTAAACTCCCATTCTCCACTAGAAGCCCTGCTCTGCTTGGATCTAGCAGAAGGTGTACTGATTTGTTTTGTTTCTCCTTTTCTGTTTTTGCCCTCTTTCAGGATTGCCCCAAAGGGCAGGTCTTAGTTCTGTGGCTGGCTGTCCCTTTTCGTGTCGGGTCGCCGTGTTCCCCAGACCTGCTTGTGCTCACAGTGATGATCTGTGGGTTGAGGCAGGATGTGTGTGAAGGCTCTTTGGGAGTTTTTGTTTGTTTGTTTGTTTTACTTTTTAGTTATTTTGAAAATGTGGTATCATCCATCTTCAGGTTATGCTGAGGATGTGGAGTACGAGAAGCTGCCGTCATGTTGGAAAATGGGAGGGAGAGCTGCAGGGGTAGAAGGGGCAATAAACAAAAAGAGGCTATTCAATATCCCACCAGACAAAACAGAGCCCCCGGTCAGGGAGCATGTAACTCCCACTGTTGCCTGTGCTCTGCTATACTGCACTGGCAGAAAAAGGCTTCAGGAACTAGGAATCTGTTGAATTGTACAGAGACTCCCAAAACGAACAGGGCACAATGAATAAACTCATGCAATTATTATCAGAATTAGCAAACTCTGTCCAGAGTACCTCAGTGGATAAAAAAAAATGACTCCCTGAATAAAGCACCATGAGGCAGAAGGAATCTGTAAGACCGTTCTCCACACTGAATTAAAAAGGCTCGGACCAGCATGGGGGAATGAAACTCCCCACCAGGAAGAAAAATTCAAAAGCTAGGAACAAAACCTGGTAGTACTAGAATCTGTACAGCTCCGATTTGTGGGATCGTGACGTCTCATAGAATGCCAGATAATTCAAACCAGCTTGCATGTGGGGGAAGTCAAAATGTGATACAAACAGAAACAAATGAATTTTACTGTACAACTGAATAACACAACCACACTGAAGGGTGGTGGACAGAGGTTTAAAAACAGAATTGGAGCTTGTATTTTAAAGCCACAGATAAAGAACTATACATATATATTGTGCTCTAGTCAATAGCTTAATTTTACACAGGGCATTTGGATTAGCAATGCTGAAGCCACTGTGATTGAACAAGTAAACGCTTTATGGACAAAGAGAGTCAGGCTTCTCATTGTTACAGAAGAATGTTACAAATGAGGCAAGGGGGATATTAAAATGAACTCTGCAATTGATTAGAGGTGTCAATGTAATTAATAGTTAATGCTTAAGTAGATAGGTAGGTTAATCTATGCATATATGCACATAGAGTTCCTAATCATGTTAAGGAGGCCTAGAAGCCTTGAAACCTTAAGTCTACAATCTCAGCTCTTCAAAGGCTGAGGCAGGAGAATAGTGATTTCAGGCTATGATAAATAATTGATTGAACAAATAAGTGAGAGAAGCTTCTGGTAGAATTTTAATTATTATGTACTTTAGGCTTATGTCATTTTAAAATTTATATGTTGAAATTTAACATCCATGGTGGTGTTAGGGGGTGATCAAATTTATATGAGGTCATGAGGGTGAAGCCCAATGACAGTATTCCTGCCTTCCTAAGAAGGTGGGCTAAAGATGCCTTTTTCTACTCTACCATGTGAGGATACGGTAAGAAAACAACGATCTTCACACCACGAAAGACCCCATCATCCCCAAGATCTGTTTGTTTCTTGATCTCGGGCTTTTGAGCTACAAGAACTGTGAGAAGCGAATGGTTGCCTTTACCATTCAGCCCATGATATTCTATCGCAGCAGCCAGAAGCAACTTGGACATGAATGTAGAAGAAATGATGGAAACTAAAAAAAGTTTTAAAAAAATCACTCTTTTTCCAGTGGATGACTGATGGGTATCTACATGGATGATCTTACAAACAATGCGAACTGAGTGAGAAAAGATAGAAGAATCTCAGTGTACAGAGATGTTGGGGGAGGAGCAGTTCTTGGATAGAGGAGAAAAGGGGGGTGTTGATTAGCAGGAATAAGAGGGAAGCTTCTGGAGAACACATAATATCCTATCTTTATATAGGCGCAGTTTCATAAATTTATGAAAATCACCTGTTTAAAAAATTTACCATTTGGAAAATAGTAGTAATTGTTGAGGACAGAGATCATCACTAGATGCTAATATCAGGGAATGCATGAGGAAAAATAGATATTCGAATGTTTTCAAAGTATTATCTAAAAGGTAAAAAAAAATTACATTAGTACAGAAACTCCTCATGTTATCCTAGTGATCTAGGTTAATATCATCATGTCTCCAGTCATGAGACATGAACACAATGTACCTTTTGATAGGGATGTCCAGAGAAGGATACAACATTGATTGAGATGTTCTTACCCAAATTGCACAATGGAAATTTAGTTATGAGGAAACATTATGGGCTCAAATAGAAATACATTCTGCCAGGTGAATGGCTAACATTCAAGTCAGAAATGGCTAAGTATTCAAGTCAGAAAACACTTGACCCTTAAGGAATGAAAACCTGTCACAGAATGGAGGTTAAGCATAGTATGGGATCCTGGATTGGATCATTGATTAGTAAAAACAAGGGCAATCATATGTGCAAACTGCAACACAGAAATAGAAATATGGAAAATGAAGGCACCAGAATTTCTGCAAAGGTTCGTGAATGTTCAATAACTGAATCCAAATACATGGAAATGGGTAAAATGCTAATCAAAGAATTCAAAAGTAATTCTAAAACATCAATGGCTTCAAAGATGATTCAAGTAAATATATGTGAGGATTAAAGAAGTTAACCCAAGTCTTGGACAAGAAGTTTAACAATGTGGATGAGAAATTTAACAAAAGAAATAGAGATTCTGAAAAAAAAATATTGGAAATAAAAAGCTCAATAAATGACACTTAAAAATGGAATGGAAACTATTATCAATAGGCTAGACCAAGTTTGCGAAATACTTGCAGTCAGGCAGAAATTAAAAAAAATCAAGTATTACTACACTTTTAAGATCTCTTAAGATGTGATTAAAAGAAAACCAGTGAGTCTGGTGTATAAGAAGAAATGGATGAAGCCTACTTGGTCATAGTGGATGATATCTTTGATGTGTTCTTGGATTTGGTTTGTGAGTATTTTTTTGAGTATTTTTTGCATCAATGTTCATAAGGGAGATTGGCCTGAAATTCTCACATGGTATATACTCACTTATAAGTGGATATTAGACATATAATATGGGATAGTCATACTAAAATCTGTACACCTAAAGAAGCTAAGCAAGAAGGAGGACCCTGGGTAAGATGCTTAATCTTCATTCAGAAAGGCAAATGGGATAGACATCGGAAGAAAGTGAAAATAAGAAACAAGACAGGAGCCTACCACAGAGGGCCTCTGAAAGACTCTAACCAGCAGAGTATTAAAGCAGATGCTGAGACTCATAGCCAAACTTTGGGCAGAGTGCAGGGAATCTTATGAAAGAAGAAAGAGATAGAAAGACCTGGAAGGGTCTGGAGCTCCATAAGGAGAGCAACAGAACCAAAAAAAATCTAGGCCTAAGGGTCTTTTCTGAGACTGATACTCCAACCAAGTACCATTCATGGAGATAACCTAGAACCCCTGCACAGAGGTAGCCCCTGGCAGCTCAGTCTCCAAATGGGCTCCTTGGTAAGGGGAACAGGGGCTGTCTCTGACAAGAACTCAGTGGCTAGCTTTTTGATCACCTCCCCCTGAGTGGGGAGCAGCCTTACCAGGCCACAGAGGAAGGCTATGAAAGAGTCCTGATGAGACCTGATGGGCTAGGGTTAGAAGGAAAGGGAGGAGGTCCTTCAATAAAAGTGGACTGGGGAAGGGGCATGGGAAGAGATGAAGGAGGGAGAGTGGGATTGGGAGGGGTTGAGGGTGGGGCTACAGCTGTGCTACAAAGTGAATAAATAAAAAAAAGATATTAAAAAAAGAGGAAATGGAGAGAAGACCGAAGGCACAGAAAAATTTACTGGATAAAATCTACAGAAGAAAACGCCTCAAGTCTAGGGTAAGATGAAGACACCTAAATGCAGGAAACATTTTAAACCTCAAGTAGATGTAACTGTAAAATAAAAAACAAAAACAGGAAACCCTTTCCACCTTATAGGTAAAATGCTAAGAGTACAGACTAAAGACTGAAATCTTGAAAGCAGTAAGAGAAAAGTATGAAGTTACTTAAGAGGAAAAGCTATTAGAATACCTGCAGACTTCAAAATAGCAACCCCAGAAGCCAGAGCTATGTGCCTGAAGCTCTGAAAGAAATGCCAACCACGGCGATTCTGTTCAGCAGGGTGATCTCTTAAAGCTTGAAGGTGAATGCTGATCTATGACAAGCAATGTAAAGCAATTCCGGATCACTAAGTCAGTGCTCTGGAAGACACTTAAGAGGATGCTGCACACAGAAAAACAGAGCAAGATACACAGAAGCACAAGTGTTTGGGAAAGATCAATTCTCACTACGGTAAACAAATGAGAATTGAGAAAGAAGCAATGTTAACTCGGTAAATCAGCAACCCTCTAAGATAAAGAGGGAAGAAATTAGTATGTGACGTGCAATGATAACACCAATTGTAAATGGTCACAACTCTCCAATTAAAAGATGTGGATTGACTTAACAGATGGTTTAAAGTCCTGCTTGTTTGCTATCTTGAAAAAAAAAAAAACTCACCTGTGAGGCAAAAGCATGAACCAAAAATGAACAGATGGAAAATGATATTCCAAGAAAATAGAATCTGAAAGCCAGCAGGAGTAGCTACACATGACAAAGTAGACATCAAGTCAAAATGACAAGGAATGAATAGGGCTGCTGCATATTAATAAAAGAAATCTATCAAGAAGATATAATCATGAATATATATACACTGAACATTGGTGACACTCATTTCATAGAACAAAACTGCTGTACATTAAGACACAGTTTGGTCCAGCTACAACGTAGTGAGTTACTTTAATGCTCACTATTGATCCATTCTTTTATAATAGATACCAATGAAACCCAGAAGATCAATAGAGAATATTATGAATACTTATATTCTAATTAATTGCAAATTAGAATAAATGGATAAAGCCCAGAATCAACTATATTTACTCATGAATTCTACCAAGTCTTTAAAGAGGAACTAGTACTAATGCTCCTCAGAATGTTCCATAAAATAGAAAAAGAAGGGGAGCTTCCTAATTCATTCTACAGAACCAGCACCTCCTCAATACCAAAGCCAAATAATTATACCACAAAAGACAGAAACCATAGGAACATTCCCTTGATGAGTAGGCACAGAATTTCCCAGAAGGTGTTTAACAACAGTGAGACTGGACACCCTGGCCTACACAGGGCTAGAAAACAACAACAAAAATAATAGAGTATCCAGAATTAAATCCACAAAGCTGTAACTTTTGATTCTTGACAAAAATATGTATTGTAGAAAAGACAGTCTCTCTAACACATGGTGATGAGAAAAATGAGATCTCCACATGTGGATGATGGGAAATACAATTTCTATTTCTCATTCTGTACAGAAATAAAACCAACATGATAAAATGAAGACAGGAAAACCAAAACTTTTATTTATTTTTTTTAGTGGCTAATTTTTTAGAAATTAAAATATAATTCCCCCCCCCCCCATCCCTCTACTCTCTTCAAAACCTCCCAGGTTCCCTCTTGACCACGCCCTATCAAAGCCATGGCCTCTTTAAAGAAATTATTGTTTTATAAATATATAAATATAACCTGATGAGTCTGTTTAATGTTAATTGTATGTACAGGTTTTAGGATTACCGATTGGATAACCAATTGGTAGGCTTATCCCTGGAGAAGACTTTGTTAGCTTTGTTAACTCTTTATCAGCTTTGTTAACTGCTCGTAGTTCTTCATCTAGGGGTGATTCCCCAGGGATGTCCCCCACTCGTGCTGGGATGCCAACTTGTGTTCACATTGTTCAGGTCTTGTTTAGTCAGCCATATTGCTGAGATTTTATGAGCGTCGATTCCCTATCTAATCTAGAAGAAACAATCTTGCTTCCAGACACCTGACTTCCTGCTCCTGACTTCCTAGCTCTTCATCTTCCTGCCCTCTTCTGTAGTGTTCCCCGAGGGCAGGAGTTGTGTTGGAGGCAGGAGTTGTATTTTGCTGTATGCTGTAGGTGTAGTGGGGCTGGCCCCCCACCAGTAGTTCCCTGCATTTGACCAGTTGTGACTTTCTGTGATGGTGTTTGTTACAAAAAGAAGCTTCTTTGATGAGGGGTACCATTCTTTGATGAGGGGTACCAGACATGATTTCTTTCCCATTTGGCAGGCCTTAATTCCAATTAGACAGCTCTTGGTTACCACCAATATATAAGTGCTATTGTTGTACCTTTAGGTATATCTGGCTCTGCTGGCCGATCTTAAAGTTCATAGGCATCACAGATTAGTAGGACTATTGATTGTTTTCTTTCCTTGGTGCCTGCCACTGTAGCCTACACGGCTAGCCAGAGCCAGCCTGCTGCCTACATGTCCCTTGCATTTATCACTTATACACTGTTTTTTTCCATATACAACATGAAAGCAGTTAAACTGAAAGCAAGAAAATGGGAATGTGTTTGGGTCCCTTGGCTGTGTATCCATCCCTCAGATTTTTTTTTTTTTTTTCAGGACTGGGTTTCTTTATGTAGCCTTGGCTGTCCTAAAGCTAGCTCTGTAGACCAGGCTGGCCTTGAGCTCATGGAGATCCACTTGCCTCTGCCTCCTGAGTGCTGGGATTAAAGGCGTGTGCCACCACAGTACAGCTATTCCTCAGATTTTTTATTTTTTAGCCAAATTCATTACCCCTTTCCTGAAACCAAGGGCATGCCTCCAAAACAGAGTCCAAGAACCAATGAAGCTGCAATGTCTCCAGCTCAATTCCAAGGTTTACTCAAATCTTCCTCAAAGCACCAACATCTCGCCAACTAGATCTAGATTCTACCTACCCCACAAATCTTAACATATAGCTGCCTAACTCTAGAGTCTAACCGCCTGTCTCTATTCTACTTGTCTCAGTGTTTTATACCCATTGCTTAGAACCTTGCTCTCCTTTATTTTTCTTTCTTTCTTTCTTTCTTTCTTTCTTTCTTTCTTTCTTTCTTTCTTTCTTTCTTTCTCTCTCTCTCTCCCTCCCCCCTCTCTCTTTCTTTCTTTCCTTTTGTTTCTTCCTTCCTCTTTATTTCCTTTTCATTATTTTTTTTCTTTTTCCTGTGTAAGTATTCATTTCTTGGGAGCATTCCCTCATCTGACCAATGAGAGTTCCTCATAGCCAGTGTCCTTGTTCTGGTCTGTGTTCAGGTGTCAATTTATCATGTTCTTGCATGGCTCCAGGGACTTGACATGATTGGGCCAGGGAGAGAATGAAGGAAAGACAAACATAGATAGACACACACTGGGGTCTGGTGGCCTGAGGTCTCTGATGGAGAAACCACAGCACCTGGAAGTTTTGTGTGTGTGTGTGTGTGTGTGTGTGTGTGTGTGTGTGTGTGTGTGT